>NC_056739.1:908163339-908473903 GCF_019279795.1 Protopterus annectens | reverse complement strand
CCATGTTTTCTAGTGACCATCAACTATCTCCTGATTCCTCCATCCCACTCATTTACATTTGGATGATAACATGTTGTAGGAGACTCATCCTGACAGCTACTAGAATGCTCCTGCTTGTCCATATGTCCTTTACCAAATGTAGAATCTTGACATGCAAGGGATTCCAGAATGTTACAATACTGAGTTGTATGCACATATATGCTTGGGTCTAATTGAAGTTACTGTGCAGAAACACACAGCCTCTGGAAGCACACAACTTGGTCCACACTGACAGTTATCATTTCACCACCCTGTTTGTTCTGTCAGCAGTGTGGCAGGACAGGCTACCTTCATTATCCCATGATGGGCATGCTGACAGTGGTCCACCTGCCCTGGCTGACAACCCCAGGGACCAAGTCAGTAGTTGATATTCAGTTATCTGTCACAAGAAGATCTTTATCTCTTTCTGTGCCATGTAGCTGGTAAAACAACTACTTTAAAACTAATACAAAGTGTGGTAAGGAGTCTAGAAACAAGGGACATTTCTTCATGTTAGGAGTCAGAAAAGCTTTATAACTTTTTTTTGTCTTTTCACTCTTGCTTCTCTCTTTTAAATTCCTTTTACTAAAGATAATTTTTAAAACTTGCACCATTTGCACAACATCCTGTCTAAATCATGTTTTGTTCTGTAACCAAGATGACTACAAGAGTTAAAGAATATGATGTGTTTGTATTATGACACTAATTTTAAACAGTTTTGGATGAAGTTGCACAGGGCAGCAATGTGTGCTGATTTTTTTTTAGGAATACATGGATAGTAATGACTCTTAATATTAGTGGCTTAAGAAATACCGTCAAAATATTGTATACATTACATTACGAAAATTACAGTTATTATAAATGGTCTGCAAGAAACACACTACATAAGTCAGGCACAAAAAGCTATTTAATAAAAATGTTTCCTATTATTTCAACAGATGCTTTGTGAATGTGAGGATGACATCTTTGTTGATTGTAGATAATGTTGTCCTATTATTATTAAATGACTGTGATCTCTGCAATGCATTGGAGTGATTCACTGCTAACTGTGAAGTGGATGGAATGAAGACCAGCATCTGTAAATCACTGGTCTTGGTTCTCTCCTGTAAAAAAGGAGATTGCCCTCTGTAGGTAATAGGCAGCAGCTTACTCGGGTGAGGGAGTTTAACTATGTTGGGGTCTTGTTCAAGACTGAAAGTGTGGGGGGGATAGGGAGACTGACCAGAGGATGGCTGCTGGGGTAGTTGTAGTATGTAAAGTGTTGCACTGGATTGTGGTGATGAAGTGAGAGATAACTTATAGGCTGAAGCTCTCACTTTACCAGTCTATGTCCCCATTTTTATCTACAATTATGAACTTTGGCTAATGACTGGGAGGATGACATGATGGATATATGTGGCAGAAATAGGTTCACATTGCAGGGTAGCTGGATTTACTCTCTGTAATATCAATCAGCTTGGTAATATTGGAGACTCTCTCTTACAGCCACTAAAATTCTGGTTTAAGAGGAGTTGTTGAGGTGGTTTGGGCATTTTGTGAGGATGGCCCCTTGCTGTGTGTCACAGGATGTGTGCCTGGTACTTCAAACTGTCAGGAAACCCTGGGAAGACATAGCGGAGGAATGAAGTGTTTTAGCTCACGTGGGGACATCTGAGAATCCCACAGAATGAGATGGATATTGTTTCTGGGGATAGGGAAGTCTGTTCTACCCTGCTCAGACCCATAGTACTGCAACACTCACAGGAACAAGCAGTTTAGAAAATGGATGGCTAGGTGATTTACAATCTCTTTTAAAAGAGAACATCAGTGGCTACTGTGAAATTAATAAACATATCTTTAACAACTGATAAGATACTTTAACATATTTATGAATGATTAAACAATTTTCAGATAAATTAAGCAAAGACAATACACAGCAAACACATTCAAATTAAAATTTGCAACAGTGGAAAGTTATTAGTAGTAAATTTCAAGGGTTGTAAACAAGAGAGTCACACTAAATGACACTTTTCAATCTTAATAAAACAAACAAGCGAGCAGGTACTTATTTCAGAAGGCAAAACCAAAAACAAATTTCTTACTAAGCAGACTGATAATGTAACAAAATGCACACATATTTAGTCAGCTCCAGCTGTGTCTTCCATGCTTTTTCACTGCAGCAAATACATTAATACTTTAAGCAATAATACACAAAAGACTATAGCAATGAGGCAACCAGGCAGTTTGTTCTCTACTGTTCTCATAAATTTATTAATAAAAACACAAACTGGGTAAGCGCTTTCGCTAACAAGCTTCATCAAACCATTTAACAAAAAATTAAAAGTACCACATATATATTTAAAAAAATCAAATCCCTGTAATCCAATCACGTTCAACCCTTAATCAAGTCACCTAAAAATTTAAAAGGTATAGCAGGCATTTTAAAGCTTTCAGATATGTATACAAGCAGAAACTAATATATGCATAAAACTTAACAACTATACAAGTATAAAAACATGACAGTTGTAAACATGACAGTTGTAAATATATATGTATAAAAAGTACAAAGGTATAGTTATACATCTCATTTCTTCACCCTCGGCTTTTTGAGCAATGGTTTTATGGAAGCCCTCTCATTAAGTCCTTTGCCCCTATCAGCCCTGAGGGTGATAATCCAGTTGTTCTCCTTATATTCTGTATAGTTCCTAATATCACCTTCCCGAATGTGAGGTGTAACTACCTCCAATACTCTAAAATTAAATCTATGTGCTACCCCTGCCTGTATGGTATGCTTCCACAGTGCATTGTATTCAGCTTGAATTCTGATGCTATAGAGATGTTCTCTTATTCTGTCTCTAAAGACCCCATTGGTCTTGCCCACATAAAATGAGTGACAGCACTCACATTCCGCTAAGTAAACAACATTATCAGTCATGCACGTGGCTGTGGCATGAAAAACAAACTCTTTATCCAAATCTGGATGTAAGAACTTATTGGAGGTATTAATATACGAACAAAAATTACACCTCCCACACGGTCGTGTTGATCCCCCCTTTTCAACACCCCTCATGCTCCTATCATGATGGAGAAGTCTCTTCAGGTTCTTCCTATTCTTGTACAAGAACCTGGGTCTCTCTCCCACTAGTTCGTGTACCTTTGTATCAACCGTCAAAACTGACCAATGCTTAGTGAAAATCTCAACTAAATCTTTATTACCACTGGTGAAAAATAGGGGCACCTTTAAATAATCATTGACCTGATCCTGAACTACAGGTCGCCGAACATTACCGTGTGATCCAAAATAAGGCAGAGCTGTGCTCTCCCTCAAGCTACTAACAGTGGACAGATTCTCTTGTATTTCACCATTATTTTCGCTTTTTATACATTTACAAGTGTCATGTTTACAACTGTCATGTTTTTATACTTGCATAGTTGTTAAGTTTTATGCATATATTAGTTTCTGCTTGTATACATATCTGAAAGCTTTAAAATGCCTGCTATACCTTTTAAATTTTTAGGTGACTTGATTAAAGGTTGAACGTGATTGGATTACAGGGATTTGATTTTTTTTATATATTTGTGGTACTTTTAATTTTTTGTTAAACGGTCTGATTTAGCTTGTTAGCGAAAGCGCTTACCCAGTTTGATGTGTTTTTATTAATAAATTTATGAGAGCAGTAGAGAACGAACTGCCTGGTTGCCTCGTTGCTATACTCTTTTGTGGATTATTGCTTGCTGTTTTTATTAGCAAAGGGACTTTTATCCTGTGGAGCACTGCTTTCCTTTTGGTTTATATACATTAATACTTTAGTATCACAAGCTGAAGAATAGTTCAAATACTGCAGTAGGTGCAATGATAATACAATATTACAAACTGAATGAGAGTTTGCAGTAGATATGTAGATAATTCAGAATTATAAACTGAGTGATACTACTACTGCAGTAGCTGCATAAATACTCCAGTACTGCAAACTGAGTGATACTTTATTTGCAGCAGATACATAGATACTTCAGTATTAGAAACTTAATGACACATAGTTACTTCATTATTACAGACTGAGTGATATTACTACTGCAGCAGATACACAGGTACTTCACTATCACAAATGTAATGATACAACTACTACTACTACTACTGCAGAAGACACATAGATACTTCATTATTACATGCTGAGTGATATTACTACTGCAACAGATACATAGCTATTTCAGTATTACAAACTTAAATTATACTACTATTACTGCTGCAGATGACACATAAGATACTTCAGTATTACAGACTGGGTGATATTACTACTGCAACAAATACATAGATACTTCAGTATTAAAAATTTAATGATACTACTACTACTGAAGAAGATACATAGACTACTCACTATTACAGACTTAGTGATACAATTACTACAGTAGATTCACAGATGCTTCACTATTACAAACTGGATAATACTTCTATTGCAGCAGATACACAGATACATCAGAATTATAAACTGAATTATAATACTACTGCAGTAGCTGCATAAACATTCCAGTATTACAATTTGAATGATACTTCATTTACAGCAGATATATAGATACTACAGTATTACAAAGTTAATAGTACTAATGCAGAAGATACATAGATCCTTCACTTTTACAGACTGAGAGATATTAGTTCTGCTGCACAACATAGATACTGCAGTATTGTGAATTTAATGATACTGCTACTGCAGCAGATACATAGATACTTTAGTATTACAATATCAAGGTGCAGGTACTCCACGACTATCGAAGCCAACCATCAACCAAAAAAGTAAAAAATCAATAAAAATATAAAATATATTCTACTTGAACAGCAAAAAACTTTATTCCATGGGTTGTTAGCGCTTTCACGTCTACTCTGGATGCTTCTTCAGACTTCAGACAGAAGAAGCGTCCAGAGTAGACGTGAAAGCGCTAACAACCCATGGAATAAAGTTTTTTGCTGCTCAAGTAGAATATATTTTTTATTGATTTTTTACTTTTTTGGTTGATGGTTGGCTTCGATAGTCGTGGAGTACCTGCACCTTGATATTGACATTTTTCGTTTGGGGACACAGCAGGTACATTACCCTGAGAGATCTCTGCCTATTTATCACTTTAGTATTACAGACCAAATGATGCAATTAGTACTAAAGTAGAGTTATAGATACTTCAGTATTACAAGTTGGATAATATGTCTACTGCAACAGATAAAAAGATACTTTAGAATTACAAACTGAATGATACAGCTGCTGCGGTAAATGCATACATACTCCAGTATTAAAATCTGAATGATACTTTATTTATAGCAAATACATAGATACTACAGTGTTACAAACCTTAATAATACAACTGCAGAAGATACATAGATGCTTCAGACTGAACCATATTACTACTGCAACAGATACATAGATCGTTAGAATCAACCTATCATAAGATAGCTAGATTTGCAACTCAAAACACATATCAAACACACCATTGTCACTCCTTGAGATATCTAAACTGGCTAGAGCTACCTCACCTACTCCTACACTCCCAACTCCTAGTCATACACTCCATTCTATATCTGTCTGACTTTTGCCCGCCTCTCTCAACACTCATCTCTTACTACTCCCCGACCAGACAGCTTCGTAGTTCGACCCTAGACCTTTTAAATGTTCATAGGTTCATACTAGGCTATCTGCCCTGGGGAATTTATAAGCCTAGCCCGATTGTGTTTGGCTTATGCCACCCCTTGATTTGAGTATACTGTGCCATTTTTAAAGTTTAGTTTACTGTGCCTCTGTCTAATAGTGACACAGAAGTAATCCCCGGGAAAAGCCTACGATCCCCCATCCACTCATCAAGATTCTTCTTGAAGAGAGTCAGTGATGTGCTCTGCCTAACATGAATTGGAATTCCATTCCAGAGCGAAGGGAGCCTCTGAGTTATGAATCTGTCCCTCCAGCATGTTCTATTTATTTCTGTGCTGAGGTTCAAGTCCCTCGAGCACGTGGCTCTAAGGGATTTAGATTTACTGAGGTGGAGCATGTCCATTAATTCTGGGTTGGACATAGCTTTATATGTCAGGCATAGATCGCCTCGAAGTAGGCGGTATGCAACTGAGTAGAGCTGGAGTTTTTTTAACCGAGCAGCATATGGCATCTGTTTGAGTCCCTTGATCCTCCTGGTGAGGTACTTTTGGGGTCTTTCTAATTGCTGCAGGTGTTGGGTAAGGTACATCCCAAAGGGGGCATTGTATTCTATGATGGGCCTGATGAGGGATGAATAAAGGGCACGATTACCTCTCTTGATCTAGATGTGAATCCTTTCATGATGAGGTGGGCTATGTAGAAGGTCTTTCTAACCACTTTGGCAATGTGGTTGTCAAAGGAGAGATTGCTATCAACTTGGGTCCCCAGATCCCTAATTACTTTCTCTGTACTTAATGGGTTACCACATATGTGGTAATTTGTGGGCACATTGTTTTTGCCAAAGGGTATGACTATACACTTTTTGGCATTTAGCTTTAGACCATGGCTCTGGCACCAGTTATCCATCTCTGCGAGACCTTTTTGAAGGATGTTTGTGTCAGATGGAGAGTCGATTATTGCGCCCAGTTTGCAGTCATCTGCGAACTTGGTGAGCCATAGTCCTCCCACATTGGCCTGTACCTCAGAAAAGTAAATACCGAACAAGAGAGGTCCCAGGTCAGAACCTTGTGGGACACCACTTGTGACCGGTTTCGAGTCTGACATGGCTCCAGCAACTCTGACTCTGTGGGTTCTGTCTTTGAGCCAGTTTGCGACCCATCTTGTGACATAGGGGTTTATATTTAGGCTGGATAGCTTATCTATGATGCCCGAGTGGGGTATTGTGTCAAATGCCTTTGTGAGGTCCAGATAGGCTGTGTGGACTACCTTCCCTTCATCTATGGCCTTGGTGACTGTTTCGAAGAAGTTGACCAGGTTCAAAAGGCAGGATCTGCCCTTGACAAAGCCAAATTGGGTAGGATCTAGTGTCTGTAGGTTCCCAATGTCTTTGTTTATGAGTTCCATGATGATCCTCTCCATAGCCTTGCAGATTAGGCTAGTCAGGCTTATGGGGCAATAGTTTCCAGGGTCCGCAGAGGTGCCACCTTTGTGGAGTGGCACCACTGTTGCTGTACGCCATTCTTTGGGCACATATCCTGTAGTGAAGCTGAGATTGTACAGCAGTTTTACTTGAGGGATTAGTTCTTCTTGGAGTTCATGTAGGACACAACCCGGGATGCCATCTGGTCCCATGGAAGCAGTGTTTTTTGCTTTGGAGAGGACGGCCTTCACCTGAGCATCAGAGATGTTTGGGAGGCTGCACTCTGCCGGGATAGATACTTGCTCTTTTGGGGGGGAGAAGTTTGCACTGAACCTGTCTGCCAGGATATTGGCAATGTCTGTGGGTTCAGTGTATTTTTTGTCGTTTAGAATCAACTCAGAACAAGTCTGGGAGTTGCATCCCAGGTTCCTAACATAACTGAAAAAAGCCTTATGATTGTCTTTAGTGTCCTGTGCAATTTTTCTCTTGAAGCTGGCCTTGGAGGATTTTATGAGGGATCGTAATTTTTTGCTAGTACTGATCAGAGATGTCTTCCCTTTTAGGGATTTTGCTCTATCATGTAGTAGCTTCTTCCTTCTGTTGTACAGTTTATTTATGGCTGGGGTCCACCAGACTGGACACCTGCCTTTGGATGATTGGGTCTTGATTTTGTTTGAGATAGCATGATCCATGCATCCCTGGAGATGTCCGTAGAATGCGTTTATATAGGATTCTGCAGTTTGGGCCGTAGTTTCCACTGGCCCTGGGGCCTTGAAGGATTCCACTTTGGTTTTGAGAAGTGTGAAGTTCGCTTTTGAGAAGTTTTTCACTGTGGTTTTCTGGGCTGGGGGTGGGGTTGAGATGTGGATATCCAGTGAAATTAATTTATGGTCTGATCTTACCAATGAGGGATATACTTCTGGTATGGAGCATAGAGTCCCCATGTTGGTAATGATCAGGTCTAGTATGTTTTCCCCTCTTGTGGGAGTGGTGACTAGTTGTTCCATAGCATTTGAGTTTATAAATTCCAGGAACCTTTGGGCTAAGGTGCTGGGGCTTGAGTAATGCTCCCAGTCTATGTTTGGGTAGTTGAAGTCGCCCAATATAATGGTGTTTGGAGAGATCTTCATGTTCTCCAATGTTTTCAGGAAAGCCGAATGGGATTCTTGACTTTGAGAGGGTGGTCTGTAGGATGCTATAAACTGAAAAGCAGTCTTGCCCACTGTCAGTTGCACATGGATGGTCTCCGATACTTTGTGCAATGCCACTAACCTGGAGGTGTGGATATCCTTGATAAATATGGAAACTCCCCCTCCTTTTGTGGTTCGGTCTGGGTTTTGGGACCGAAAAGCATGATATGAGGTATAACCTGGTAGTGCTGGGGTGCTCTCTGGAGCCTTGAACCAGGTTTCTGTCACTGCACAGATATCAATGTTCTCCATATTGAGGAGAGCTTCGAGTGCATGTATCTTGAGGTTAAGACTTCTGGCGTTTAGCAGCATTACCCTTAGTTTCTTGTTCCTTGTGCTGTCTATGGAGGTGGGTTTGACTTTTGAGCCTTGCCTAAAACAGGCACTATGGGGATGGCAAGAGCCTTTGCCAATATCCGAAAGCCCAGGGGTGAACAGGTGCAAGCAGTCCCTAGCGAAGCAATGTGGCTTGTCGAGCATGTCATCCCAGGCTGACAGACACTGGATCCCCTTTGAATGACACCAAAATTTTAGCCAATTGTTAAAATCGATCATTTTGTCTTTATACTGTGGCATCATTCTAGGTGAGGGTAAGATGCTGCTCAAGGTCAGGGTCATAACAGCCTGGGCTACATGATCAGAGAGCTCCTCTATGCCTCTTTTCATGTAGTCGAGGGAGGTACGTCTCAGGTCATTCACGCCAACATGTACAATGACTGAGTCATATTTGTATTTCCTTTGGAGTGACCTGAGTGCTTGTGTTATGCGGCGGATCCTAGCGCCCGACAGGCAGCTCACTGTGACCTTCTCTTTATTCAGCCTGGTGAGCGGGACGTCAGTGTGTCTGACAATAGAGTCACCTATTACAAGAGTATCATGTGTGTTATTCAGCCTTAAGGGCTGTGACTGCTTGGCACACTGACTTTGTGTGCTATGTGTTGTACGTGTTTTGTTTTGGGGTAGCGTTTGCTTGGATGTCTGCTTTGGAGGTCTCTGTTGCTTAGGTAGATTTTTATTTAGAGCCTCCGAGTATGTTTTTGTGTTTTTATGTGTTTGGTTCACTGCTGAGGTGGGACTATGTGATACTGGAATTGTGTTGTGTGAGGTTAACTTCTCCTCCTGACTGGTTAAACCAGTTTTGAGATGAGAGAGCTCAGCCTCCAGTTTGGCTATATGGTTGCATCTCTCACATATATTTGAACCTGTTTGGAGGAGGAGAGGGTTGTCCGTGTACATGAGACAGTTGTAACATTGCCTCAAAATTCCCAGATTCACCAGCTGGACTGGAGAGGAAACCATTGACTGACCTTTGGACATGCTAGAGTAATATAGGGAACTGAATTAAAATGGACCAATAGGGGACAAGGTAATCGTAGAGAGTATAAGAGTAAGTAGTGCTTATGGTTTATTAGTGCTAACTTGTAAGATTACTTATTTGGACCAGTGAGGGGCCTTAGAATGAGAATATGGTGTTTAATTTGAGAGATAGAGCAGTTCTAAGGGAAAAAGTGAACAGCAGACTTTGTGGAGCCAGGAATAGTTTAAACCCAATTAGGCGGCGCTGCCCGATGTTGCGCTATGCGCAAAAATGCGCAAAACCACACAGAAGAGGGTTTTAAGAGAGGGAGATCAAGGAGTTTGGATTTGACCCAAAATGGTCAATAAAACTACAGTTTCAAGGCAGTAACCACTCCCACAGGGGCAGGCAGGCTGCTCAATGTTTATCACTGCCACTGATGAACACAGAGACTTCCCTTTAGCCCAAGCAAACAATGGCTTCCAAGAAACTTACAAACAGTTCAGAACAGCAAATCTGTAACTGATCTCAGAAAAGTGGGAAAAAAGCAAGATTTTTTGTTTTTTTGTTTTTTTTAAGGAAAGCAGAGGTTCACAAGTATCAACAAGTTAGAACAGTGCAGTAAATGACCCCACACTTGAGTGCTAGGCCAGAGACAGATAAAATGCAAGTTTTAAGAAAAAAAAAACGATTTTAAAAATAAGTGCAGGCAGGAAATTTAGTAATCAGCTCTAGGTTGTGTTCTAAATGCAGTTACCAACACAGAAATCAAGTTTAACAAGCCAGAAAATGATCAAAAGTAGGTGGCAATGCAGAAAAACTTAACAAATAATCTGAAACAAAATACTTAAAATCTCAAAAGTGGCTCCTTTCTTCTCTCAGTGTTTTCTCCTCTTGGTGGGTGCTTCACCAACAGCCAACAAGTCCGAAAAGATGCCAAAACCACAAGGTAATTGGGTTTTAAGAGAGGGAGATCAAGGAGTTAGGAATTGACCCAAAATGGCCAATAAAACTACAGTTTCAAGGCAGTAACCACTCCCACAGGGGCAGGCAGGCTGCTCAATGTTTATCACTGCCACTGATGAACACAGAGACTTCCCTTTAGCCCAAGCAAACAATGGCTTCCAAGAAACTTACAAACAGTTCAGAACAGCAAATCTGTAACTGATCTCAGAAAAGTGGGAAAAAAGCAAGATTTTTTTGTTTTTTTGTTTTTTTTTAAGGAAAGCAGAGGTTCACAAGTATCAACAAGTTAGAACAGTGCAGTAAATGACCCCACACTTGAGTGCTAGGCCAGAGACAGATAAAATGCAAGTTTTAAGAAAAAAAAACGATTTTAAAAATAAGTGCAGGCAGGAAATTTAGTAATCAGCTCTAGGTTGTGTTCTAAATGCAGTTACCAACACAGAAATCAAGTTTAACAAGCCAGAAAATGCTCAAAAGTAGGTGGCAATGCAGAAAAACTTAACAAATAATCTGAAGCAAAATACTTAAAATCTCAAAAGTGGCTCCTTTCTTCTCTCAGCGTTTTCTCCTCTTGGTGGGTGCTTCACCAACAGCCAACAAGTCCGAAAAGATGCCAAAACCACGAGGTAATCGGGTTTTAAGAGAGGGAGATCAAGGAGTTAGGAATTGACCCAAAATGGCCAATAAAACTACAGTTTCAAGGCAGTAACCACTCCCACAGGGGCAGGCAGGCTGCTCAATGTTTATCACTGCCACTGATGAACACAGAGACTTCCCTTTAGCCCAAGCAAACAATGGCCTCCAAGAAACTTACAAACAGTTCAGAACAGGAAATCTATAACTGAACTTTTTTAAATCTCAGAAAAGTGGGAAAAAAGCAAGATTTTTTTTTTTTAAAGGAAAGCAGAGGTTCACAAGTATCAACAAGTTAGAACAGTGCAGTAAATGACCCCACACTTGAGTGCTAGGCCAGAGACAGATAAAATGCAAGTTTTAAGAAAAAATGATTTTAAAAATAAGTGCAGGCAGGAAATTCAGTAATCAGCTCTAGGTTGTGTTCTAAATACAGTTACCAACACAGAAATCAAGTTTAACAAGCCAGAAAATGCTCAAAAGTAGGCGGCAATGCAGAAAAACTTAACAAATAATCTGAAGCAAAATACTTAAAATCTCAAAAGTGGCTCCTTTCTTCTCTCAGCATTTTCTCCTCTTGGTGGGTGCTTCACCAACAGCCAACAAGTCCGAAAAGATGCCAAAACCACGAGGCAATCGGGTTTTAAGAGAGGGAGATCAAGGAGTTTGGAATTGACCCAAAATGGCCAATAAAACTACAGTTTCAAGGCAAACCCAAATCCAAGACAGGATGTAACTTGTATAGCTATTGACCCTCAATTGCATGGAACAAACTTCCACTAGAAATAAGGAACCTAACTCACCAAAAACAATTTAAGCTTGCCACTAAAGACTACTTTATAGAACACTGGATCTGCCCCTGGAAGCAACCTCCATGACCACTTCCTCCTTATAAGCTACTACCTCCTTAAACTCATTATGTATAAGCCCATACAACCTACACACCTGTTACAACAAACATCTTTTCATTCTTTAGTAACTTCCCTCCACCTCTTTACTTCTCCTTTTACCACACGGATTTCCTTCTACCCCCTCTGAACCACATTATCAAACTTTATACATAACCCCCAAAGCTTGAGCCTACCCCCTCTCTTAACCTTTCTGGATTTACAACCTCCCTCATTGGTTTATTTCTTCTTCTTCTTATGAAGCCACCCTCAAGTTTTTTTAAGTTATACAGAAGGTATATTAGTAATGTAATCAAACTGTAATTCTCTAATATTCTTGTATATATCATTTGTATATGTCATTTTGTTGTCATTTTATGATTGTATATGTTTGTTGTGGAGCTTTTCTCCCCAGGCCTCCACTGAAAAAGGGCAATAGCTCACTCGGACATTCCCTGTCAACAAATGTAAAATACATAAAATAACGTCAGTACTGCAAACTTAATGATACTACTACTACAGCAGATACATAGATACTTTAGTATTGCAGACCAAAGGATACAATTACTAAGTACAATAGATTCATAGATACTTCACTATATACAGATATATACAGATGCTTAAGAATTACAAACTAAATTATACTACTACTGTAGTAGCTGTATAGATACTTCAGTATTACTATATGCATGATACTTTATTTGCAGAACATATAAATCCTTCAGTATTACAAACTTAGTGATACTACTACTGCAGAAGATACACAGATACTTCATTATTATAGACTGAAACATATTACTACTGTAACAGATACAGAGATACTTCAGTATTACAAAGGTTAGTAATACTACTACTGCTGCAGAAGATACATATATACTTCATTATTACAGCTTAGGTGATATTACTACTACAGCAGATACACAGATACTTCAATATAATACACAAAATGAGACAATTACTACTACAGTATATTCACTATACATCCACTATTCCAAAATGGATAATACTTCTATTGCAGCAGATGTGCAAATACTTTAGATGTACAAACAGAGTGATGTTACTACTACTGGGCTTAGGAACGTGGCTCCAATAAAGAGTTACAAATATACCTGCTGCAAATATGTAGTGTAAATAGCTTTCATAAACTATACCTCAATGTTGGATGAAGGTCTACTTCACTCTTCACTCCATATGGAATGCACACAATTTGTAAATCGAAGACATTACTATACAGTGTCATTGACTGCATACTCACAGGATATATTCCTTGCCTGGGTATAGGTTATTACTGTTTTTTCTTTGCACATGTTGACACTGCTACTTTGTTTTTCTGTTTTGAGTGATTCATTTTACAGTGTGAATTATACTGCTGTACTCCTGTACATATCTTAACAGAATAAATTAATGTTATACACAAGGCAATAACATATTTTTATGCTGTTAGAACACATAACTGTATTCCTGTATATGTTTTAACAGCATAAATGTATGTTATTGCCTTATGTATTTCTATCCTTGTGGATCAGTGCTATATCCATATCAACAAATGTAAATAAATAAACAAAATTCTATGGCAGACAAGTCAAATAATGCAATTACTACTGCAGCAGCATGTAAGCAAGGCTTAGGGTTTGTTCATTTGGTAATGGTGTGTAACAATGCTCAGTCTTAGACGATGTAATCAATAACCTGATATGAAAATGATTTGCATTTTTCAGCAATATTTCAAAATACAGTTATACTAGACCTGATTAACTCTATCCATTTGCTGGGTTTCAAAGATGAACGTTTTGTATTTGCACAGTGCTAAAATTCTAGAGTTTGCTGTGCAGGGCAATTTACAGCTAAGTAGGCATGAAATCCCTGCACCCCTTTGCATGGCTGCTAGTTAGAGCTATGCATATTTGTTTATGAGTCCCAGCCATACAATTTTCCCATCCCCTAGTGCACAACAGACTTAAAACATTTAAACCAACTGCTCAGGATGGTTTGAATATAACAGCAAAAATGCCTTCAAACACAGTGACAGGTTCTGCTGACTTAACAGATGAATGCTATAAATTGTTTGCAAAAGAATTTGCCCTCAGTTTAATGCAACCAAGTCATTTTTTTATTTGAAATTGGGGAACCTCTAAACATTTGGAATTTAGTTAAAGAAATTCTCATTCCTAAAACCAGTGGATTAGACTAAATGCTACTGACTTTTGCCTAGTCGCATTGGGGGATAGCATTCTGTTAACATGGCTTTGGGGGAAATCATTTTCACTATGAACGTGGCAGTGGGGGATATCATTCTATGAATGTGGCAATGGGGGATATCACTTTGACTATGACCCAGCAGATCCACGTTTGAATGACAGGGTGCAGAAGCAGTAGATCAGAGGTGACAGTGGGGAAGGTAATTATGTGGCACTACCTACTTCCTTCCATTTGGGATGGAGGAAAGTGGTGCATGTTTCAGAGTGGACATGTCATCAGTGATCCCCAGTGAAGACCAGAGGCCAGTTGAGAAGCATCTGTTTCGATTAGCGAGCATTGATACTTGGTTAAGTCGCCTGTGAAAGTGAGAGACAAATCTAGCACTCTGCCAGTTGTCAGCTCACCCCTGAATACTATAATGTATGTACAGGAAATGTTAGGGCTTAAAGAGAAAACACCCCAAAGAACTACCTGGACAATGACCATGCAAAAGCAACACTCACATGGGCAATCTTTTTATGTTAACAATAATTCTGAAATAACAGCCAAACTAATCAACATAAACATAACAAAATATTTAACTGCAACTGTTTCACTTTGGCAATTTCAATTTATTCACTCCATATCCATAAGTCTAACTCCTTGCGCATTACCAGCTCAAAAGGCCTGAATCTAATATGTGACATCATGGAAACCTGATGGGCAGACAGGTTTTTCTCCTAGAGGCTGCCTCATCTCTGGAATAGACTTCCCATACATGCCAAACAGAGTACCTTGCTAACTCTCTTCAAGCACAACCCTGATAAGTGGATGGGAAACCACAAATTTGTCCCTCATTGATAGGGGCAAAAGGTGCTGGCTGAGGTTTCTTTTTTGGGGATATACTCTTGGCTAGGCTTGTAAAGGCTCCACGGCCTTTAGCCTAGTAACCTCCTATGATCCTATGATCCTATTCGTCAGATAACTACAGAATATCACATTATACTATTATTGGTACTCTGGTCAATGAAAATAAATCGTAATATTGCCCTTGTATTAGTGGAGATGGTCAAATCATTTGCTTACTCAAAAGAGAGCCCATTTTTACTTAATTGTAACAGTGAGGCATTTCCAATAGTGTGATAAATTTTACTAAACACTTCTTAGGAGTACATAAGAATCACTTTATATTAAGAATCAACAATCAAAGATTTTCTCTCACTTCAAATAGATCAGACAAGTCTATTCATTATACACCATTATAGTTATATTTAGTCATAATGTGTGTTTGTTTAACTTTAATGAATATTTACATGTAATATGTTCCATGGCATTCTTTAATGAAATTGGATATCATGAATTTTATAACAGGTTTTTCCAAATCATTCCTAACATTTAATATGAAGTTAAAATAACGCATAATGGCATCTGTTATACAATTGATCAGTTTAAAACACAGGGAATAGTTATTAGGGACAGAACTGCAGCAGATTTCAGTATTTGTTATGCCAATGTATTAAACTAATTTTCTTTTAAATAAGACGTGGGGAAGCATGACATTTATTGTAGACTAGGTGATGACAGACATAAAATTCTTTACATCATAATGGAAGAAATTCCATGTTTTTAAAGGAAGAACTAACAAGGTAAAAATGTTCTTCCTAGCACAATTTCTTTTGACAGTAAAAGTAACACTTTTCCAGTTCCTTACAACTAAGTAATGCTTATCAAAAAATTATTTGTTAAATTCCTACGTAAATGGGAATCTCCACCAGTACTTTGCTAAGTCACAAGTAATGACACATCTTATATGGATTGCAACATACATGTATTACTGAATATATGTTACTGCACAGGCATTTACAAATTTCTCAAACTGGCCTTTTTATGTGAATGCATACTCACATGTTTTTTAGTCTAAAATGATTTATGACCAAGCAGCTTGCTAAATCTAACTGAATGTATAAAAATATTGTCAATTAATTCAACATTTTGAGGAACTACTATATAAACCAAACATTTTCTCAGTGTTTCTTTTGCCATGGTGCTTATTTCTAAATTACATCTTCATTTCCTGATTTCATAAATATTATTTTTTTTGTCTGTAAAACAAACTGGTTGGCAAGGGCTACAACAAGGCCATATACAACTCACAAGACAGCAACAATAGTTTACAGCAGTTTTTTAAATTGTCATTATACTCACAGTCCACTGATCTTTGACAAATACTACATTTATGAAACATAGTACTCTAAATGTATTTATTACAGATAAACGCAAAATGTTCAGGCACATACGGGTGGGAGAAAACTGTTACTCAGATTGTACAAAACACTATCTTCACTTTCTCTAGAAACTTGCAGAAACACCGTGTTGACCTGGATGAACTTAAACAGAAGGCTGATAACTCTGTGAACAGAACATTTATTTGCCATGTTGTTTTACTACTCAAGTGAGAATTTTTGTGTGCCTGTCTTACCTCTGTAAAAGAATAAACAAACTGACTTAGCTTTTCTTCATTTTGTTGTCAAAGCTAAACAGCTGGATTCCCTGTTATTAAACCTGTACAGACATTCAAGCATGGTGGAACAAAATCGTCAATACTCTTAGCAATCATTTCTTTGCTATATGCACCCCTGTACCTTGGAAGTACCTTGGGAGTTACTGTTTGTTTTTCCTTACCAGCATACCCCACAAAACAGATATATTGCTATACAAAACAGTTACTCTAAATGATTGAAACAAACATTCTTTGAATTTTGAATAAGAGAATGGTGGCACACATCAATTGAAACTTTTCATTTTAAAAAATAGAAAAAATGGATTGCTAGTATTACATAACCAAAATATAGAAAATAAACTCCTCGATGCCATCAGAATTCCAAAAAACCTGCTGTCAGTGTAAGTGAACACTTACACTGAGAGCAGGTGTTTTGTAATCTCGCCCCCCAAGTACGCCTGTTTATAAAAAGGCTTTACACTGAAGTAAGTCACTTACACTAAGAGCAACTCTTAGAATCAGGGCAAAAGTACACTGAGAGCAGGGCTTTTGGAATCTGGCCTATTGTCTCATCAAACTGTGAACACTCAAAAGACTGAACCTAAAAGTTCAATTTTTTTAGACTGATAAACATACATACAAAACCCACCACTATTTTATGCACGCCCACACTCCCTGCTAATTTTATACATTTCCAAAAGCTTTTTTTGCAGGTGGGCAAGTCCCCCCTACATCTGCCTAGGTTAAATATACTAATGCCACAGTCGCACAACCATTGAGAAAACAGAATACTCCTGACATTGAATCACTGTTGGGGCACAAACACAAACTTTTAGATGTGGAGGTATGACTTTATAATGGGTATTAAAAAGAGCTAGTAATGATTAACACTAATTTGCACTATAATTCCAGTCCTCCCAAACCAAATCAACATTAGTTTTTACAACCTAATACAGTTTTTAATCCAATGTGATTTGTTTATATCAACTGAACCATATATTTACTCACACAAACTGACCATCAGCTCCAGTGAAAACGCTGTGTGTGTGTGTGTGTGTGTGTGTGTGTGTGTGTGTGTGTGTATATATATGTACATACACACACACACACACACACACACATATTTACATATATATATATATATATATATATATATATATACATATACACACACACACACACACACACACACACACACACACACACACAAAGTATTCTACTGAATCATCTATATCAAGCTGCACTGCGATTCATTACACTGAAAAATACACACTGCATAGGTAGGTAGGTACTAGGCTATCGGCCCTGAGGCCTATACAAGCCCAGCCAAAAAGGTACTCTGGCTTTTGTCACCCAAGAAAATAATTTTCCTGTGCCACTGTTGAACAGAGCCACAGAGGTGATCCCCATGGTGAATTTCCTATTTCCCATCCAATCATCAAGATTTTTCTTGAAGAGTGCTAATGAGGAGCTTTGTTTGATATAGATATGTAGTTTATTCCAGAGTACGGGAAGTCTCTGGGACAGGAATCTATCCCTCCGGCATGTTCTGTTTATTGTGGTGACAAGGTTTAGGCCCCTAGAGCATGTAGCTTGGAGGGATTGGGATTTCTTTAAGTGGAGCATGTCCAACAGCTCTGGGTTTGACATAGCTTTGTATGTTAGGCAGAGATCACCTCTGAGTAGGTGATATGTGACAGAGTAAAGCTGGGGTTTTTTTGAGATGGTCTGTGTAGGGCATCTGTTTGAGGCCAGTAATCCTCTTTGTGAGGTATTTCTGCGGCCTTTCCAGTTGTTGTACATGTCTTATGAGGTACATACCAAAAGGGGCGTTGTACTCTATAATGGATCTACTGAGTGATGAGTAGAGGGGAACAATGACATCTTTTTTTCTGGATGAGAAACCTTTTGCGATGAGGTATGCCATGTAGAAGTATTTCCTGACTACTGTGGCGATGTGATTATCAAAGGAGAGACTACTGTCCACCTGTGTCCCAAGGTGTCTTATCACACTTTTGGTGTTAAGTATACTACCACCTGTGTTATAGTTCATGGGTACAGAGTTTTTACCAAAGGGGATGACAATGCACTTTTTGGCATTGAGCTTGAGGCCATGGCTTTGACACCAGGCATCTGTCTCAGTGAGGCCCTTTTGTAGGATGTCCACATCGTTAGGAGTTTTGATTATGGCTCCTAGTTTGCAGTCATCTGCGAACTTCGTTAGCCAAAGACTTTCTGTGTTAGCATGTACTTCAGAGAAGTAGATACCATCAGGAGAGGACCCAGGACTAAACCCTGTGGTGCTCCATTTGTCACCGGTCTGAAGTCGAATTTGGAGTCTGCTACTTTCACATTGTGGGTTCTGTCAGTGAGCCAGTTGGCAACCCATCTTGTGACATAGGGATTTATACCTAGTTTAGCGAGTTTATCTATAATTCCAGAGTGGGGGATGGTGTCAAAAGCCTTGGCAAGATCTAGATAGGCTGTGTGAACCACCTTACCCTTGTCTACAGCTTTGGTGACTGCTTCAAAGAAGTCTATCAGGTTTAGGAGACATGATCTGCCTTTTACAAACCCGAACTGGGTGGGGTCCAGAGTTTGGAGATTACCAATGTCTTTGTTTATAAGCTCCATGATGATACATTCCATGGCCTTGCAGACCAGGCTCGTCAGGCTAATGGGGCGGTAGTTCCCGGGGTCCATGGTGGCTCCCCCCTTGTGGAGTGGGATAACCGTCACTGTGCGCCATTCAGCAGGCACAAAGCCTGAAGTGAGGCTATGATTGAATATGGTACTTAGATGGGGTGCCAGTTCCTTCTGTAGTTAGTGTAGAACGCAGCCTGGGATGTTGTCTGGTCCCATGGATGCTGTGTTCTTGGCTTTGGAGAGTGTGGTTTTTACCTGTGAGAGTGTTTGTTTTTTTTTACCTGTGCAGCCGTGATTACAGGAACTTTGCATTTTTCTGGTATAGAGATGGGTTCTTTAGGGGGTGAGAGGGGGGTAAAGTTAGCACTGGACCTATCTGCCAGGATGTTGGCAATATCAGTTGGGTCTGTATATTTAGTGCCATTGTGCTGTAACTCAGAGCAGATCTAAGTGTTGCCATTGAGATTCTTGACATAGCTAGAGAATGCTTTGTGGTTGTCTTTAGAATCAGTGGCAATTTTGTTTTTGTAACTTGCTTTGGAGAATTTTATCAGGGATCACAGCTTCTTACTGAGGCTGACCAGGGAGCTCCTCCACTCATGGGATTTTGCTCTCTTTTGCAACAGTTTCTTCCTTCTGTTGCACAGTTTGTTTATGGCAGGGGACCACCAGATTGTCTTCATTTTTTTGGAGTATAGCGTCTTGGTTCTGTTTGGGATAGCACGATCCATGCACTCATGTAAGTGCTTATAAAGTGCAATTGTGTAGGATTCAGTAGTTGTAACTGTATTGTCCATCAGCATGGGTGTCATGAAGTTCACCACTTCTGTCTTAAGAAGCATGAAGTTGGCTTTGGAGAAATTTTTTATCATGGTTTCCTTAATGGGGGGTGGGAGCAGGATGTGGATATCTAGGGTAATTAGCTTATGGTCAGATTGGACCAATGAGGCATTGACTTCAGGTGAGGAACACCAGTCACTCATGTTGGTAATGACTAGATCTAGGATATTGCTGCCCCTGGTGGGGGTGTGGATAACTTGATCCAGGGCATTGGAGTTTATGAATTCCAGAAAGCGTTGAGTGAAGGAGTTGGTACATGAATAGTTTTCCCAGTTAATGGTGGGGTAGTTGAAATTGCCCATTATTAGGGTGTTTGGTTGAACCCTAATATTTTCCAGTACATCAAGAAAAGAGGAGTGGGAATCCTGGGGCATGGTGGGTGATTTGTAGCAAGCTACAATTTGGATTGCAGTTTTGCCCAGAGTTAGTTGCACTTGGATAACCTCGGCTGCATTATGCTGAGCAACTAGCCTGGAGGTGTGGATATCCTTAATGAATATGGACACACCTCCACCTTTGGTGTTCCAGTCCAGGTTACATGGCCGAAAAGTGTGGTATGAGTTATAGCCTGGTAGTGCAGGGGTGCTCTCTGGAGCCTTGAACCAGGTCTCAGTCACTGCACAGATATCAATGTTCTCCATTTTAAGGAGTGCCTCGAGTGAGTGCATTTTGAGATTTAGGCTTCTAGCATTAAGTAGCATCACTCTCAGTTTTTGCTTGCCTGTCCCTGTTATGGTGGTGAATCTGTCATTTGAACCTTGCCTAAAAAAGGCACTATAGGGGCGGCAAAAACCTTAGCCAGTATCTGGAATCCCAGGGGTGACAGGTGCAGGCCATCTCTGGCAAAGAATCATGGTCTGTCGACCATGTCATCCCAGCCAGACAGATACTGGATGCCTTTAGAATGGCACCAGAAGCTTAGCCAATTGTTGAAGTCAATCATTTTGTCCTTGTACTGCGGCATCATTCTGGGTGATGGCAGAATGCTACTCAGGGCTAGGGTCATAACTGCCTGGGCTACGAGATCGGAGAGCTCTTCCATGTCTCTTTTCATGTAGTCCAGGGAGGTACGTCTCAGGTCGTTCACACCAACATGGACAATGACAGAGTCATATTTGTACGTGTTGTGGAGTGACCTGAGTGCGTGGGCTATGTGGCAGATCCTGGCACCCGACAGGCAGCTGACAGTAACCTTCTCCTTGTTTAGCCTGGTGAGTGAGACATCAGTGTGTCTGACTATAGAGTCACCTATGACTAGTGTGTTTGGTATGTTGTTTTGCCTTATTGGCTGTGGTTGAGTGGCACACTGAGTCTGCGGGCTATGTGCCATTTGCAACTTAATTAAACCATCAAAATCCATTAATAACACATAAAACATTGAATTTGCACGTAGAACAAGTCCCTCTGTACCCATCATACCCCCTGTAACACACACACACACACACACACACACACACACACACACACACACACACAGACACACACACACACACACACACGCACACACACAAAACATTTCCTTTACGAGATCTCGATTCCCTGTTTGAGTATCAGATTTTTTTTCTTTACTATTAATTGTCTTATAACCAGTGGGAAAGAAATGATGTATTCTGTTCTCACTTTTTATGTTACTGTGAACAGGTAAGTATGAAAGCATTGTAGCTATTGTTGGGGGAAATATACATATATATATATATATATATATATATATATATATATATATATATATATATATATATATATATATATATATATGTGTGTGTGTGTGTGTGTGTGTGTGTGTATATATATATATATGGAACTTAGTTTGATTGAGCTCCTCTTTAACTGACAAACAGCTGACTACACAGGTAGGTGTATGAGATCACACAATTAATAGATTAGGGAAACTTAACCTTTCCTCGAGATTGTGAGATCTCGGAGTTAGTATATATAATTAATACAGGGGGTGGGGGGTGCAGTCTTCCACATGGAAGGTGTAGGGGGACTTGCCTCCCTGCAAAGAATTATGTTTTAGTCTTTTTAAAATTTGAATTGCATTGTTTTATGTCGGTGGAAGTGTGTTAGTGTGTCAGTGTTTGCAAAGTCAACCTTTTGTGGTCAATCTTGTGAAAGTCTACTTATGTGTGTGTGTGTATGTATATATATATATATATATATATATATATATATATATATATATATATATATGTGTGTGTGTGTGTGTGTGTGTGTGTGTGTAAAACAGATGTGTGAGATGTGATACCTATAATTTTGAGTGCTGTAAGTGAGAACACTTAGGAAATGTCTGGATTTCTGTATATAACATATCATGCACATGGAACTATTGACCTTAATGTGGTTTACTTCACTGTACAACTTTTACATTAGATGTGTGCATGTATTTGCTCATGTATGGGCAAAAGAGTGGCTGAGTGGAACTCTGGTCACTGTCTGTGTGGGGAATATTCTTCTTTTGTCTGTAGGGGGTTTCTTTGGTTATTCCAGTTTTTCACAAAAACATGCTATTTTTCGTCTTCTTCTGTGGGCCTTCCAGCTAACAATCAGCTTAATTTTTTTGTTTTTGTGGGATCACACCATTGGTGGGTTGTGATTTGGAAAGGATGGTGGTGTGAATCGGCCATCAGTATCACATACAAAGTCCTGGATGCCAGGTGATTTTTAATATGTCCTAACCTGGTGGAGATACTAACGTCATATACATCATCATATGTAATGTCAGTTAGGCCTATCTCACCTTTAGCGATGAACCACAAATGTCAGTCTGCTGAACAATTATAAGGCCATCCTCAACAGTGGAGAAGTACCATATTCCTGCCTCCATAACCAGCTTCTTCTGCACCAGAGCTGCTAGTCAATCTCAGGGTGGCTGAATCATAGTCAGGTCTCCATTAATTTTTGCCACAGAGCAGCACAAAAGTGTGTTTTTTGTTTTACTGTAATAAACTCTGCTGTCTTTATCCTTGGTTATGTGAACTATTTTGTAGCTAGGAAAATTTGGAGAAGGACTAATCCAACTGACCTACGTAGCCAACAAATACATTAAAACTTATTCTGCGACTTATTTGCTTTGATGAACATCACAGTATTTCACTTTTAAGAGTTAATATGTATTTAACTGTTGTTTTGCCTTTGGCTGAAAAACATAGCTGGACCAGCTCATCTACTTTATTAACAAATAAATAAAATAAAATAAATCTTACATCTGACATTTTATATTACATCCATGTGCATTGTCTCTGCTGAAAGATGTTGGAGAAATGCCACCTAACTGAAGTTACTCCAGGATTTAGAATAGCTGACTCCAAAGTTAGGTGTCAGGTCACACAGCTCCCTTTCAGTGCCAGTACCACTGAGTACCAAAAATATTTTCTTGACCAATATGTGGCCATATCAATAGCTATCAATCTCTTCTACACATTTTTCATGCATAACACTAAACATATGTGGTGGTCCTCTGTTGCAATTCTACAAATTGCCTTTTATGTATGGATTTCGAATGGCATGTATTCATTCAGACATAACCGGATTGTACAGTGTTCATACTTGTGACTGGATCAGCCATTGTCAGTCTCCTCTTAAACACCCATTCCTTGTACCAGCCACTTTGTTAGTTTATACACCCATTCCTTGTACCAGCCATTTTGTTAGTTTATACACCCATTCCTTGTACCAGCCACTTTGTTAGTGGCTACATCAAGCTTATTTTTCACTTCAACCTCACATCCGGATAACTTTCTTCTTTTATTGTAGCAAGAGGAGTATTATGTCAGCTACTGTCTTTTTTTCTGTGTAGAAAGAAGCTGGATCAATATGTATCCTTTATTAGGTCCCTGTGATTGCTATTTTCATAAATCAGATGTATAATTTCTGGCCTTATAGTGCAGACACCAAGGAAATATTCAAAACTGTTTCTGACAGTGATAACAGGACAGCCCCTTTACCAAGGTGAAGGCCAATTTCGAACAATCTTTCTGAACAGCTCCACCTTTTTGGTTGACAGTTAACTTACCTGTAGGAAAAAAATGAATGTTTTGGGGAAGCAGGTCATAAAAAATTAGTGTTTTTCAGTACAGGTATGTAGGTTTTGGAGAGGTGTGTGTGTGTGTGTGTGTGTGTGTGTGTGTGTGTGTGTGTGTGTGTGTGTGTGTGTGTGTGTGTGTGTGTGTGTGTGTGTGCCACTGGGTGATACTACAAGTGTATAGAAACACGTAAGTATCACTGCTGAGGCTGACATTTGGCACACGTTAGTTCTTATAAACACTTGCAGCTGAGACTCCCTCACATCACTTTGTTGCTCAAGGTGTACGTCTGAGAAGTGGGCTGCACAGGTACTCATCCACCACAAGACAGGGAAGCAGTAAGATACTGATGCTGCAGTCACTCGCCATTAGGGGTTACATAGACCTTAGAACTCAAGTTTGCATTCAGCATATACAGTCCTTGGAGTACGCCTTCTACAACAATGTCAGGGAGATAGTCTGCAAATTAAGAACAACCAGTTAGTCTTCATATGTACATATCTATTTTTTAATCTTTTTTGTAAAATTACTCACAGCTTTATCATATTGAGAGCATGTATACTTTACATCAAACTCTGCAGTCTAGTTATTTCTCTCTCTCTCTCTCTCTATGTGTGTGTATATATATATATATATATATATATATATATATATATATATATATATATATATATATATATATATAATTTTATTTATTTATTGCATTTATTTACTGGGAAAGTCCACTGGGCCTAAAAGAGCCCATTTTCAGTGGAGGCCCAGGAAGAAAAGTTCCAACAAGATACAGAAAAAATATAAACATTGATTAGTACAGAAGCAGACACAGTGTTACAGATAGTAAATATAGTAACATATACAGAATATATACATAAAAGCAGGAATCCAGTTTGTTTGATTACAGTAATATATACAGAAAATATACATTAAAGCAGAATTCAATGAATTCAATCAGAGTGGTATAAACAGATATATTAATCAGTATTATTGTACCAGTATCAACAAGTGAAGATAAAAATAAATATAGAGAAAGTATCATCAGTCACTAGTAGCAAAAGACATAGGAATTTAGTAATCATATAAGGAGAGTGAAGAGGTTAGGTTATAGAGCAGGAACATAGCCAGGAAGATATATAGAGTACTGAAATTGCTATTAAGACACCTGACTTTTAAATGCATCATCATGGCAGCAGATAAAGGTAAAGAAAACTACTGGATGTTGACTTTTGTCCACTGAATATAGACTGCACACTTCTAATACCCTGTGCTACGGGGTATAACCAACCCTGGCTGTCCCTGGATGTTGGCTTTTGTCCACTGAATATAGACTGCACACTTCTGATAGCACCTGTGCTACGGGGTATAACCAACCCTGGCTGTCCCTGGATGTTGACTTTTGTCCACTGAATATAGACTGCACACTTCTGATAGCACCTGTGCTATGGGGTATAATCAACCCTGGCTGTCCCTGGATGTTGACTTTTGTCCACTGAATATAGACTGCACACTTCTGATAGCACCTGTGCTAAGGGGTATAACCAACCCTGGCTGTCCCTCGATGTTGACTTTTGCCCACTGAATATAGACTGCACACTTCTGATACTACCTGTGCTATGGGGTATAACCAACCTTGGCTGTCCCTGGATGTTGACTTTTGTCCACTGAATATAGACTGCACACTTCTGATAGCACCTGTGCTATGGGGTATAAACAACCCTGGCTGTCCCTGGATGTTGACTTTTGTCCACTGAATATAGACTGCACACTTCTGATAGCACCTGTGCTATGGGGTATAACCAACCCTGGCTGTTGACTTTTGTCCACTGAATATAGACTGCACACTTCTGGTAGCACCTGTGCTAAGGGGTATAACCAACTCTGGCTGTCCCTGGATGTTGAATTTTGTCCACCGAATATAGACTGCACACTTCTGATAGCATCTGTGCTAAGGGGTATAACCAACCCTGGCTGTCCCTGGATGTTGACTTTTGTCCACTGAATATAGACTGCACACTTCTGATAGCACCTGTGCTATGGGGTATAACCAACCCTGGCTGTCCCTGGATGTTGACTTTTGTCCACTGAATATAGACTGCACACTTCTGATAGCACCTGTGCTAAGGGGTACAACCAAACTTGGCTGTCCCTGGATGTTGACTTTTGTCCACTGAATATAGACTGCACACTTCTGATAGCACCTGTGCTAAGGGGTATAACCAACCCTGGCTGTCCCTGGATGTTGACTTTTGTCCACTGAATATAGACTGCACACTTCTGGTAGCACCTGTGCTAAGGGGTATAACCAACCCTGGCTGTCCCTGGATGTTGACTTTTGTACACTGAATATAGACTGCACACTTCTGATAGCATCTGTGCTAAGGGGTATAACCAACCCTGGCTGTCCCTGGATGTTGACTTTTGTCCACTGAATATAGACTGCACACTTCTGATAGCACCTGTGCTAAGGGGTATAACCAACACTGGCTGTCCCTGGATGTTGACTTTTGTCCACTAAATATAAACTGCACACTTCTGATAGCACCTGTGCTACGGGGTGTAACCAACCCTGGCTGTCCCTGGATGTTGACTTTTGTCCACTGAATATAGACTGCACACTTCTGGTAGCACCTGTGCTAAGGGGTATAACCAACTCTGGCTGTCCCTGGATGTTGAATTTTGTCCACCGAATATAGACTGCACACTTCTGATAGCATCTGTGCTAAGGGGTATAACCAACCCTGGCTGTCCTTGGATGTTGACTTTTGTCCACTGAATATAGACTGCACACTTCTGATAGCACCTGTGCTATGGGGTATAACCAACCCTGGCTGTCCCTGGATGTTGACTTTTGTCCACTGAATATAGACTGCACACTTCTGATAGCACCTGTGCTAAGGGGTATAACCAAACATGGCTGTCCCTGGATGTTGACTTTTGTCCACTGAATATAGACTGCACACTTCTGATAGCACCTGTGCTAAGGGGTATAACCAACCCTGGCTGTCCATAAAGGGTAGTTCTTAGATAGACACCCAATAAACCCATTACAGTAGAGAAAAAGTGGAATTGGTGCCTTCTCAAAGGACAGCACCAAAATTATTGTTCCCTTCAGTCTGATATCTTGATCATTTCTTCATTCAATGTAGCAACAGTGTCACCTACTATATCAGACACCCTGTAATCTTCAATGGGTGCCTTAATATAATGTAGCAACAGTGTCTCCTACTATATCAGACACCAAGTAGTCTTCAACAGGTGCATTAATACAATGCAGCAACAGTGTCACCTACTATATCAGACACCAGGTAGTCTTCAACCGGTGCCTTAATACAATGTAGCAACAGTGTCACATGCTATATCAGACACCAAGTAGTCTTCAACAGGTGCATTAATACAATGCAGCAACAATGTCATCTACTGTATCAGACACCAGGTAGTCTTCAACAGGTGCCTTAATACAATGTAGCAACAGTGTCACCTGCTATATCAGACACCAAGTAGTCTTCAACAGGTGCATTAATACAATGCAGCAACAGTGTCACCTACTATATCAGACAGCAGGTAATCTTCAACAGGTGCCTTAATACAATGTAGCAACAGTGTCACCTGCTATATGAGATACCAGGTAATCTTCAACAGATGCCTTAACATAATGTTCTAATATTGATTAAGGTGACAGAGGAAGCAAACTGCCTATAAATGCGATTTTATTATGTTTGTATGTGCATGGGTGCATGTATGTGTGTGTGTGTGTGTGTGTGTGTGTGTGTGTGTGTGTGTGTGTGTGTGTGTGTGTGTGTGTGTGTGTGTGTGTGCGTGTGTGTGCGTGTGTGTGTGTGTGTGTGTGTGTGGTGGGCTGGGCTGGGGAGACTGCAGCATGGAGACTAGGAAAATAAATCTGACATTTCTGGCTAAACACTCTGTTTTCAGGAAGCAGTATAGAAACTGTAGGAAAAGCAAGACAGTCATAGTTAAATCAATCCACTTCTGCTTCAAGGAAAATAGTTTTTTTCCTAAAAAAAGTACCATTCAGATATTATTATTTATTTATTTTACATTTTTTGACTGGGAAAGGTTAGTTTGGCTAGGCTTAAGATGGCCCACAGGAGCAGCTAGCCCAGTACTTAGCCTATGAACCTATAGAAGTCTGACTGGGAACATAGGTCCATTTTCAGTGGAAGCTGCAGGAGGAAAGCTCCAAAATAATATACAAAGAAAACAGACAAAACTATAAGTAAAATAAGACAAGCAATATTTATATGATTACAACAGCAATGTGATGATTTTTTGATCATTATACCATTGATAACAGGATTCAAGGCTGACATTATGTTAATTAGATATAGTTGAAAGTAACACTGGGCAGAAATAAAGAAGTCCTAATGTAGAGTCTTAGGTCCTTTTAGATGCAAGATGGCTACAGAGAAATTATTTGTCAAGAGATGGGATGACTGTAGAACAATTATTTGTCATGAGATGGGAGGAGGAAAAGTAGGTGTTGGTAGAGGGTGAGGAGGAAGAGGTTACAGGTGAAGGTAGAAGGAGAGATGAGGTGGGGCACAAATCCAAGTAAAAGAAGACACTATCTATCAGTCTATCAGTCAACAAAGGGAGTGCGAACCAATTTGCCCTCATCCATTGGTTTTGATCTTCTCAAAGAAATCTACCAAGTACAGCAGGCATGACTTGCACTTGATGAAATCAGATTTCGCTGGGTTCAGTGTCTGGAGGTTTCCTACATTATTACTGATAATTTCCATTAATATTTTTCCATGGCTTTGCATATGAGACTAGTGAGACTTATGGGCCTGTAGATTCCAGGGTCTGTAGATGGCCCACCTTTGTGCAGAGAGATGACTGTTGCTGCGCTCCATTTGTTAGGCATGAAGCCTGTTTGGAAGTTACAGTTAAACAGTGATTCTAGAGGGGCTGATGACTCAGGTTTCATGCTATTTAGAAGGCATACTGGGATATTGTCTGCCCACCATCCTTATTAGGGCAAAACACTGCTGTGACCCTGCAGGAGGCCCATCCCTCTCCTGGGGGAGATCATGACTTTAGGATCTACTACTTCTACCTTTCCTTATCTGCCTAGGTAGGGATCTATCAGAATCCTACTGTAACCCTGCCATTTGCTCCTTTGCAGAAGTTACAGCTGGGAAGTGGGAATCTGGGAACAATCTATTGGCTATAGCTTCTGTAAGGCTCAGACATGAACCAATGTTAGATGTGCTTTTACATTTTGAACATACTGCATGTTTTTAGCCACATCTCTGAGTTTTATGACATAATTATGATGTGCTTTCTATAATAAAATATAAATACCAGCACTGGAATAATGTATTTTCTACAGTGCTCATCTGCCTCAATAAACTACCAAGAAGTATTACTGCAAGCAATGAAGTGCTTGTACTCTTTACATTTACTCATAGAATACATCTTTTTATGGAGTTTCTGTTTTCTATGTCCTTGGAGCTTTGAATTTAGCTTAGTCTTTATAACTTTTTCATAAAAGTTATATACTTTCTCTAGACTTCTATAGCTGGAAAAGCTGTAGCCAGTAATGGTTACTTATTCTACAGCAATATGCATCCCCCTTGAGTAAAGCAAACTATAGTAAATGGACAATTTATAAGGACCATAAGGAGCAGTGGATTACCACAGAATGAAGGAGAATATTCAGATAAGGCTAGCAACCTGAGGAAGCGATTCTTTGACAGGGCGTAGCCCAAGAACATTGTAGAAGCAGAATATGGCTAAAATTTTGGTGTCATTCAAAGGGGATCCAGTGTCTGTCAGCCTGGGATGACATGCTCGACAAGCCACGTTGCTTCGCTAGGGACGGCTTGCACCTGTCACCACTGGGCTTTTGGATATTGGCAAAGGCTCTTGCCACCCCCATAGCGCCTTTTTTAGGCAAGGCTCAAAAGTCAAACCCACCCCCATAGACAGCACAAGGAACAAGAAACTAAGGGTAATGCTGCTAAATGCCAGAAGTCTTACCCTCAAGATGCACGCACTCGAAGCTCTCCTCAGTATGGAGAACATCGATATCTGTGCAGTGACAGAAACCTGGTTCAAGGCTCCAGAGAGCACCCCAGCACTACCAGGCCATACCTCGTATCATGCTTTTCGGCCCCAAAACCCGGACCAAACCACAAAAGGAGGGGGAGTTTCCATATTTATCAAGGATATCCACACCTCCAGGTTAGTGGCATTGCATGAAGTATCGGAGACCATCCTTGTGCAACTAACAGTGGGCAAGACTGCTTTTCAGTTTATAGCATCCTACACACCATCCTCTCAAAGTCAGGAATCCCATTTGGCTTTCCTGAAAACATTGGAGAACATGAAGATTTCTCCGACCACCATTATATTGGGCGACTTCAACTACCCAAACATTGACTGGGAGCACTACTCAAGCCCCAGCACCTTAGCCCAAAGATTCCTGGAAATTATAAACTCAAATGCTATGGAACAACTAGTCACCACTCCCACAAGAGGGGACAACAAACTAGACCTGATCATTACCAACATGGGGACTCTATGCTCCACACCAGAAGTATATCCCTCATTGGTAAGATCAGACCATAAATTAATTTCACTGGATGTCCACATCCCGACCCCACCCCCAGCCCAGAAAACCACAGTGAAAAACTTCTCAAAAGCAAACTTCTCACTTCTCAAAACCGAAGTGGAATCCTTCAAGGCCCCAGGGCCAGTGGAAACTACAGCCCAAACTACAGAATCCTATATAAATGCATTCTACGGACATCTCCAGGAATGCATGGATCATGCTATCCCAAACAAAACCAAGACCCAATCATCCAAAGGCAGGCATCCAGTCTGGTGGACCCCTGCCATAAATAAACTGTACAACAGAGGGAGGAAGCAACTACATGATAGAGCAAAATCCCTAATAGGGAAGGCATCTCTGATCAGTACTAGCAAAAAATTACGATCCCTCATAAAATCCTCAAAGGCCAGCTTCGAGAGAAAAATTGCACAGGACACCAAAGACAATCATAAGGCTTTTTTCAGTTATGTTAGAAACCTGGGATGCAACTCCCAGACTTGTTCTGAGTTGATTCTAAACGACAAAAAATACACTGAACCCACAGACATCGCCAATATCCTGGCAGACAGGTTCAGTGCAAACTTCTCCACCCCCAAAAGAGCAAGTATCTATCCCGGCAGAGGGCTGCCTCCCAAACATCTCAGATGCTCAGGTGAAGGCTGCCCTCTCCAAAGCAAAAAACACTGCTTCCATGGGACCAGATGGCATCCCAGGTTGCGTCCTACATGAACTACAAGAGGAACTAATCCCTCAAATAAAACAGCTATACAATCTCAGACTCACTACAGGATATGTGCCCACAGAATGGCGTACAGCAACAGTGGTCCCACTCCACAAAGGTGGAGCCTCTACGGACCCTGGAAACTATCGCCCCATAAGCCTGACTAGCTTAGTCTGCAAGGCTATGGAGAGGATCATCATGGAGCTCATAAACAAAGACATTGGGGACCTACAGACACTAGATCCTAAACAGTTCAGCTTTGTCAAGGGCAGATCCTGCCTTTTGAACCTGGTTGACTTCTTTGAAACAGTCACCAAAGCCATAGATGAAGGGAAGGTAGTCCACACAGCCTATCTGGACCTTGCAAAGGCATTTGACACAATACCCCACTCGGGCATCATAGATAAGCTATCCAGCTTAAATATAACCCCCTATGTCACAAGATGGGTCGCAAACTGGCTCAAAGACAGAACCCACAGAGTGAGAGTTGCTGGAGCCATGTCAGACTCTAAACCGGTCACAAGTGGTGTCCCACAGGGTTCTGTCCTGGGACCACTCTTGTTCGGTATATACTTTTCCGAGGTACAGGCAAACGTGGGAGGACTATGGCTCACCAAGTTCACAGACGACTGCAAACTGGGCGCCATAATCAACTCTCCGGCTGACACAAACATCCTTCAAAAAGGTCTCACAGAGACAGATAACTGGTGCCAGCACCATGGTTTAAAGCTAAATGCCAAAAAATGTATAGTCATACCCTTTGGCAAAAACAATGTGCCCACAAATTACCACATAGGCGGAAACCCATTAAGTACAGAGAAAGTTATTAGGGACCTGGGGACCCAAGTTGATGGCAATCTCTCCTTTGAAAACCACATTGCCAAAGTGGTTAGAAAGACCTTCTACATAGCCCACCTCATCATGAAGGGTTTCACATCTAGATCAAGAGAGGCAATCGTGCCCCTTTATTCATCCCTCATCAGGCCCATCATAGAATACAATGCCCCTTTTGGGATGTACCTTACCCGACACCTGCAGCAATTAGAAAGACCCCAAAAGTATCTCACCAAGAGGATCAAGGGTCTCAAACAGATGCCATATGCTGCTCGGTTAAAAAAACTCCAGCTCTACTCAGTTGCATACCGCCTACTTCGAGGTGATCTATGCCTGACATACAAAGCTATGTCAAATCCAGAATTAATGGACATGCTCCACCTCAGTAAATCTAAATCCCTTACAGCCACACGCTCGAGGGACTTGAACCTCAACACAGAAATAAATAGAACTTGCTGGAGGGACAGGTTCATAACCCAGAGGCTCCCTTCGCTCTGGAATAGAATTCCAGTTCATGTGAGGCAGAGCACCTCACTGAATCTCTTCAAGAAGAATCTCGATAAGTGGATGGGGGATCGTAGGTTTGTCCCAGGGATTACTCTCGTGTCACTATTAGACAGAGGCACAGTAAACTAAACCTTAAAAAGGGCACAGTATACTCAAATCAAGGGGTGGCGTAAGCCATACATAATCGGGCTAGGCTTATAATTGCCCCAGGGAAGATAGCCTAGTATGAACCTATGAACCTATGTGTAGGTTTTAGAAGGGAGAAAAGACAATTATACAATGACTTCTCATTAGTATTCAAAAACGTACATGCTGATTGGACCACTCAACCAGCGTGGTTGTTGTAAATTAAGCAAATACCAACAGAAAAAAGTCTGGACACTTAAGTACCATTGAGTGACCAGACTTTTCTATTGGTATATTCTGTGGAGGACAGAGCAAAACACAAAAAAAAAATCAGGTATGTTCTCCAAAACTAAAGAAACAGAAATGTACCTGATTTTCCTTGTGTTTATGTGCTATCCCTTCTTAAATCTCAGTAGACTCTTGTACTTCTCAACTATCCAGATTTAGCAGAATGTCCAGATTTTTGCCTCACAGTTTTCTTCTTTTCTTCATAAAAATGTAGTTTTCTGGCAAGCTGCTGGGGTTTGAAATCTTTAAATAATGACACACATTTAAGATTTATGCTTCATATCCTTCAGAAAATGCATGCTAAGACAAAACCTCTTGTTCCAGTAACTTTTTAAGTCTTTAACAGTAATAAAATATGTCTCTATTTTTGGATCTTTGTCCCCCCCCCCCTTATGCTGGTCTTTATCCATGTTTTTTACATTAATAAAAATTCAGCATGAACTTTTCAACAAAATGATGAGCGCTTTCGGGCTGTGCCCTTCATCAGATCTGATCAGCTCAAAAGCGCTCATCGTTTTGTTGAAAAGTTCATGCTGAATTTTTATTGTTTTATTATGTTATAATGGTGATACTCAGTGGTGGTCGTTACTGCTCTCTTCTTTTTGTTTGTTGATCTCTGTATAGAACAACTGGACCTTTGGTGGGGTTTTTCCATACTGGCTTGTTTTGTTTATTTAAGAAGATGTGGGTTGGCTCATTGACCCTAATAATATGACCTATTTTGTTCACAGCTACCTTGCAGCCTGCAGAAAATGAATCTGTTTGTTAGTGTTTGTTACAGTCTGAAAACATCCACTTGGAGGACAAAAGCGTCTACTCTACTTTTGTTTTTTATTTTATTAAAGTGGAACTTGGATTTGCATAATTTATTTTGTGAGAAATCACTATATTATCACAAATATGTGTACTTTTTCATTTTCTTTCTATAGCTGTCCTTTAGTAAGTAAGAAAGGGTAACTTTCTTGTTTCTGTGTTGATACAATACCCTCTTCTCTCAGTCACTTTCTGTTGCAGGTGTAAATTTTCCTATAAAAAACTGAAAATTAGTCACTGTTTTGAAAAGCATCATAAACCTTTGTCAATTTGTATAGAAGCAACAAAAATCAAATGCTGCAAGTTAAAAACTCTGCTGAGAACTGTCTTGAGAACTATTGCAAGTGAGCCCGGGTTCAATACACTGCAGTTCTAAGTCAATGGTAACAAGAGTGTCAATGAAACGTTAGGGCCAAACAAGAAGAAAACACATCGGCTATAAAAAAGTTGCACTGGTACGGTTCCCTGATACCGTTATGGGTTACAACAAATTAAAATAATACATCACATGAAATGCAGAACACTAATATTTTATGGCAGACAAAGGTATGATCAAAAACATATACCTCTATGTTTTTTATTCCTCCCCATAGTTACTGTTAATGCTATCATCTATGAGAAAGATAATTTTAAAGGTCTCTATGTTTCAACATTTTAAACTCTACACATCAAGCTATCATTAGGCTGGATTACATTCTACTGCAATTACTATAAACTGATGACATTTTTAGGCTTGTTCACCTAATCCCGCTGTCATGAGCTACAGCTAAATTAAGAAAGACACCAGTTGCTAGCACTATCCTAACTGACTGCATCCTGGACAGACTTGGAGGTAACTGAGGAGGGGGTGGAAAAGACAAAAGCATCACCCAGAGGAGAAGAAGAGTGTCTTACCTGTACTAATGCCTTCAGGACTGTACGATGTGCCAGCCATTGAAGACTGAGCAAAGGGATCACTGTGAAAACCAACAACTGGTTTATGCATTAGCCTGAAGCTGAAATAAACAGGGAAAAGAAATCAAGTAAACAGCAGAAGGAACCTATGGCATATTCACATGCATCATTCAGTGGTACAAGCACCAAACTGCCAAATCTTCTAGCCCAAGGTAGCATTTATACACTGTACATACACTGGTCTTTGATTTAATTAACAAACTAAAAATTACATGCCTTGATTGTACTGAATAACCAGAGACTTGTTTAGGATCACTGACAACACCGGTTTATACCCTGCCTTGCAACACCTGGAACAGAAACTGGAGTGAAGAAATGAGACATTCTGTGCATTTTTTCCTTCAGTGATACAGTAATACTTTAAGTCATATTGAGTAAATTGTGTCTGCTAACAATTCAGATACCCATATATGACCAGGAAATTCCCAGAGCAGGTGTGAACTCCTCACACAAGCAACAGAATAGATTGTTTGTCCAGCAGATTCCCCCAAGCAATCAGATGTACACAATTATGCCTGGCTTCATGGCACAGAGATATGGAGTCCTGACTGCAACCAAGATTACCTGAGTTCAGTTAGTAGCTTGGGTGATGGAAGAGTTGGACAGGAGGGTGGTGGAAGGAAACATCTTTTTAAGGCCTATGCACTCCTGGAGAAAGGAAGGGGTTGTTGTCAGTTATCTGACATGCTCCTGGTGATGTGGGCAATGGTGTAATAATGAGGCAAATATCTGTTAAGAATAGGTGGGCTGGAGCTAACTGATGTATCATGAGGTGATGACCATGTTTTTAGTAGCTCTGCCCAGTTAGAGCATACAAGAAAGTGCCCTGGCATGTAGGACAAGGTATGTGATCCTATTACTGACTGTTCCAAGTCACTCCCCCTTCCCAATCCACCATTGGAGTGGTCCCAACCATGGGAGCTAGAACTGGGGACATTAAGGAAAAAAATGGAGCACAGGCAGCAGACAAAACAGCTGATGATCAGGAAGGAAGTCCTGCAAAGGGAGTAAAAATGTGAAAAAAAAGATGCTCACAATTAGAGCTTTCAGAAATCAGGTTCTTTCCTTCCTCATAAGCATACTGTGGTATTTATATATTTTCTGATTTCATGTGTTGATAAGTGTAGGCCCTAGAACACTTTTCAGGCACAACCCAACCAGAGGGCAAAAGCAGCAAAGAACGCAAAATACAAGTGTCAACAATATCACAATACATACGTTTATAACATAGTAAAACATTACAGATTAGGCTGCTACTGGCTTGATCCTAAATTGAGATCTCCAATCATAAAGGAAAACATTGTTAACAATATACTATCACAATTTAAATCCAATTACAAAATTACTAATATTGTCACATGACTATCCTATATTGCTATCAATAAAAAAAATACTGAGTATATTATGAACTTCCACTATGTGAGTTAAAACTCACTTCTAAAATTGACATGGAAAACTGACCAATCATACTGCTAGCTACATGTGTATCAAATCTGTTCTACGCATGGGAAAGAACTAGTACAGGGCATGTAGACCACACATTCAGTCAAAATACCTTACCCTGCCTCCCAGACAGACTTCAAAATCCAACAAATTGCCACTATCTAAAACAGTCATTTAGCAGACAAAATTATCAAAGAAATATGTGTGTGTGTATATATATATATATATATATATATATATATATATATATATATATATATATATATATATTTATACATAGATATAAACCAGTAAATCAACAGAAAAATAAATGCTAGTATCAGAAACAAATAAAAAACATTCCCAACTCATATTACTAAGACTGCTTAAAAATAATATTAGCAATAAACAGAACAAAACAGGAATTGAGATTGTGACATAAATTAAACTCAGTTTACAGTAATGAAAGCACTAAAAACTCAAATTAAACTACGTTACCAGCACATTAGCAGTGAAAGACAACCAAAATGATAAAAAATACAAAACAAAAAAAAAAAACTCCTGATGAAAGGCAAAGCATAAATCTCATAAACAAGAAATGAAGGCAGAATCAGCGAGTGAAGATCTTGAAAAAGAAATAGTCCCTGCAGCATCAGGAAACAGCCAGCCTAACCTAGAAGTCAAATTCAGACCAGACAGAGCCGGATCCAGCACTAGGTGACCTAGGCAGCTGCCTAGGCCCATTTTGGCTTGGAGGTGGGGTGGGGTGATAAAAATAAAGTCATCTGTAAATAAAACAAAGCTGGAAGACTTCTGTAAACATAGCAGGTTTTAGGATCTTGTGGGAGACTTTCTAAACAAAGGAGAGGGGAGACTAGCAAGACCCAGAAACCTCAGAGGTAGGACAAATGTCCTAATGTAAAATTGCACGACCATTTAGAATATCAAGGTAAAGACCTTAACCGTTATGCCAACCCAACCATGCCCCTTTCTCAGCAAATAAACCAGGATGCCTATGGAGTGAGCAGAGTATCATGACACACAACAGCTGAAACAGTGAGTGTACGTTTTGGGATATCAGTGAGTGAACAAGTGTGTGTGTGTGTGTGTGTGTGTGTGAAATGCTCCAGTAAGGGGGCTTTGTAGTTAAGTGAGTTTGCTTAGAGTCAAACCCTGAGCCTTGAATTTTGGGAAGCAAGTGCCTTAAACCTCCACAACAACTTCCAGTTCTCTTTTATTTTATTTTTTTGTTGTTTTTGTTTTTGTAAATCACTGAGGATTACAGTCTGTCAATGTTAGTCATAGAGTTGCATAGTTATGCTGACCAGTGTCAGTGGTGCAATAGGTAGCACACTTGCCTTTGGTGCAGAAGGTTGGGGGTATCGTCCCTCATCAATTAGACTGACTGTTGACACTATTGTGCAGTGTAAGGGGTAGGGGGTGTTGCACTCCTGAGTGTGTCTTTCTGTGGATGCGATGCCTAGTAACTATGAACCTGTTGTCTGTTTGCCAGCAATTCTCTATTGCATATCACCAACCCACCAATGATTATTATTATTATTATTTTTTTAGGTAATACAGCAGGCAATTTGTACTTTAAGGGCATCAGATAATGAATTTGTAGATGACACACTGAAATGCACAGTTGTTTGCTAGCAGCAACCTCTTCATTAGTTACAGATTTCTTCAGTGTATAATTATCCAGATGACTTTTTCTTTTGCAGGGATTCTGCATATTGACTGTTACTGGTGGATTTTAATGACAGCATTTTGAGTGGATTTTACAGTTGAAATTTTATGAACTAGGTAGCCTTGATATTATTGGTTCATCTGTTTTGTTTTACTGCTTACTGGAAAAAGGTTCAAACTGCAAATTTAAAACTCACTCTAACAAGTGGTGCTGTATTAAACAAATAATATTTGCTATTATTTATTTATTGACATTTGATTACTGGGAAACTCCGACTGGCTAGGAGTCCACTTTCAGTGGAGGCCCAGAGAGAAAAGCTCCAAAGTAGCACAAAACACTTAAAGAATAATAATTTTACAGTCTCTAAAAATAATACAAAAATACAGTTTAAATAATTCTACCAAATTAGACATAATATGAAAACATTGGTTGAGAAGAGGTATAAATTATATGACAATGATTTAACAATTAGAGAAATTTTAGGCAGTTTATTGAAAAAATTAAAGGTAAATTAGTATAATCCAAAGGTAAACAATAAAAACCAACAGCATAAAACAAGGTAACCAAACAATAAAAAAGAATGCTATGCCAGATGTCACTTGGTATGCAAACCAGGTTTAATGTTTAAAAACAATTGAGTTTAAGCACAGTAGAGAGTCGATTATCCAAACTAATTGGGACCAAGGGTAGTTCTTATAATCAAACTATTCAGATAATCAAACATACATTGAACCAAATAAAAAACTTCTAAAATCTTGTTTTTTTCTGCATGCAGGGAATACACTTTTCAACCATTCAGTGATTCCAGTGGACAATAAATAATATTTTTCACACAGGAGCAGGCTACAAGCTCAAAAAACATGCACAAGCGAATATGCATAATGTTTACATATTTAGACTTTATGGTTTTTCCTATCCTAAAACTTTGGAAGCCTGTGTTCGGATAATTGACATTTCATCTAATCGACCTTGGATAATCAACTCTCTACTGCACTTTCATTTCATTCAATTCAAACAGGAACTTCTTCAGAAACAAAGTAGCAACTGTTTTGGTGGATTATATAAACTTAAAGGTACCAAGCTCTATTTAATTTAAAGTGATACTACCTACAAAACAAGTATTAAAAAATATATAAAAAATGCAACAAATGTTTAGGAATATATAGTATTAAAAACTACTTGATAAGCTTTAATAAATATATTAAACTTATAAAAATCATAGTCTTTCATATATCAGCAGCCTTTGTTTTTAAAATTGGTTTAATTGAAATAATACCAGGGGGCTGCAAGCATTAAGCAGTGTTTGCTAGTATAGTTTCTTTCATTCAAGGGCTAGCTCCCAGTCACCACCCCTCTGAAAAGGGGTAACCTGCTCCAGTACAGTGAAGGCAAACTTTTTAAAATTTTGACATTGGGTAGAATGTTTGTACAGTGCACTCACATCCATAGCCTTCTTGATAGCTTGCACATGTTAATAAATCCTGTTCTTTAAAGGCTTCACTGTCTTATCGATAGAGAATGCTGCACAGGAACTATAGAATGCAATGTAGACAACACCCTTAGTATTGCAGTTATAATGCCCTTGGAGGTAATTGTCTTGGGATTAGTTGGAACAACCAGGTGGGCTCCTTGCAGTATATACTTGCACCGCTTACAGGCACAACAGCATTTCAACTCCACGTTGCGGTGCAGTGTGATCTGCTGATCATCGTTTCTTTCCAAAATTGCTTATAAATTTTTATTGTTTTTATACACATATTGGGGTAGGTTTCCTAAAGTCTCCAAGAGACCAAAAGAGCCAAACACAGTGGACCAATGCATGTTTATAATCTTGAGAGAAAACACGTCTGTATTAAAGTGAATGACAAAGGTTCGTGATAAGTCAGTGTCCACCTTTCTTTCACTGGTTGTCAGACAACAGGGGCAATATAATGAGTCTGTCTTGTTTCGGACATCCATTGCAGAACTTCATCTAGTAAACTGACTCAATATCCCCGTTCTCGAACTAGACCACAAACCTTGTCAGCCTCTTGATGAAAAACTGAGTAAACAGAAACAAGTCTGCTTAGCCTTATAAATTTCCAATGGCGGCTGGTGACTTCAAATCAAAGAGGGGATCCAGGAGACAGCTGAGTGAGTGTGGCCAATGGGAAGGGGTGTGGCCAATTAGAAAGGGGTGGAGCTATGCTCAAAACCTCAAAAACTAGGACTTTAATTAAATACGTTGCCCTGGGTGCCAAACCATCATTATGAGAGTCCAATCAAGACAAAATGAAGTGTAGAAGAAAAAAATATGTCAATGCATTGGCTACATGGCAGCTTACTTAATATCTAGATGGAAACAAAAAGGTTGTGAGGCATGAAAAAAATAAATCACTTTTTAAATACACTACTGGAATGCCAGTCAAAATCAAGTATATAAAAAAAGCAGCACTCAACTCAAACAACTCTCCTTGCACTGCAGTTCTAATTAATTTATATTCAGCTTTATAAAAGTACCAACTAACATGCTGAAAGTAGCAATCTCTGTGATACCCCTACTTGTAAAAATGCTTCTTATCCAAAAAAGACCTGTTGCCTGACAACTATCTACTTGTTTCATGGAGAAAACATGATCAAAGTAAAAAATGAACAGCAAACAAGAAACAAGCTCAAGATAAATTGCTTAAAGGATTACTGCACAGGTTATGGACCACACATGATAAATTGGCATTCTGTTTAGTTTACGGGTAAAGCCTGCAAAGATGACTGCAAGTCTCCAACAAATGTAATGAGCTTCTTTAAATACTGTAATCCTGTCCTTTATTACAAATACTGTGATATGCATTTCAATACCTAAGGCTTATATGTTATCTAGTTATGTAAATATTCTCTGCATGGCGACAACAAAAACACTTTCAATGTTGGTAATTCTTTAACAGTTTGCTTATTAAAGCTTACTTGCATCTTACAATCTCAGACAAGCTTACCAGATGGTCATTAAAGCATTGCTACTTAAACACAGAGCAACAGGCACTGCAACAACATGCATTTTCTGAATAATAAGCATAAATCAACAGTATAAAAATATGACAGAAAACCAAAACATTCTACAAAATCAAGGACATATGAAAAGCCACTGTAGTACTTGTGTCTACCTTGGATGGGGGATATTCTGCCCACTTACACTGCATAACTTCTCATTGCCTTGCTTGGACTCATCCAGAGTTACTACATGGGGGAGTGGGGTGCAACAAGTATGTCACAATTTGAAATGTCTCTGGCTGATGGTGATGGCCCTGTCAGATTTGTCATACCTCTCAACCTCAGAGCAAGAAATATGGAAATAGCCATAAATAGAAGTGGATCAAAGGCCCAAAAATAAGGACAATGTTTAAATATTTCTCTTATAAACTTAGAAAGATAACAGAATAGTAGGTCTTGCATTAGTATGGATTTTCCGAAGGGTATGAAATCTGAAACTCAAATGTCTGTCATTATTTTCTAACTTCAACCTTTAATGATTTGCCACTAATTTGCCAGAAAACCACAATTTTATGAAAAACAAACCAAAAATGTGATGCAAAAATATAAAATAGCCACACAAGACAGCTGGGAACCTGTCAAAGAAGGGACACTTTTTTAATATTAGTACTGTTAACTTGAGCAGCTGACAAAATAACATAATCTATATACATTTCTGAAATAAAAGTAATCTACAACTCTGATTATTTCAATTATTTATTAATTGTAAACCCTCCACGTTTTCTTTTAAAATTGCCATTTTGCGGAGGGATTATTAGGGGGGAGAGCAACATTCTGAGCCACAATTGGGGACAGTTGAGAGGTTTGGATATACTTAATCCTATCAAGCAATTTATTTGCACGTACCTCTCAACCTCTTAACGCAAGAAATCTGGACAAGGCCAAATATATTGGAGGAACATACAAACAGTGCTAAAAAATGCTCTTGTATAAACTTAGTTAATAGAATGGGTCTACTTCACGTTGTCAATATAGAGTCTGATATTGTTTGCACGACATTATCGAAAGTGAAGAACATCATGCAAGTAAATGGAAATCTCCGTAAGGGGAGATTTCCATTTACCTCAATTAAGTGCAGTCTCGGAGTTGGTATATTTAAGTAGGGGGGTGTGGGGGTGCATTTTTAAATTTTTTTTTTTACGTTATTCGATGTTTTACTTAACTGATCAATAAAATTCGATCTTTATTGATTTGATTAAGTACACTTTCGATAATGTGATATAGACGCGATAGAATAACAGGTCTTGCTTTAGCATGCATTTTTCTGAAGGGTATGAAGTCTGAAACTCAATGCCTGTCATTTAGTGACTTCATTCCTAAATGATTTGCCAGAAAGCCACAAATTTTATGAGGAACAAACCAAAAATAAGAAGCAAAAATTCTGTGAAAATCTGGACAGTTGAGAGGTATAGTTCAGCCGGGGCTGTCTTTGAGTTTACTGCCCTTTCCCCTCACAAAATCATGGTCGAATGGGGCCTCCCCCTGCAGCCATTCCAATATCCCATTACTTGGCTATTTCACCCTATTTACCATAAACACTATTAATGTGTATACTGCTTTACTTCTATGATGATTTGGATTTCATTTAAAAGTTTTATTTTACATTTTACAGCACAAACACTAAAGGACATCTGCTAAACAAAGCAATGCAGTCTCACAATGAAAATAGACTTAGCATTAAAACTTCTCTGCCCTTGAAACTCACATTCATGGAAACCGCATTGAAACCCACATTCAAAGAAAATACATCTGGCCAGTGGCAGATAAAAATTAACTTTGGGGTGTTTTCAAATCATAGACCCCTTGCACACAAAAAACACATGTGTTCTTTGATAAACCTTCCTGATTGCATTAAATTATATTCCTTGTATAATACAGTATGGTTGTTAGACGACATTTTAAATTTATTGTTTTGAACATTTTTCCAGTAAATAATGAAACAAAATGCATGCAGTAATAATGACAAAACTGCCCAGTTCAGAACATTTCCATCAAAAAAGTCTACTCATACTTCTACAATCCACCAATATCAGTAAATATGCACAATCTCTGCAGAAGTAAACGTCATCTAAATAATTCCACATTAAAGAGATCTGTAACTAATGAAGAGGTTGCTGCTAGCAAACAACTTAATATTTCATTGTTTCATCTACAAATAAAGTGTCTCTTACCCTTGAGGAATAAATTGCCTATGCTATATTAAAAAATGATAAGCTAGTAATACTGCAATAGGGAATGGATGGCAAACTGATAACAGGTTCATAGTTACTAGGTATCTCTGCCAAAGAGGACATTCTCAGGACTGCAGCATCCACCCCCTTTACAAATACAACACAGTGCAGTATCACAAATGCATCTACATACTGTGGGGGTAGAACCCACAGCCTTCTGCATCAAAGCAAGTACACATCCTGTTGTGCTATTAACAATGCAAGCAGACTCAGCATAAGCAGCACTGAACTTCTCTTCCCCTGAAACTCTCAGCTCCTTGTAAAATCCACTCAACAGTCAACTGCATCTCTCAACTTTGCAGCACAAGAAATCTAGAAAAAGCCAAAATTTATTGGGGGGGGGGACAAAAGCCCCAAAACCAGGGACACATTTTAAATATTGCTTGTATATTCTTGGAAAGTTGCTAGAATAAAATGCTGTGTTACCACCATGCATTTCACTGCTAATTCTTGAACCCAAGACCCTGTGCACTACAGTCAGAGCAACATACCACTATCCCAAATCAGCTGTTTCTTGAAAGACAGGAAGACTGAAACTTAAATGGCTATCATTTAGTTAATTCAGTTCTCACCATAGCTTTCAACCTCTTAGCACAAGGCACTTGGACAAAGCCAATAATGGGGGAATACAGCCCCCAAACATATTAAGTGAATTCAGTTCTCACCATAGCTCTCAACCTCTTAGCACAAAACACCTGGACAAAGCTAATAATGGTGGAATACAGCCCCAAAAATAGGGGCAAATTTCAAATATTGATCTTATAAATGTAGAAAATTGCTAGAATAAAAGGTTTTGTTTTACCATGTACTTTCTGAAGAATATGAAGTCTGAAATTCAAATGCCTGTCATTATTTAGTGAATTCAAAATCCAGAAAACCACAGATTTTATGAGGAACAGAACAAAAATATGAGGCAAAAATCTATTTTTTTTTCACAAGTGGTGGTGGATAGGAAATTCAGGCTCTTGCTACCTGCACCCAAGGTACATGGTTTGAGCCTGAGTTTCTCTCTCTCTAGCCACTAGGTATATTTAACTGGGGTATTTGAGACTGAGTTTCTCTCTAGCCACCAGGTATATTTAACTGGGGCATTTCACACACATACACACACACACACACACACACACACACACACACACACACACACACACACACACACACACACACACACACACACAGTACCTGGGTTTGGAGTCCTTTCATCAGCTTCAAAATCCCTTCCTGCTTCAGAATCCCAGCCCTTTACAAAGTACATCCAAGTATGAAATACAAAAGTCTTTAGGTCCTGCGAAAGCAGAGCAGCTACAGGTATCCAGCCTGCAGATGATGCAGTCCGATCCCCTTCCAGTCTATGCAGTTGTAACCACGTCAGCTTCAAAATCCCTTCCTGCTTCAGAGTCCTAGCCCTTTACAAAATACATCTCAGCGCGAAATACAAAAGTCCTTAGGTTCCACGACAGCAGAACAGCTGCAGCTATCCAGCCTGCAGACAATGCAGCCCGATCCCCTTCCAGTCTATGCAGTTGTAACCGCATAGACTTCTGTGCATCTCTGTAGTCTGATGCCTTCTTCCTAATCACCAATCTGGATTCCTGCACTCATGCGTGTAGTTCCAGGAACACCAAGCATGCATGCGCGGAGTTCTGGGACTTGTTATATTGTATTTCATTTTTCATTTCTTTTTAGAGCTGGGGGGGCTGCAGTCCTGCAGTCCAATAGCACAGCCACCCCTTGCCCCTTAACAATGTTTTTCTTTTGCCACCTTGGGTGTTGACTTGTAAAGAGCTGATATGTGTTTGAAAAGGTGTCCTGTCTAAATATCATTGATTCATATCTGCCAGCAGTTACATTTTTATACAGTGTAATATTTAAGTAGTTGACAGTCATTTTGTTCACCTGGTAGGCAAACTGCAAAAAAATGTGTATACTGGTTGAGGAAGTCCGTAAAGAGCTCCAACTTGTTGATACTTCCCTTCCATAAGAAAAAAAATATCATCCAGGTATTATAGGTAGAGGCTTATGTTGGAAAAGATGGGGGGGTTAAAAATACTAGTAGTTTCCCAAAACCACAATACCATATTGGCAAGTACTGGGGCTGAGGCGGCACTCATAGCTACACCCCTATGTTATTTGTAGTACTCCCCCTTGTAATACACATAATTGTTCTTTAGAACCAGTTCCATACACTGATATAAAAAGACTGTCTTGGATTGATCAAACTGAGTACCCTTCACCATTGCCAGCAACCATTCCATACCTTCTTCATGTGGAATGATGGAAAACAAATCTTTGATGTCCACTGTGACAAATAAAGCATCTGAAAAAAATTCACTATCATCTAAAATTTGAAGGAAGTGCTAGGAATCTTTCAAAATATGCCTTTTTGTTTTCCAAAAAGGATTTTAACTTGAAATCATCTAATTTAGTAAATGATTCCAGTTTGGAACCAGCTGAAGCCACAATCAGTCTCAAAGCGGGGGGGGGGGGGGTCGGTTACCGATTTGTAGAGTTTGGGAATGCCAACAATTCTGGGACCCAAGGATATTTCACTTCCAGAAATTCTTTCAATTTAACTGGAATATTGAATGCGATACAGAGGTCTTCAAGGGCGAAATCCATATTGTGGTAGGCAATGTTTATTTCATTCTTTGAAACTTCTGTAAAAAATCCCTATTGTTAAGAAAAGTCAACATTTTTAATGAATACATATGATGGTCCATGATCATGACCCCCCCCCCACCTTTGTCTGGCTTCATCACTCATATATTCCTATCCCTAGACAGTTTAGACAACAAAGTCCTTTCCATACTTGACAGATTGTAAAATTTCCTTTTCTTATTTCCACACCACTTCTTTATACTTTGCTTACATAACTGTTCAACTAATGCAATGGGGTGCCAGTGGTGGGTTAAATGTACTATGGCTCACCAAGTGCCCTTATTGGTGGACATCAACAAGTAAACTCAGATTCAATTTAATTGTGAATGGTTTCAACTCAGTGATAGTGTCAAATACATTGGAATGGCTTGAAGGTATACATTTAAAACCTTTTTGGAATAAAGAGCCATACACTGAAGTGATGGGAAGGTGTGAAACATTGTATGTAGTACAACCACAAAAATTGAAAACAATGTCATACTTATGCATACCTGGTTCTTGAAAGTTGGTTAGTATTGCCCACTCCAATTCCAAAATTTGTTCGGATGGAATTGTCCTTTGTGGAAGCCAGGTTGTGGGTTGAACGAGTTGGTCACATGATTTGCCCACTTCTAATCTGTTCTTTTCGATCTCCTTGGTTCTCATTCCCCAAAAAATGGTTTGACTCTTCTTCATTGCCATCATTTCTCTCCCACTCGGCATCAGTAAATTAGTTGTATTTCTGAGCTGTGTGTTGATGTTTCCTTTTAGGATTAGGGTAGGCTGTTTTAGTTTGATATTCCTTTTCATCAGTCATTATGCTTTTTTGTTTCCTTTTAAAAGGGGTCTATATTAAATCAGCGAAAGCTGATTTATCAACCCTTTAAAAGTGAGACCTCACAATCTCAAAGACACAGAACAGCGATTTTTTTTTCCCAGGGAAAAAATCGCTGTTCCACAAAAAAAAAATTTCAAAACACAAAATAAAGTGTACCCCCCACACCCCCCTACTTAAATATACCAACTCTGAGATTGCACCACAGTGGAGGAAATGGCAAAGTCCTGAAAACGGCCCAGTGATTTTTTCCCCCTGGGAAAAAATCGTTATTCCGTGTCTTCGGGATTGTCAGGTTTCATTCTTTAAGGGTTGAAAAATCAGCATACGCTATTTTGAGCATTCACTGATTTAATACAGACTCTTTAAAAGCTGCAGTCTCATTGGTTTCAGCCTTTTGTACTGCACTCCCAAATTCTTCTAAGTGCTGGAGAAAAAGTAAATCTTTCCAAATAATGTCATCCAGTTTCTTAATGTCAACTTCAAGCTTTTCGATTAATCGTAGGTTTTCTGTGACAATTATTCACATCAGCTCTATGCCCATTTTGTCAAGAGGGCCAAAAGTTCATAATGAAAACCTGAACCAGGTTCAACACTGTTAGGATACTTATAGATCCATAGACCTCTGGGAACCCTGCTGTGCCATATGCAAAAATTAAGAAAAGAGTTGCCCAATGAGAGGGTTTTGCATTTTGTAAGTAACCTCTCACATTTCCTCATACCATCTTTAATAGCATCGTTTTATATATATATATATATATATATATATATATATATATATATATATATATATATATATACCCTTTGGCCCTACTTCAGTGACATTGTAATTCACAGAAGTTCCACCAAACGTTAAATTAGAAACCAGGAAGTTTTCCACGTTAAAGTTCACAACATCTATTAAATCAACAGATCCTTGTCCAACCACTGTCTTTTCTATCCCCAAGGTGTCAGACCATGTGGTAACAACAGCACCACATACATTTGCACCTTTTAATGTGTCAGAGCTATTATTTTTACTGCCAGCAGCAATGAAGGCTGCTGTAAGTGCGTTACTCTGGGTCTTCATTTGATCCATGCAGTCTATTAGAACAGTTAAATCCACCGGGGAACTGTTAACCGTAACATTCATATTATAGCTAGTACTAGACAGGTTGAACATATCCAGTTGTGACATGCCAGTAAATGGCATATATTCCAAAGTTAAACAACAAAAAACAGCAGCATAAAACAAGGTAATCAAAAAATAAAAAAGAATGCCGTACCAAATGTCACTTGGACTGCACATCAGGTTTAATGTTTAAAAAACAATTGAGTCTGAAATTACTAGCTCTTTGATATTATTCAATGTCCCTACCCCAAGTGTAATTCCTAGACATCAGTTACCTGTTCTTTGGTTAATTCTAGCTATTGCTGGAAAAATAATTACATTGAACTGGAAAAATAAGCAAGATCTTATGTTTACTGAGTTTATTTCAATAGCAAAATATGTATGTAAAAAGAAGTGCAAACTATTTATCAGAGATCATCAAATGTAACACACAAAAGACTAGCTTGCCAAAAATTGGAGAGATTGTTAGATAAATATTGATTATCTTTCTTGGATAAAACAAATGCTTATCATGGATGTTTGTATATAGTGCAAATAGTTATTATGTTTTCTGTTGTTTATTTTTAATACTTTATGTCCATGTTTATTGATAACATTTTTTAATAAAAATGTTTTTGGAAAAAAAAAAAACAATCGAGTTTAAGTGCTTTCATTCCATTCAATGCAAGCAGGAACTTCTTCAGAAACAAAGTAGCAACTGTTCTGGTGGATTATATAACCTTAAAGGTGCCAAGCCCTAGTTCAGTTAAAGTGACTGTACTTAGAAAACAAGTATCAAAAAATATAACAAATGTTTAGCAACATACAGTATTAAAAACAACTTGGTAAGCTTTAATAAATATATGAAACTTACAAAAATCATAGTCTTTCATGTATTAGCAGCCTTTGTTTTTAAAGTTGGTTTAATTGAAATAAGACCATTAATACCAGGGGGCTGCAAGCATTAAGCCGTATTTGCCAGTTCAGTTCCCTTTATTCAAGGGCTAGCTCCCAGTCACCACCCCTCTGAGAAGTGTAACCTGCTCCAATATAGTGAGGGAAAACTTTTTAAAATCGTGACATTGGGTAGTTTAATACAGCCCGTGTTTTCTCTCAAGATTACAAACATGCATTGCTCCACTGTGTTTGGCTCTTTTCGTCTCTTGGATACTTATGGAGACAACAAAGATTTAAATTAATTTTGGAATGAAATGATGACCACCAGATTACACTGCACTACAATGTGGGGATGAAATGCTGTGGTGCCTGTAAGCAGTGCAGGTATATACTGCAAGGTGCCCACCTGGTTGTTCCAGGTTATCCCAAGACAATTTCCCTGAAGGGGCATTATAACTGCAATACTAAGGGGTTTGTCTACATTGCATTCTGTAGTTCTGCAGCTTAAGCTCAATTGTTTTTAAACATTAAACCTGGTTTGCATTCCAAGTGACATCTGGTACAGCATTCTTTTTTATTTTTAAGTTAGTATAATACAAACAGGAATTGCTTTATGAAGTAGGAGAACAGCAAGATTATAGAAGATTTAGAGAGAAGCTAGGGGACAGAAATTGACAAAGGAATTGATGTAGTCAAATGATTCATAGAATCACTCATTACATAAATTAGCATGACTGTCTATTTCATGAAACATCTGAAAATCTATGGTTTCCCATTGTTGTTAATTGGGAGACCACATAAAAGGTAAGATCAGGTAAGTCTTTGTGGAAAGTTAGTGCCGAGGGTTGTATAAATGTGTGTATGTATGTGGCAACATGTGTATGTGTCTGTAGGGGTATGAGTGTTTCCTGTGATAGTGTTTGTGTCTGTGTGTCTGACTAGGAGGTCACAGTAGGGGAGTTACTTAAGGAAGATGTAGAACAGGTGTGTGCGTGTGTGTGTGTGTGTGTGTGTGTGTGTGTGTGTGTGTGTGTGTGTGTGTGTGTGTGTGTGTGTGTGTGTGTGTGTGTGTGTGTGTGTGTGTGTGTGTGTGTGTGTGTGTGTGTGTGTGTGTGTGTGTATGAGAGAGAGAAACAGAGAGAGAATGAGTGAATGGGTGTGTGTCCATGAGTCGGGGGTTGATCCATGATGAGAGTGTGTGTTTGTGTGTGTGTGTGTGTGTGTGTGTGTGTGTGTGTGTGTGTGTGTGTGTGTGTGTGTGTGTGTGTGTGTGTGAGTGTGTGTGTATCTGTTTGTGAATTAATGTGTGTGTGTGTGTGTGTGTGTGTGTGTGTATGTGTGTGTGTGTGTGTGTGTGTGTGTGTGTGTGTGTGTGTGTGTGTGTGTGTGTGTGTGTGTGTGTGTGTGAGTGTGTGAGGGAAAGGGGTAGTTGCTCTACATTTAAACTTCCCTAGACTATCCTGTAATCCTTTAGGAAGTAACACTAGAAACCAGGGACTTTTAAATATTATTTTAAGTCACTTTAAAAGTTAATACAACTACAGGTTTTGAAGCATAAGAGAAGTATGGAGCTGGCCACCAGACACCAGGCACACTTGCTAAATATTACTCTATGTTAGTTACAAAGTTAATAGAACAACAAGTTTTGCAGAACAAAAGACTTAAGACATATGGTAGGAACAAGGTACATGCTTAATATTAATGTATGCCACTGACAAAGGAAACAGGACACAGGTTTCACAGCATTAAGCAAATTATGAAAAATAAGTTGAGTAGCACACCAATGTCTGGCATTACTGACTGACTGTAATGGTCCATGCTGTATGAGAGGCCATGCTCAAGACCTCTGGCCAAAGCCAGGTGAACATTAGACTGCACCAGGGAGTCTTTTTAACTATTATCCTAATTTACTTAAAAAGTTAATAGAGCACTAGATTTTGCTTTAGGGTGCATTTTCTGAACAACTGGAAGAATAAAACGCAAATGTCTGGCATTATTGAATGACTGTAATCATTTATGATTTACAAGAGACAGAGAAGAAATAAGAGGTAACATCTGGGATGTTCTGTAAAATCAGGGACAGTTGAGGTGTGTGTGTGTGTGTGTGTGTGTGTGTGTGTGTGTGTGTGTGTGTGTGTGTGTGTGTGTGAAAGTGAATGAGTGAGATATCTGTGCCAAGGAAATGCATTGGCCTACAGTGGTGATTACAGCAGGAAAGTACTGATTAATATTAGTGGTAACATCACAAGATTCAGAAACATGAAACCTGACCAATAGAAAGGTCTTTCCTCACTATGACTAACATGTCTCTGAACTGGATTTCCTGTGATCGAGGAATGGCTACTTTTGATCATGGCAGTATCTGTGTGTGCAGGGAAATTTTTCTATATCCTGGCCATCATTTGACCAAAAAGATAAATTTGAAGATAACAGTACAAAAAAGTAAAACACTGTACAAAAGCAAATGGTTCCCTTGTGATTTTTTGAACATCTATTTGTTCTATATAAGGGGTGTTGTTTAACTTCAGTGATATGGATCGCCAAGCAGTGCAAATGTCTAGGTTATATTTTGATGAAATAGATGAGTGAGGTTGGAGTATGTAAGTGTTTGTGTGTGTTTGTCAGTTAGAGTTACTTTCGGGATAGGTGTTACACATTTATGTGTGAGTGTGCGTTTTTGGGATTAGGGTCCGGGTTATATAAGGGGATAGATGTAGTATTATCAGAGTGTGTTTTCATGTGTTTGTGTGTGCAAGTGTGTCTTGTGTAGTGGCAGTGTTATGTGAAGGTTTTTAGTAAGGTAAGGTGCAGAGTTAGGGTTGAGGGAAGGGACATTACTAGGGTCAGGGGTTGCACCCATTAGTAAGGTAGTGCACCCCCCTGCACCACCTTAGTAATGGGTGCTAATCCTAACCCTAAGTCAGTGTCAACAATCCATCTCCCACACCAGGTAGATGGATTGTTGATACTGCAGTGCAGCGGGTCTATATCAGATGATCAAAGTTTTACTACTTCGAATCAGTAAACATTGATCACTACTGATCGAAGTAGTAAAACACTGAATCAAGCCCCCATGCACCCTCCACTTCTTAAATATACCAACTACATTGAAGTAAACAGAAATCTCCCCTTATGGAGATTTCCGTTTACACGTTTGATATTCTAAGCATACGCTATTGTCGTGTCGACAATATCAGATTCGATATTGTCAGCTTTCAACAATGTAATATAGACCCAGTGCAGCATGGGGGGTGGGGTGGGGTTGCAGTCCTGAGTGTGTTGTCCTTTAGACGAGATGTTAAACCAAGGTCCCATCTGTTTGAGTTGGTGGCAGCTTAGGTAGATGTAAAAGATACCATGACACCTATCTGAAAAAGTAGGGGTCTTTTATTTATATACAGAAATAACTATTATTTACAAAATATTTACATATTTACAAATATTTACAAATGTACAAAAAAAAAAAAAAAAAAAAAATATATATATATATATATATATATATATATATATATAAAAAATCTGTTTATACAATCATACTAAAGTTTCATCCCTGTTAGACCCCCACTCCTTTTTCCATAACCACCATCTGATTTTACTTAATATTGTTGCTAAAATATATTTACCATTACAATAATTTAATTTATTCTTTCATTCCATATAACCAGTATAACATAAAATCACTTTTTATCTATTCTTTTAACATATTCTTTACTTCTATTCTTATAATATCCATATTTAATTCTTTATATATTTATTTTATCCACTTCTTTTATAGGTTCATAAATTCTTCTTTACATAGTTTTCCCCATAACTTGTTTTCTCTTCTACATTTGAAAAACACATTTCATAGTTTTTCCTTCTTGACGATGTCAACATACTCTATCACTTTTCTTCTAATATGGCATATTTCCTTTTTACTGTCAATTTATCTATTACCAGTCTCCACAAAAAATCTTGATATTCCACTTTCTGATTACACCATTTGCTTCTTATTTTTATAGCTTTAATTTTTTCATCTGTTAGATTTTCCCATATTTTACATAGCAATAGTTTATCATTATATTTTTCTATTTTTTTCTATATCATCAATTTTTATTTTCCACAAAAAATATTTTTTCTTGGTACTATTTTATTTCCTCATTTATGGATTATTTTTCTTTTTTACCCTTTTTTTTACCATGCCCCCAAATTTATCATACTTATATTTATACAATTTTACTACTAATCTCTCATCTTTTTCATGTGTCCACTTTAACACTTTGTACAAATTTAATGAAGCAGCATATACCACTGAGTTAATTAACCCTAAACCTCCTTCTTCTTTAATTACATACAAAACTCCTCTTTTTACTGGGTTTAATCTAGAACCCCATATAAATGAAAAAAAATATTTTCAAATACTGTTGGCAATATAAATACACTTGCTAGGTATGCTATTTTCCCATCACCTAAACTTTCCTTTCCTTTTTTATTTAAAGCCATACCTATCATCTCTAGATGCTCATTTGTACACATTATTACTTCTTTTATCCAAATTTTATTTTAGCAATTATTATAATGTCATCTGCATATGTTAACAGAACTGGAATTTGTAACACTTCAGGTGTTATATACTCTGCCTGCTTAATTTTGTAATTTATTTCACATACTATCACATTCATAACTAATGCAAAGAGTATACAACTCACTGGACATCCCTGTCTTACACCATTCTTCATATGTACCGCTTAACCAGACATTTAGAAATATTTTTATTTTATTATTATAATATGCTGACATATACAATTTCTTGACTTTCTCACTTTTATTATTTCATTATTACCCATAAGATTTAATGTCCAGTTGTATCAAATGCCTTATTAAGGTATCCTATCATGATTTTCACTTTTTCTTTTCTGTTCATAATATGATCCACACTTTCTCCAACTGTCATTAATAATTCTTGACATCTCTTCCACTTTCTAAGATGTATGTTATCTTCCATAATATTTTCCATTATAATCAGTATTATTCAATACTATCAGTTTCCAGTTTTTTTTTAATTCTCTTCTGTCTTCCTTCTTCCATATGAACTTAAGCATTCCACTACATAATTTATACATAAAACCTTCAGTTAACCATTCATTCAAAATATTTTATTTTCATTTTTTTTTTAATTTTTTTCCAGTCCCTTAAATTTTTATGCATTTCATATTCTATTCCATCTGGTCCTACAGCTGAATCTATATTTACTTGTCCTAATACTTTATCTAGCTCATTTAAAGAAATCTCATTTTCCAACTCTTTATTCTCTTTTTCTGTTAACATATTTACTTTCCATGTTTTTTCACTACCTTCTTTTTTCTTCAAACATTTCTTGTACATATTATACTACACTATTCATAATTGTTTCCTGAGTTCTTTCTATTTCTCCTTTTATTTTTCTCATTACACTACCATCTTCTTTTACTAATCTATTAAGCAGCTCAATACTTCTCTTTTTTCTTGTAAAACATATTTGCTTATATAACCATTCTTGTATTTTTCCTTGATTTGTTCATATAATTCTTCTTCTTTGTCAAAATACTTTTTATCATTGTGTTCTAAATCTTCCAATGCATCATTGCATTGTCTTTTATATTTTTCTTTCTCTATTTTCCTCAAATCATATTGCCACTGTACAAAAAATATATTTTTTCTTAAATATCACCCACCATTCAAACCAATACTTATAAAATGTTCTAATCTTCTATGCAATGGACAGTGTTATCCCTACTGCATAGTTAATTAGCATTGCATTACTTCAGCTGCATAGTTTGGCCATTATTTGTCCACATAAGTGATTTTCAGAATCTGATCCATAGCCTCTTTATCTACAACTAACTTTCTGTTTATCTTATATTTGGTTTCTTGTCCCCCTGGAATCATAAAATTCCTTTCTGCCTCTTTGGGTATATCACTGCATTAGATCAGGACCACTAATGGCACTGTTTATCAATCCTAAAATGCTACCTTTATTTTTCTGCTGACAACACTGGAGTATGGTGTAGTTGTTTAATTCCTGTCTCTCTCATTTTTTTAGAGTGGTGGCCTGTGTTCATCATTTGTCTTAGTCATACTTTCACTCAAGCAACTAAAAGCTGTAGCAGCAGGTACATCAAACCTAGTTACTGTCTATAAAATGGTTGACTAAAGACCACATGATTCTTGAATTTTAGAAAAAAAAACTGTGCAGCTATCATGTTAGAGAAAATGACAGCACATGGTGATCTTACCATTTGTTATTCTACCCTGCTGCTTGGTATCATAGACAAAATACATTTTTGAGTCCAGTTTCTTCTCAGCTCAGTAAATTCATTGAGAAATAAGCCTGCGGCATCATCTCTGACACCCATCATTGTTTCTGTGGTTAGGTCAGAACACCTTCATCTCCTGTGCTGTTGAGTGTTCACTTATTCAAAACTAAAGATGGGCTCCATTCCATCTCTGACACCCATCACTGTTTCTGTGGTTGGTTTAGCATACCTTCATCTCCTGTGTAGTTGAGTGTTCTCCTGTTCCAAACAAAAGATGATGGGATCCACCATTCCAAGGTGTTTGCATTGATCTCTCCAAAGTTTTCAAATTTTCAAATCATTACCTCTTTCTAATGATGCCTAAAAAGTATTATCTGAGGAAAACACTTGCTCATGTTTGTTGTTTTACTGGTAACACATAGTCACCTAAGACAGCTATCACTCCTAAGAGGGCCGACATTAGCAACCCCAGTTTGGGACATTTCTGGGGCCTGCAAGCCACACCCCTCTCATCACCTAGTCCCATTCCTCATCATATGTTACACCCCAGCACCATCCCTCCCTTCACAGTCTGTTGGATTTATTATTTTAGAGGGAGGAAGTCACGGCAAGATAACTTATGGATAAAGTGTGAATAATGGTCTACTAAATGGTCCACTAAACAGTGCTTTGTTTGTAACAGCAATATTTAAAAATTGTCCCTATTTGTGGGTCTCTGTTCCCCCATCATTTATGGCTTTGTCCAGATTTCTTGCTCTAAGAGGTAGACAGGTATGCTCTTATGATTATGCTCAACATAAAACATCCCACACTGCAAGAAAATTAATAAGCACGGTATTCATTTTATAACTGCATTTTATAATGTGAGATGCCTCTTGCCTAGCGAACACCTAAACCTGCATCTTTGTCTCAGAATGCAAATAATTTCCAATTATATAAAAATAATGTACACGAGTAGAACAGATAATGTTGGTAATATCAATGCCAACAAGTACCTCCAGGGAATAAACGTTCATCTCAGAAGTATAAAACCAAAAATAACACAAGTGAATGTGTAAAGACAGTGGAACAGACAAAGGCTCAGCAGGACCATAAATGCAAACTCAAACACATTAAAATATACAAGTTAGTTTAATGTATCAGCAATAAAGCAGAGGTAAGCACTTTCATGAAAAAGCCTTCTTCAGACTGTACAACTCATTTAGCACTGCCTACATAAATACATCCCTCAAACCAATCAAAATAGTTTGCTAATTAAAGAAATTACCTTAAAGCAACATTCCTAAAACAAGAAATACAAAATACATCATGCTATAACAAAACATATCACATGTATATACAGTCAATCCTAACTTTGTATAAATACATGAATAAAAATAATAAAAATATATATTAAAATATATAAACATATAGGAACAAAGGGCTCATTTAATATTGTGGGCTCTGGACTTCAAAATTGGTTTTAATTGCACTTTTTTACTGAGGCCAAGTCCTCGATCTGCCCTCAACCTAATTATTCATCTCACCTCCCTACTCTCCGTGTAGTTCCTAACATCCCCTCCATGTGGGTTAGGTACAATAACTTCAATAACTAGGAATTTGAATACATGTTGAGCACCCTTCTGCAATATGTGCTCAGAAAGTGCATTATTTTCTAAGCATGTCCTAATATGATACAGGTGCTCTCTAATCTTGTCCTTCAATATCCTGTCAGTCTTCCCCACGTAGTATGACCCACAGGATGTACAGTGTGCTAAGTAAACATGTTGTATTAAACAGTTAGCTGTTACACTAAATATATATTTATGTTTTGTCTACGGATGTATGAAATAACCACTGTTATCTATGCTCCCACAAAAATTGCAATGGCTACATGAAGTTGTCGAACAGTTGCTATCAGTAACAATACTGCTCATATTATCTTTGGGGTAGCATAGCATCTTCTTCAAATTCATTTTATTCTTATAGAGAAAGGCTGGTGTATCCTGTACAATTTGTTTAATCTCAGGGTCCACCGTTAGAACACCCCAATTCTTCTTGATAATGTCTTTAATGACATTAACATCATGGGTATAAAACAATGGTACTTTACCTCTTTCCTACCCTCTTCCTCACTACAATGCATTTCATCTAGAACTCTGTCAGAGAAGTATGGCTGAGCTAGGTTCCCTCTAAGAGCTGGTATTTTATCCAACTTCTTATCAATTTCTGCATCATTGTACCCTGTTGCTAACAACTTGTCCTTCAGACCTAGCAATTCCAGGTGAAAGCACTCATCAGTGGCAATTAGTTTTGAACTCTCGTCCCTTGTCCTTTAATAACATTCCTGAAAACATAATTAGGATGCATGCTATGCCTGTGTAATAAGGTGTTCCTATAGCAAGGCTTCCTATGCACCCCCATACTGACCATGCCATTACCCATTCTCTCTATTAGGACATCCAGATATTCAATCTTAGTCTCAGAGGAAGCAATAGTGAACTTCAAATAATTAGTTATCCCATTCAAATTATTAAAAAAAATATCCAATTGTTCTATCTCACCAGTCCAAATAAAGAACAGATCATCCACAAAATGTCAATATAATGGGATAAATGTTTTAAAAGCTCCCTTCCTAAGCATATAGTCCTCTTCCCAAGTACCCATAAACATATTGGTGTAGCTATTGGCACATGAGGTGCTCATAGCTACGCCATGTTTTTGTAAATAAACATTATTGCAAAACATAACAATATTATTTTCTAGCACAACCTCAAACAATAGACATAACAGGTCGATAAATGATTCAGTATAGCCACTATGTCTAGACAGGTATCTATGGATAGATTCAACACCTTCTGTATTCGGTACATCTGTAAATAATGATTGTACATCTAGAGTGACAAAATGGCAGGTGGCACAAATAGGCAAGGTCTTAGTAAAGCTATAAAGATCTAGCAAAAATTGTTTGGAATCTTTCAAAATGAACAAATTCTTATCTAGGACAGGTCATAAAAACTGCTCAATATACAATGAAAAGAACTCGGTACAACAGCCTCAACCAGCTACTATCGGTCTCATTGATTGCTTAATACCGTCTTTATGAATTTTTGGTAGATCTTGGATTGAGGGTAAGAGTGGATTATCTACTTTACAAAATCAAAACAATTCTCATGTAATCAATTTGCTCTTAATAGCTATCTTCTAACAAAGAATTAATCCTCTGTATCATCTGATAAATATGGGTCATATCAACAGTGGAGTAGAACTGATCATCAATAACATTGACTTTATGGAAGAGAAGTAATACACCCTATCCATTATTACAATGGGTCTGACCTTATCGGTTGGTCTAATCACAATAGTACTGTCCCTCTGTAGTTCTATCAGGGCAGCCCTTTGTTTCATTTTAAGATTGCTCTTTTTGTTATTTATAACACATGACATAAAATTCCTATCATTATACAATTTGTACAGATCACTCCCTACTAGCCTAATAAAAGCATTAATAAGGGGATGAGAATTGGGAATATACACACTTGGTTTCCTAAAACGATAGCTAGCATCATTAGACATACCCCCAAACTCCAACTTTAATAAAACATTTCTGGTAAAAAGTTTAACATCGAGTATGGTATCAGTCAATTCAATTTTACTAGTGGGAATAAAGGATAATCCCTTCTCCAAAACTTCAGTCTCTTCTCGGGTCACAACACATTTGGAAATATTCCATACTAACGTGTCCCTACTCGATCCCACATCTTTTTGAGTGTTTGACCTGATGTTCCTTCCGCTGACAGCTTTTGTTTCTGTCATCCCCTGCTCATGGACTGAGTCCTGTTTCCCCATCTAATACCCATGGTAAAGGGAAAGAGGGAATTGCCCTATTACTGGTAGATTTTAGGCCCGCATTCAATGCTGTGGAGGCCACATTAGGATCTTTCCGTCTCACATAAGCTCCTAATGGTAAATGCTGTGAAGTAACAGTCAAACCATTATCATTAGTGCTATTGCTGTCAGAAGCAGAGGGTATAGTTGCACCAGCATTAGAGACTGCATTCATAAACCCCCATCAGTCACATTAGAAAGTGCATGTTGTAAGTCATTTATATTAACAGTTTCATCGATTGTCCATTAGAGACATAGGTGCCAATATGTACAAATCAGTTTAGTAAAAAGTCTAGTCTGCAGGGGACCACATTTAAAAGTGTCTATATTACATAATCGAACTTTTAAAAGTTTGAACATCATATGGTCGACACCATATGGTCAAACTTTTAAAAGTTCGAAAGTGTAATAAAAAAAAATAAACCAAAGAAAAAACTTACCTGAATGGTTTAAGCAGGGGGGCAAACCCCGTGCACCCCTACACCCCCCGCTCTAAATATACCAACTCTTAGATCACACTACAGTGCAGAAAAGGGAAATCTTCCCTTTTCTGCACTGTATGGAGATCTCCATTGAAATGTTTGAACTTTTAAAAGTTTGATCATATGGTGTTGACCATATGACATTCAAACTTTTAAAAGTTCGACAATGTAATATAGACCCCATTTCAAACACCTGTAAGCATTATGTGACTGAACTCAGAACTTAAATAATATATGTACTTTCACAATATAACTCTGCAGTTATACACAGACAGTAACATTCAATTGAAGCTGCTAAGTAATCACAGCAACATACATTAAGATCCATCCATATTCATCCAGCATTCTTCAAATGACAATGCAATTTGTCCATATTTGTTCTGACGTCATAGTACTTAGAAAAAGGAATGTTTCAGCTCATTAAAATCCATTATACTACAGATGTTTATACTTGAAGACCACCATAGCACTAGGACAATATATTCCTTAGAAACCGTGTCACATTATTCTAGCAGTACTTGGAAAAGGGTGTCTAAGAATTGTACTCAGAGATAACCGCTGTTGATGAATATGAAAGGCTATGCACAGCAGTGTGGTATCTATGTCTTCCTGTACTCCACCAAATATCTGGTTTTACCTCTCTAAATGTACTGCACATGACTTATGGTCTTTATCCCCATTTTTTTGCCTTTCTCCAGCATTACTGGCAAAAAAGAGCTACAGAATTCTTATGGCTACGTTTGTGAAAATGTTCTACCAGGATTGTAACTGGTGGTACATTTTCATTCTTTTCTTTTTACAAACTAGTAGAGCATGGTGAATATACACTGTGGCAACTGTGCAGTCCTGAATCTACCTACCACCACCTTCCCAAATACCTGGTTCTACCTGTCAGGGAAAAAACATTCTTACCTAATATGTCTCCTGCTTCTCCAGAAAAACAATTACGCTAATCACACTTCCACTTTACAATTGCAATAGTAACGGTACTGTCTGCAAACCAACATCCCACTAATGGGGCTGACAGCTACACAAACAGCCGGACTACATATCCAGAAATGCCTTGTTCCTCTAATCTCAAAGTTATAACCAACTGGCATTAAAGTAGGGACCTGGAAGATGATTTTTTGGTGGGCTGCTGCAAAGAAGGGACTGTGCACTGGGACAGTGAATTTTTTTGGCAGTGAACAATGCAGCCTGCCCCCCTCAGCACAAGCTTAATTGTGTCCATTCGGCCCATCAGCCTAAGGCTGGCTCTAATTCCTAAAAAGTAAAACTAGCCAGTATTATGGTTAAAATCAGTTACTTACCTGATATTTATGATTCATGATTTTCTTAACCATTTCTGACTTTGGTCTCTCTTTACTTCTGACTGTGTTGCAAACTGATGTTTAAAAATCTCTTCTGGGATCTAAGCTCTTTTTGCCACTCAAAATGACTGATATAGCTTCATCAGCTCTTACCTTAATGAAGGCAATCCTTTTCAGTCTCATCCCTAGGGTGCAGCTTATAGCTTTCTCATGCCCTTGCCCATTTGCTCAGTCTTCAGGAAGGATCTAAGTTCTCTTACATGTAAATGGTAATTATAAAGACTAGTTAGGTTGCTATAAAGCAAAGATAGGAAGCAGTGTGGTATTCAGAGTTGACTGTACTGCATCTTGAATTAAGTATGTCCATCTAAGTGAGGAATGGATCTTATAGTGAGCCTGGTTCAAACTGACCCAGTGATACACCTAGATGTTTTTCTGTGTTGATTCCCCAGTGCAAAATGGTAGCTCGTGTGTGATAAAAATACTGAGAGTGCACTAAAAGTAAGGATGGATGCCTGGAGGAGTCCATTTATGGGGTATGTTTCCAAATTAAGCACTGCCCCATTCTACATAATTTACAACTGTATGAATTGCAGGAAGGATTGTATAAAACAACCAGTAGTCTATGGCAGCCCTACTGATTTTTAAATCCTGTCCTGAGCATCCACAGCTCTTCTGTGCTGGTCCTGCGGTTTAGGCTGCTTGTTTTTGCCTCCCGTAATCCATCCCGGGTGCTCCCTCCCTACTTTAAATGCAAAAGGAATACCTTCGGCCATCACCGGAAGACACCATGAATTGGTCAGGTTGCCTGGTACTTAGAAAAATACTACTGAGAAGACCCCCCCCCCCTAACAAGATTGTGTACATTAATCCATCCGGGGTGCTCCCTCTCTGCTTTAAACACAAAAGGAATACCTCCAGCCATCACCTGAAGACACCCTAAATTGTCCAGCTTGCCTGGTACTTAGAAAAATATTACTGAGAAGTCCCCCTCAACAAGATTGTGTAAATATATGTTGCTTAACGCTAATTAAATGTAGACCTGATGTACTATCTATAGAGTTAGTCTGCCCTCCCGTGTGCGCGTTCTAGCAGCCTACCGCAGACCATTTGCCCTCTCCCCCTGCTGTTATCACTACCCTAGAATATATTTAAACCTAAGACTGGTCCAACTATCCCTGCTGTTTGCTATCTCCTTCTACCATTAGGTGGCAGCATCTACAAATATAAATCCTAGATATTCTTTATAATCCCAACAAGTTTTATTTTTTCACAAACGGTTGTGAGTTAATATCCTTAGCCTGTAAATATCTTCTCCCTCCCTGCTAAACCACCCTCTGTAAAGGCAGCCTTCATTTTCTGGCTGAAAATATTTAGCTCATACCTTCCAACTACAGCCTTTAAACTGCTCTTTGTTGATACTTTTTCTGCCATATTCACCTCTATTTAGCCCCCCCCCCTTCTGGAACTTTTCTTCCTACCAGCTTTCCACCCCTTTAGTCCCTCCTACCTTCTACCCCTCTAGGCCAACCACCTTCCCTCCACCTATCCCCTACCCCGTAACTAGTTTCCTCCTGGAGTTTACTTGTATCTCCCAAGGACTGTGGTGCCATTTTTAAATCCTGTCCTGAGCATCCACAGCTCCTCTGTGCTAGTCCTGAGGTTTAGGCTGCTTGTTTTCGCCTCCCGGTAGGTCATTTAAACATATCTGTCTATCATTTGCAAGCATCTAAGCAACTATTGTACTAAACTCCACGTTTTTACTTGTAACTGTGTTTTAGGGTTATAGATGGCCTTGTGCTGATGGCTATCACTCCAATGCAATGTTTGTAACTGTGTTGTAAGGTTATTGTTGGCCTCGTGCTGACGGCTTCATTTATCTGTGTCCTACATGTGTTTTTGACCTCAGCAAGCTGCTTTTGGGATGCATAGGGCTCTTTTCTAAACTGACTAATACTGCATTAATTTAGTATGGGTACAAGTGGCTTGACTGAATACTGCTGGGTTGTCATGACCAGAAACCTGGTGTAATGATGTCCTGTTAAAAGGACGCCAACATCGCTGAATGCCGGATAGCCTCTTAAGATTGAATAACAATCCCCCTTCAAGCCTTCTGCTTAAAATCAGGTTTAGCAGCCATTTTTCTTTCAATTTTAACTATAAGGGCTCTGAACAGCTTCTACACGGTTTTGGGGACCGTTTTGCCCTATATACTGTACTGTTTGACTGCTTGCTTTGTACTGTGTCATTTGCCCTTTGCTTAGGTTAAGAGCCTTTAGCTTAATTACTGGTTTAGCAGCTATTTTTCTTTTCTGTTTGTCTCTATAAGGGCACCACAAGGCTATTATATTGTTCTGAAAACTGTTTTGAAAACAGTTCAGCACAAGTTATTGCACAGCATGAACATATCGTAGTTTACTGTGTTATTCTGTTGAGCACTATATATTACACTGTTTAGAGATTTTATAGTGTTACTTTATCATTTACCCCTTGCTTTCTGCTGCTTATATTTGACTCTACTGCTGTATAACCCTGTTCTCTCAAACAGACTAGGAACACTGATAGCATGCTGAACTGCTGAATGAATGTTTTGTTCTATTTAATGAAGCCTATATTGCCTAACTTGTATTGTTCATAGCATAATGTCTAATGCTTTCCATTGTTAATCCCCTAAACCTAATCTTCCTCTACATACTTGCTCCAGCCTCATCTAACCATAGCCTCTCTCTACTACTGTGCTTTGTTACACCCTCCCTTCTCTAAACATCCCTTACCTGCTACCTTTCCCCTCTACATTTGCAATATTAACTAACTCAGTGTTGTCTCCCTCTCCTCTACAGTAATCCATCCCGGGTGCTCCCTCCCTGCTTTAAACGTAAAAGGAATACCGCCGGCCATCACCTGAAGACACCCTGAATTGGCCAGCTTGCCTGGTACTTAGAAAAATAATACTGAGAAGACCCCCCAACAAGATTGTGTAAATGTATGTTGCTTAACACTAATTAAATGTAGACTTGATGTACTATCTATAGAGTTAGTCTGCCCTCCTGTGTGCACGTTCTAGCAGCCTACTGCAGACCGTTTGCCCATTCCCCATCCTGTTATCACTACCCTAGAATATATTTAAACCTAAGACTGGTCCAACTATCCCTGCTGCTTGCTATCTCCTTCTACCATTAGGTGGCAGCATCTACCAATATAAATTCTAGATATTCTTTATAATCCCAAGTTTTATTTTTTCACAAACAGTTGGTTGTGAGTTAATATCCTTAGACTGTAAATATCTTCTCCCTCCCTGCTAAACCACCCTCTGTAAAGGCAGCCTTCATTTTCTGGCTGGAAATATTTAGCTCATACCTTCCAACTACAGCCTTTAAACTGCTCTTTGCTGATACTTTTTCTGCCATACTCACCTTTAGTGTTCTTTCCCAAACCGTTTGCCTTACAGGCTCACTCCGCTCCCCTACCCTGCCCCCAATTCCAAAGTGCCCCCCAGCACTCCCAGCTTTATTCCTATCTTACCCCACCCTCTCAGCCTAATTACCCAATACCAGCTCCCCCTCATTACTCCTCCCACCTAGAGCCATCCTTCTTAAACTCTGTAATCTGTACTCCACCCACTAATTGTAGTCCCCTCCTCTTTCCTTAAATCTCTAGAATACCTCCATCACTTTTTAAGCCCTTTCTTCTTCATAGCCTTCTCTATTTTCCTAACAACTCATACCACTCTCTCTTTGCTCCAACATGCTCTCCTCAAGTTATCACACCCTCCAGTCCCCCAGCCTCCTCTTTATGATCCTACTTCCCTTATACTATGCTACCTCATATTCCACCTATGCTTGTCCAATACCACATACAAAGACAACTACCATACAAACCCACCTTCTCCGTCACTCTTACTCCCATTTCCACTCTATCTCCTCTTCTCTCATTCAACCCAACCCTCTGCACCTATTTCACCCTAAACTCTTCTCCTCTAAAGTCAAGACACTGTCACCTGCTCCAATCTACAGTCTAACAAAATTCATACCTGACAGACCAATATGGCTAAAGGATATCTCCAACAACCTAGTCCAAGCTGGTGATATCCATCCTAACCCTGATCCTGCATCTTTTATTAACAACACTCATCCCTTACCCTCTTTTTCCTATCTCAACACCCTAAAGATTTTTACAATTAATGCACAAAGTCTAAACAACAAAGTACACCAATTTCAAGCTTGGTTAAGCCATAACCAACCAGATATCTTAGCCATCTCCGAAACCTGGCTCAGGCCCTTTATCTCCAACTCTGAGATTCTGCCCCCAGGATTTCATTGTCTCAGAAGTGACAGACTAAATAAAAAAGGTGGAGGCACTGCCCTAGTCTACTCCAACCTTCTTACCTTAATTCCCCTCCAAATTCCAATTCCAGAACACTGAACTAACTGCTGGAATTCTAAAAATAAATGCACATAAAAATATCTGTATAATTGCCCTATATATTTCATCTGGTAACAATATCTCTACACTTGAAAATATTCTCCTATGGGCCTCTACTGAAATTAACTATGAAACATATCCTTGGTGATGTGAATATTGACTGGAATAAAATCAATTGTACTTCTTCCTCCCTATCCATTAACCTCTATAACTTCACTCAAATAAACCTCTCCATCACGTGACCTAACAAAATAAACCCTCCTGGATCCACTATAGATTGGATTCTAGTCACAGATCCAAATAAAATAACCAATTCTGGCACAATTCCTGATACCTTTAGCGACCACCTCCCAGCCTTTATGAATCGCTCAACTAGTTCCTCTCCACACCAGCATCAATACATTCCAACTCGTAACCTCAGTAGCTTCAACCCAACTACTTTCTCAAACACTTTCAAACAAATGAACTGGCAAATTCTAAACATCCTTCCTTTTGACAAGGCTATAGAATACTTTAACTCTGTCTTCCTAGATACTTTAAACTCACTAGCTCCAGTAAGAAACAAAAGGATAAAAACTAAAACTGCTCCTTTGCTGTCCAAAGAGACAAAACAGATTATTCACCACAGAGACAAACTATGGAAGCTTTACCAAAACAATAAACTAGCCAATATCTTGCTCCAATATAAACAGCTCCGCAACTGCACAACATAACTAATCACCAAAGACAAAAAAATCCTACAATATCAAGCTTCAGTCCAATAACAATAAAAACCCCCACAAATTCTGGAAATCAATAAACTCACTCCTCAACCCAGGCTCCAAGAATAATCCCTGTCCTGACCCAAGTAAATCTGACCTTGAACTAGGCTCTGAATTTAACTCATTTTTCATAGAAACTGTTACTACCCTCACCAAGGCATTTCCCAATAATAACCCAACTGCTCTACATTCTCCCCCTTCTAACTCACCTCATCTGTTTGAACTCAAACCCATCTCCACTAACTTTATAAAAAAAACTTTTGTCCAAACTTAAACCTTGCTCTAACGCTCCCGACAATATTCCCTCTTCCTTCCTAAAATGTGCTGCTGATGGCATTGCTCTCCCAATCAGCATCATTATTAACCGATCCATAAAAGAATCACACATCCCCAAACTCTGGTGCTTAGCTTATATTCTTCCTCTTCATAAAGGAGACAAAAATACCAGCATCTCAAACTTTTGCCCCATTGCTTTGCTCTCACCAATCTGTAAAATCCTAGAAAAATGCATCCACCTCCAACTTATGCTTTTCCTGACCCAAAACAATCTCCTCACTCCTACCCAGCATGGCTTCTGTCCAGGCCATAGCACAATAACCACTCTACTCTCTTTCCTACAAACTGTCAATCAAGCCCGAGATTCAGGACACTTAGTTTCTACTGTTTTACTCAATCTGTCTAAAGTCTTTGATACTGTCTCCCACAAGCACCTTCTCTGTCATCTCTCAAACCTTAATCTCTCACATAATGCTTTATCCTGGTTTTCCAGCTATCTATCAGACAGAGCACAGGCAGTCAAATGGAAGAACTCCATCTCTTCCTTCCTACCTACCCCAACTGGCATACCACAGGGATCCATCCTTGGGCCAATGCTTTTTAACATCTTCATCAACAACTTTCATACTGCTATTCCCAATGCTAAAATCATTTAATACGCAGATGATTCAACCTTAGTCTGCACTGCTTCAAACCTCTCTGAATTGCTGACTAAAACCCAAACTGCCTTCTCAACAACTGAAAACTGGATGCACCAAAACCATCTCTCTCTCAATGCAAATAAATCAAAGATTCTACTATTCCCTCCCACAAAGACCCTCTCCTATGATAAAAACAGCTTCAAAGTCTATAGTCAAACCAACTCACCTATAGAAGTGATCCCCTCTGCCAAACTACTTGGCATCACTGTAGATGAACATCTCAAATTTGATATTCATATTCAACAAAACATTAAGAAAACACACCAAAAGCTAGGTATGCTGTATAGGAATAATCACTTTCTCTCCAGCTCTACCAGGCAAACGTTAGCCCTGATTTATCTTCTTCCTTCCTTATTATATGGAGCCCCTCTCCTAACCAGCCTGTCCTCCTCTATCACCTCTAAACTAGAAAACTGCTACAACAAAATCTCTAAATTTGCCTCTAAATCTAAAAATACCACCCATGACTGCCTAACCCTACAATCCCTGAATTGGCTTGAACTCCCAAACTACCTAGACTATCTCCAACTCACTACTGCATATAGACTTATATTTCACCCAACAAAATGTCCCGCTCTAACTAACATCCTTCCCCCTTATACATCCAACAGACCTCTCAGATCTGAAAATCAGAACTTAATTACTATCCATAAACCTAAACGTCCTGCTGGCCAACTTCTCCTATCTTTCTCACTAGACAAAAAATGGAATTCCCTTCCCTCCGTACTAAGAACCATACAAAACTCAGAAAACTTCAAAACCCAACTATTCAAACACCTGCCCAGTAAATGGAAATGTACCTGCCTTCACCCAACCTAATCAAAAGGGTTTCTCTCTCTGGTTCCCAAGCTCTAAATCTCTCATAGTTATCTTCCTGTGAGCCTTTCTAAGCTCTCAACAATTTCTATAGCTTCTCTCTAAGCTCTCAACAACTCCTACAGCCACCTTCACACAGCCCAACCTTGTAAATATTGTAAATAGCATTCTACTGTTGATGTGTGTATGTAAAGCGTATTTACATTTTCTTAAAAGGTTTGTATGTAAACTGTTTCCACACCTAACACATATCTGTTTTCCTCAAATGAAACTGTATGATCCTTACCTTCAAGCTTAATGAATTTGTTAACTATGCATGATACTGAATGCATTTATGAGTAACTATTCTACATAATATTATCTTTAATATTAACTATCAGTTGTATCTTAATTGTATAATGCATCTTGGAGCTTTTCTCCCCAAGCCTCCACTAAAAATGGGTAATTTCAGCCCAGTGGACTTCCCTGGTAATCAAACTGCAAATAAATAAATAAATACTGTGTTCTAGCAATATTGAAATAAGCAAACATCTGACTGATGGTCATGATAACATTAGCAAACATGCCCCTGCAGTACTCACTTAGAAAACCATAATGAGCAAAGCACCACTGTATTACTGCCCAACTTTATTGACCCCCCACATAGTTATGCAACACTGTTCACACCAATAAGAACATATAAATAACTAGATTCCTTAATTTGCATAGGGAGCAAATGTAACTAGCATAGCTGCTATGGTAAATGAGGATAAGCATTAATGAATCATCCCTTTGCACAACAGCAGTACAGGTAGTAGACCTAGGATGCTACCTTTCCCTACATACTCTAAAATATACCTGCAACAGCAGAGACCATGCTATAGCAGCTGTTAGATGTGTCACATTTGCTACTGACTACTACAGTAGTAGCCCAGGTGGAATGTGTTCAAATACACTTTGGGGTTTGTTTACCATGAGGTCTGTAATGACAAAAGGTAATACAGTTAAAAATTCATTTGAAAATTATTTTGTTATTGGTGTTCTTATTTTGTTGTTAGGAAATGACACAAAAAGTTGTTTTCTTTACACTCTTGATTCTGTCCAGGTAATATCTGAGTCATTAATCCCTAGCTGTTCAAAGAATAATATGCTCTCCCTTGTTCTGAGGATTAGGAAAGAAGGCAGCAAGGTGCATAAACTGATTCAAACAGACTTCAGTGTACCCCTTGGGCATGAAGAAGGGATTTGTTCTGAGACCTTTCCTGTCAGGTTGGAAGATCAAGAAGGGCTCAGTGCACATTAGGGATTGCAATCCCAAGACTGTCCCAGTTGAAGTAATAGTCGCTGGAAAATCAGTTTTCCAAGAAAGAAACTTGATGTCTGAAGTAGTATCAAGTTCAAAGATGACCAGGTAAGCTTCTCCAAAACAAACTTGAGATCTCAGGGAGGAAATGGTAGTGTCCTGGGAGGCCTGAGGTGGATCTTGTCTTTCAAAAAGCATTAGGAAAAAACATGTGGCTGCATAAAAAGGCAGGCAAACATGGCCAGTGCATGGATTTTGATTGAGGAGTGAGAGAGGCCAGAGTTAAATAATTTAGCTAAATAGGTTAGCAACAGGGGTAATTTTGCAGATAGTGGTAATTAACATTTTGAGAGGCACAAAACAGTATATTTTTTCCATTTTGATAAGTAAGTTTTTTTCTAATACTTGTTTTTTTTGGCCTCCTTCAGAATAGCCAGGAAGTCCTTATCAAAAGATAGCCCTTGAGGGGAAATGATTAAATCATCCATGCAGTCAGCCTCAAGGTGATCAGTTTTGGCTATATGATGATCCCCTGTTCTGGGTTAATAGGTTTACCTTCTGAGGTAGCAGCCAAGGTTCCTGCTTGCTCAAGCTATAGAGTAGAGGAAACCAATGCTGATTTGACCAAAAAATTGCCATTAAGATTACCCTTTGCCCTTCCTGCCTCAATCTTCAGTAACACCCTTGGGATTAGAGATATGGGAGGGAAGGCACATAGAAACAAACCTGTCCTTGGAAAGGAGATGATGTCCATCCTCCAGACATTGCTTTTTGTGGCCCTTGCACAAAACTTTAATGCCAGTTTTGTTATTTGGCAAAAAGGTCTATTTCTGGCACATCCCATTTCAGTGTTATCTGTACAAAAATGTCTTTAATGTCCACTCATGTGGATCTATCTCTGACCTGCTGAGTTGGCCTGTTAGGTGATGGCTGTCCTCTGGCAGGTACTTGGCCATCAGATGTAGTCCCACCAACTTAGCTGCAGAGCTAAGCAACACAGAGGGTAAGTTGTGTCCTTCCCTGTTTATGTATCACATCACTATGGTACTTTGTCTTCACTAGGAGAACCCCTGGTTTCCAGAGTTCCCTGAATGCTGAAGTACGTTTTTAGGACTGCCAAGATTTCCTTTTGGTTTACTAAAAAAAATGTTGGTCCCATTTTCCACCTGCAAGAAGTCCAAAGGAATGTAGACCCCCAGGCCAGATCAGAAGCATCTGTGGCTAAGATCTAAATTCAAAAGGGAACCCCTTTTTTAGAATGAAGGCCTGGATCCACCACTTCACCTCCTTATTCCTGAGGCACCACTGAATCTTTGTCATGAACAATTGTCAGAATACATGAAGCCATATATCCCAAGTCCCTCAGGACTTCACATGCTGAAATGGCTGGATGAGTCAGGACAGAATGAAGTACAGAGTCAGGAATATACCATTTTTCCTTCAATAAGAGCGCTTCCCTTTTTTTTGTCTAACAGTGCTCCATGTGTTGGGGTCAGACTAGACCTCTTTACACTGAGAGTGAATCCCAGATTTTGAGAAAATAGTCATGGTCCATTGGAGGGAAGACTGCAGGTCCCTGACAGATTGGCCTGAATCAGGTAGTTTTCCAGAAAGGGATAAATCTGAATGCCCTTTATCCTGCAGAAGGCAATTACTGGGGTCAAGCACATTGTAAAAACTCTGGGTGCATTAGACAAGCTAAAGGGCAGAGCAGAGAACTGATAGTATTTCCCACCTGCTCTGAAGTGCAGATACCTCCTGTGAGTGCTTCCAATTAGAATGTGATGTATGCATCTTTTAGATCTAGGGTGATCAGGAATGCCTGATAGCATGGGCAGAAGATTTTGAAGGGTTAACAATTTGAATTTGGGAACCTGCATGAACTTGTTTAGTCTTGACAGAGGCCAAGATAGGTCTCCATGTTCTTTCTTTCCTTGGAGCTAGGAACAGTCTTGAGTATTATCCCATGACTCTTACTTTTAGAGGGACTGGTTCTATGGAGCCCTGAGCTAGCTAAAGATCTACCTGAATTAAAGCCTCCTGCAGTTAAAATTCTGGAATGGAAGGAATACCAGCTGGTTTTGGGAGAGAGGCAAGTTTTAGTTTGCAGCCTGATTTTATGTTTAAGACCGACTGATCATGAGTGGTGATTGCTCATTCTTTTAAGAATAAAGGAAGTCTTCCCCCTAGTTTTGAAGAAGCAGGAAAGAGAAGATTGGAAGTAAAAAAAAAAAAAAGGAAGGAAGGGCTGAGGTGAGAGTGCAGGGACAAAGATTTTGAGTCTGGGTGGACTGGCAGATGGCAAATGATTGTACTCTGCTGCCCTAACATGCTTGGGATGCTTCTCCTTTGGTTTACAAGACGGGTCGCAGTCAGTGGAACTGGCAAATGCCATTCTGTGTCAATAGCCTTGATATCCCTCTTATTTGTCTAATGGCTCAGCCCTATGCTTAATAGTGTGACTATTAAAATGAGTACAGTAGGGATAGTTTGGAACATTGCTCCGAGCCCAAGTAAAAAAAAGGCAGAGTATGGAAATCTCGATGTGGAATTGGCTTTCCACACTTAAGATAAGTATTTCTCTTATATAACATTTAATTTTGCAGTACAATGAGAAGAAGTAAATGGTTCCCCAATGGTGTACTTAGCTTTGGAAGTTCTCTGCCACTGATCAACTGATACAGTCTATAGACTAGAAGCCAAGACAAGAAAGACCTGAAAACACAGTGACTGCTGATGATCCAGATGTCCTGATGTAAGGGAGAAGACATCCACTGGGCCTGGAGGAGGGGGATGAAGTCTCTGGCACTTGGGTTATGAGATGGTGGATATTATCAGGCTGTTACTGCAACAGTGAAATATGATGAGCATTCAAGATTCTACTACCTGAGAAGTGCACATTCTTAGGCTAAGTTACTCTTAGCTCATATATCTTACTTAGCTTTTTTGACTTAACTCTACATGAATTTTCCTCAAATAATTAGCTTAACCTGATCTTTTATTTTACTTGAAATTACACAGACTGTTTCTGGACACAGGCTCCAGGAGGTGACTGTCCTGTATTACTCAGGCTTGCTATGCTCTGATCTGCTCCCCTACCCCCAACCTTACTCCAGTGTAATGCTATCAAATCAGAGTACCCTTCATACTTCTGAAGCAATCAGAACAATTTCTCTCTACCTGTAACACAGGAAACTACAACCTAGCTAACTTAAATATTATACCAAAATCTACCTTCCTGCTATAACATTGTACAATCAAACTCCTTTCTATGACCACCTTCTCCTCAGATTACTAGTCCTACTCAAATATCTTAGCTTCCCTACCATACCCATTGATAAGGATACATTTTTCTTTAAATAATTCTCTTCCACATTTGCATCATACATCTCACCTATACATTCTCCTACACAACTATGCTTCTAATTTTCCTCATCTTGTCACTCTTAGTGTTACTTTACTTACCACTCAACTCTCTATTATCTTCCTCTACACCCCACCAGGCAACATTCCCCTGACAAACACATACACCTTCCCCACAGCTTATTATCACTAATGAATTCTTTCATAGTCAGCCTATCCACTTCTTAAAACCAAAATATCTATCACTAAAAACTAAAACTGATAAAAACTATCCAAAATCCCTAAAGATGAGCTCACTTTATCTTCTACCCATAGCTTCACATATTACACTAACATAATGAGGGGGATGTCCATCCAAATCCTGCCCCAGAAGCTATAACTTCTTCCCCTCCAGAACATGCATCTACATGCAAACAAAATTTACAAAGACCCTCTAATAACTACTCCTCAAAACTATTTAACCTAAAAACCCAGAGCCTTTGCAACAAAAATAGTTAAACTACTTATTTGGATCAGTCTCCACTCCCCCTCACATAAACAAGGCTCAAATCAAACAGACCCAATGAAGAAGTCCTAACTTTTGGTTACAGTATATTTAGACTAAATTGAGAAAGCAGAAAGAGCAGGTGCTGCAGCAGTAATGCATAAAAAATCTTCAGTTTCACCTCTACCCAAACATCTGTAAATTTAATAATGTAGAAATACTAAACACTCAGCATCAACTAAACCCAATTCAAATCACATGTATTGTAGCTTTATATAGCCCCCAAACAATATTCACATTACACTGTATAGCCCGGTTTATATCAACTATTCTCTCAGTCTTTATAATTTCTCTCAGTTCATTACCATTCTAACCAGGCACTGCAAGGCCAACACCTTTACATCAGTCTTGGGTTGGATACTTACTACCCTTGCCCAATAAAATCACAATCTCAGGCAGGCACTCCACCTGATTCTCTAAGTGATCACCACCCCACCTTTATCATTAGAAAGTATAGCAGGCCAACAAATTCTCATTCTAATCTAGTAAGAAATCTTAGTAAACACAATGCTGACTTTTTCTGTAAATGCCCTTCAAGAAATTAACTTGCACTGTTTAAAACAGCTACCACCACCATCCAATCTTCTTAAACTTCTTAACTGAGCAAACTCCACATAGGAAAACATGCATCAAATATATATATATATATATATATATATATATATATATATATATATATTTATATATATATATATATATATATATATATATATATATATATATATATATATACACTGTATAATTCAGAACACTACACCAGTCATGAGACCTGAGGATAAAGCTTGGAAAATCTGGCAGAATAACAAAGCTCTTCCAAACAGCCAATCCTACCACCATTCTCTATGGAACCAACTAAAAGCTCTTATGAAATAAGGACAAAAGGAATTGCTATGTAAAAATTAAGAACACTTCACAGAGCAAACAAAATCTTTCTGATTTACCAACTACAACAATCTTCTTCAACATGGCAGAAAAAGAAAACAATCTAGCCCTATTCCAAATGATACTGATAGCACTATAGCAAACTCTAACTTCCACTTCATCAAAACAACAATTTCAGTAGGTGCCATGATAAACCTGAAAATCCACATCACACAAACAGCTTTATACTAAAAAACATTCCTGCTGCATCCATCAATTAAAGTTAACTACTCTGATATACTCTACTGGCAGGTTATAAAATGTGGCAACTGGGACCTTAGCATTTCTGGTCTCTGTCTTCATAAATAGATCCATTGCCAAGTCATATGTTCCTGAAATTTGAAACAATCATGCATTATACCACTATATAAGGGAAGAACCCTAATGATCTAGGTAACTGCCGACCCAAAACTATACTTCCTCCTTACACAAAAATCCAAGAGTGCTCCAAACACACTCAAATATCTACTCAACTATATTCTACTCTCACCTACTCAACATGGTTTCCACCCCACCATAGCACCAGTACTGCTCTGCTATCATTTATATACTATGTCAACCAACACTGTTATGCTAGCAAACCAGTTTCACCATTTTGTGGTCCTCTCCAAGGCATTTGCTAGTATTCCACACCCAAAACTGATTCAAACCCTAATAGAACATAATCCTGTCTCATGCAACATTATCATGGTTCAAAAGTCACCCATGTAACCTCTCCCAAGCAGTAAGGTGGTAAAATACATGTTTCTCCTTCCTCTCAGTCTCTATAGGTGTCCCTGTAAAGTTCATTCTTGGACTGTTACTATTCAACATGTACATATATAAACTGTACTGTCTCATCTCCATCCATGATTAAGTATGCTGATGAAGCTACAATAATTTGCTCTGCCCCATCCTTGGGACAGCTACAGACCATTATTCTGGAGTCTTACTCAGTGGTAAAATAGTGGATAGATAATGCTCACTTTACATTTAATACTACAAATTAAATTGATGTTCTTCCGCTCTAAAACCGGTTCCAACAAGTCAAATAGTGTTAACATTTCCTCTGCTCAAAACATTAAACTTAAACAGGTTTCCAACCTCAAGTTGCTTTGTGTAACAATTGTCTTCAAGTTTGATTTTTACATACATAATGTCTCAAATAGAACTCATCAAAGGCTTGTAGCTTTATACACAGCCAAGCCATTTCTCACTGGCCTAGGCCACATAGCTACTGCACATGCTTATTCCTTAACTACACTTCTATATGCTGCCCCTATCCTCACTAACCTACATAACAGCCTCCTAGGACAGAATGAACAGTGCTACAAAATTGTCAAATCCACTAATTTGCATAACAGACTCCATCACTGCCAAATTAACTAGATGGAATTTCCAAACTATATTAAATTCCTTCAGCTAAAAACTGTTCATGCCATACTTCACCACACAAATGAATACCCTTTCCTGCATATCCTCCTGCAGTGGTATAACCCTGACAGGCCTCTTTGCTCTAAAGATAAATCCCTGGCACAACAATCTAAATCCCAGAACTCATCAGGGGATGCTCTCTACTCCAAGTATATCTCCAAGATATGGAATACCATACCTGTCCCACTTGAGGAAATAGACCATAGGCTTAGCGTTAACAGAGATCTCCATGTTCCTCTCTTAAATGCTAGATTCTGACAATGCTCTCTCCCAAACTGCTGGCGGGTCACTATCCTATCTACACTTTTCACTTATTCTTCTCTCCTTAACATCACTCACGACTATTCTACTCTGATTAAATCTTCCTCTCTTTATCTAACGTTCAAGTTCTTTTCCTCCACAAATGCCTCTACCTCATCTACCTTCCTAATGATCAAAGCACCACTACTACTTCTTTGGAACCCTCAAATATTAAGCTGCTTTTGACTTTAGTGATTTCTATTGTAATGTGTTTAACTCCTTGCAAGATGTTTGTTTTTTTTTTTTTTTATATGTATGGCTGCATATAAGTAAGATATTTACCTGACACATGTTTTGTGTAATTATCATGCTAGCAAGAATATAATGTACTTCAATTTTTTATATTTATGGAGCTTTGCTCCCTGGGACTTCACTGAAAAGGGATGCTGCATGGCCCAGCTGGGCAATCCTAGTAAACAAATGTAATAACAAAGTAAATGTTCACCTTTCTTTAAATGCTAGCCCGACTGCAAATCCTTGTGTTTTCACGTAGGCAGAATTTCTCTTCAAACTATGTTACGAACCATCTATGAAAAGGTTAAAGAAAACTTATCCTAGTAGTGAACCACAGGATCCCAATATATTTTTTACGTCTGCAGACATACTCAATCCTATACAGCAGAAATGCATCACCCGATGACACTGAGAATGGAAAATTTGCTCTAGAAATGGAGGAAAAGAGGAGTTTCTTCTGCCAAGCTGTTATTTCTGACTTAAATCTTGACATTGCTAGCTTCCTAAACTGGGTGATAAGGGCCTGAAGTGGGAGACGATGTCTTTTGATCATCATCTTAAAAATATTATATATTTGTTACCAACAGATAATTTCTAATGAGCTCATTTAGAATAATGATTGTTAGGTCTTTATGTTGTAGAGCCTTCATGTCCAGTGGCTATAACAAGATGAGTAGTAAAAGGAGATAAACAATCTTATTTTGTTTACATCTAATGTACCCAGTAAGTACAGATTTTCCATGTCAAACCTACCAAAGGGAGTATCTCACAGTATTGTAAATAGTGTAGCATAGATAAACTATCTCCTTGGTAACAGAGACGAATAACAGGATGTAGTCTTATGTCATTAGTGTGCAACCACTGCCCGAGGTAGCTGGTGGGTAAAATATTTGTGTACATGGTCTCACATTACCATGAATCAGTGTCATGAAATGCAGAAATGTCCAGATCACATAGAAACAACAGTGCACTCAAAGCTGTTTACTTTTTGAGTACCACAAAGAGTTTGAAGATCATAGTACTCCCTCTTTTGAACATCATCACTTTTTTTATAGTGTGGATCACTTTACATGTCAAAAGCTTGCAGTTAAATTCAGAGCTAATGCAGCCATCTTATAACTTGCATTCAAATGGGTTACACTTGCCTCCTGTTCTTCCCTTACTTTTTCCTTAAGGTTGTTTCTCCTTTCACATAACTATAAAATAAGGATCTGGACAAATAAAACACACATATATATTATGCAGGGCCTAGATGACATTTAACATTTCAGATTTTAAAAAGTTAAAAATTATCTTTTTTAAATGTATTTACATTTTTTAGTGTTTGTGTAGAAGAAAAATACATAACCCTTACTTTTCAAGTTATTTTAATCTAAATATGATGAGTACTGGTTGAGAAAATATGAAGATTATTATTGTAGAAAAAGTGAATATTGATTGCTACTGTTATAAATTGGGAATACATTGAGCATTGCCTTGTAAGTCAAAATACTTAAATGAGATCTTGGAACCTGTCATTAGAATGATACTGAACAGTTACTAGTATTGTAGACTGACCATACCTGTCAACTGCAGAATGTCCAGATTTTTACCTCATATTTTTGGTCTGTTTTTCATAACATTGTGGTTTTCTGGCAAATTAGTGGCAAATCATTAAAGACTGAAGTTAGAAAATAATGGCAGACATTTGAACATGTCATAAAATGTGGTCCAGAATAGATTTCTTCCTGATTTCAAGAACATTGATTAGTTTAGAACCTATAGTTGTTATACATGCACGGTATTTATCAGATCATTCGAAAATTTTGCTGAGTTTTGCTAAGGAGATAAAAGATACCTTGCGGCAAAGAGGCTATAATTGGTCTCTTAATCCAAATCTGCTGAATAAGGAAGAAATAATACAGGAAATTACAAAGTACCTTAAAGACTTACTGGTTAGTCTAAAGAAACAACAATATGCCCCAGATATTGAATGGGCAACAGTTAAAACACAAATAAGAGGGATCCTTTTGCAAAAAGCCTCTTATTATAAAAAAATACTAAATAAAGATATTCAAAACTTGGAAACGAAAATTAAATTATTGGATCAACAACTGATTCAGAATTATTTAAATGTCAGAAAGATCTCTTCTTAATACAAAATAGTAGATTAACATTCCAAGAATATAAGATGTTAGTGAGATATGCTAATCACGTTCAAACACCATCGAGAGCATTGGCTAGGATCATTAATCAATCAAAAACAACATTACAAATTTCAGAAATACAATTTAATAATAAAATATATTCTAAAACAGAGGATATTATTAATATTTTTGAGAAAATATATACAAAAATTTATGATGGGCAAAAGGATATGTCCTTGCATAGAATCTATGAACAATTTTTACAATCAATTAAGTTTCCAGAAATAGGAGAGGATATTCAAAATGATTTAGTTAAACCGATATCTGAAGAAGACATAGTATATACAATTCAACACATGAAATCACATAAATCACCAGGTCCTGATGGGATGACAGTGGAGTTTTATAAAAAGTTTGCGGATATTTTTGGTAAGATACTTTCAGTTATATTTAACTATATAATTAGGAATACTATTAATGATCCTCATCTTAATGCCTCAAAGACTATTTTTATACATAAAGCCAATTCAGATCCTCAAAACCCCGATAATTATAGACTGATATCATTAATGAATGTAGACATGAAAATTCTAACCTCCATTATAGCATCTAGACTGAAGAAAATCATGACTTATATAATATCCAAAGAACAGGCTGGATTTATGGCAGGTAGACAAACCAGTGATAATGCTCTTACATTGCATACTATGATAACACATGCTAAACAAAATAATCTTAATATCTATGCCCTTATAATTGATGCACAGAAGGCCTTTGACAGGGTTGATACAAATTTTTTGTTTGCTCTTTTACCTTATTTTAATATATCCCATGAATTTGTTCAAATGTTGCAAATATTATATAGTAATCCCTATACTACACTGTGCATTAATAGAAGCCTCTCCAAAAGAATACAGATTAAGACTGGAACACGCCAGGGCTGCCCTTTGTCCCCTTTATTATTTAATCTTTATCTTGAACCTCTGTTCTTATATATTAAACAGAATGTCTATCATAATGTCCCAATAATTTATGGAACTAAAATCTTAATGGCAGCTTTTGTGGATGATCTTAATATTTATTGTGCATCTCCAATATCTGACACTGACAAATTATTGAAGGCTGTTAATGATTTTTCAGAAGTCTCTAACTACAAAATTAACTTGGAAAAAAACAATATTTTTCCTTTAAAGACACCTAAACCTTTTTCGTTATTGCCTTTGGTTGGGCATGTAACATTTAAAGAAAAAATTAAATATTTAGGTATTGAGTTTTCTACAGACAATAAAGACTTATACAATAAAAACATTAAAACAATTTGGGACCAAATAATTTCTGATTTCGGGAGGTGGAAAAAGTTACGATTGCCACTACTAGCAAAAGTTTCAATTGTCAAAATGAATGTGTTACCACGATTACTTTATATTTTTAGGTCAGCCCAATTAATACTTTCGAGGACATTTTTTAAAACAATTCATAAAGAATTGGCTAAATTCATTTGGGAACCAAAAAAAACCAGGATATCTTATGATAAATTAATGACCCCAAAAAATAAAGGAGGACTGGAGTTGCCTAACTTCGAATTGTACTACCTAATCGTGAACTCTAATAGAATTCTAAGAATTGCCAACTATGATGCAACTACTACTAAGTGGACACCAACTTGGGTGATTTTGAATTATAAATATATTTTAAATTTAAACATTAATCCTAAAGCAATACCCTTTTTAGGTAAAGATACTTTGAAAATTTATGGGATTATTGAACACATTAAAACTAACATATTATCTATACAAGATTTATTTCAATCTTTGGATCTGGGTCAGTATATGACGGTTTTTCAACCCTTTCATAGGAATCCTAATTTAAAATTGAACAATCAATTAATTGATCTTAAAAAGTTTCCACTGATAGTTAATTTAACTTTGATTGATGTATACAAATATCTGGACCGCTCGGCCAATCAAATAAGACAAGAATTTAACTTACCCAAAAATTATCTTGTTATTTTGAGACAAATTAGAGAAGTCGCTATGAGCTGCTTTATAAATTTTAAACCTGAAGATGAAAATGTTAATAAATGCTTTGAGTTGTGGCAAGCCCTCCAACAGGATATTAAATATATAACAACAACAAATAAATTAATTAAAGACTTTAAATTTCATGATAAAATTCTGTTATCCAACTATTGGGAAGAGAAAATTTTAGTGACAGACAAAAGTAAGATGTTAAAAGCAATTGACCTGACTATCAAATCTACTTCTCTTCAAAAATTGATCTATACCCAGTTGATGATATGGAATAATGCATATTATACACGCCTTACCCTGCATAAATTTAATTCTAAAAACTCTCCAACTTGTCCATACTGTAAAAATCAACCGGCTGATCTTCTTCATATGTTCTGGAGCTGTAAATGCATATATAAGCTTTGGAATTCCCTTAAGATTCAACTTCAAAAGATGGGTTACCAAAGTACAACATTGTCATGGAAATTTACGATTTTACATATTCCTCCAAAAGAACTCCCTAGATCACAAAGTACTATATATATTAATATTTTTCTGTTAATGAAGCTTTATATAGCCACTAATTGGTTAGACCCATCTAAAACATCTTGGGAAAGCTTTAGAGTTTTGGCAACAAGGTATATATTAGCTCATAAACTACTCTTAAGTCCGAATAATAAAAACATTAATAACCCAAAAATTTGGGAACAGATATTTAATATTATATTAGCATAACACTTTTAACTTGAAGGTATTCACATTTATATACTTGCTTGGAGAGAATTTTGTATTTAAACTGTATATTACTGGAAATGTTATTAACTACTTTTTGTTTTTTTCTCTATTCTTAATGTTTACATGGAAGCATTCTTGTAAATATTGTATATTTGTTTGGTGTGATAGTTAGTGATATTAGTTAGTAGTCTTTTGTTTTGTATTTTTTCTTTTAAAATTTTGTGTTTGTTTTTACTTGTGTATGAAAATAATATAACAATAAAGATTTATTATGGAAAAAAAAAAGAAAATAATGGCAGAAATTTGAATTTCAGATTTTATACCCTTCAGAGCATTCTCGCTAATTTAAAATCTCTTTTTCTTGAGTTCAAGATGGCCGCTGTTCTGTGAGCACTGCAAGCACCTAGCTCTATGAAATACCCTGGATTTTAATAAACCCAGAAGACAGTGCAGACTAAAAAACAAATAAATATGACTAAATATCTATTCCAGACAACAAACAGCATTCAAATAAAGGGAAAAAAAAGCAACAGCTTCCTTTTAAAACAAAAGGATTAACTAAGATTCTAGAAATCATCTGTAGCCGTGTGGTGCTGTGGCCCTGCAGTCATACATAAAGTCTGCAAAATTTACCTAAAAGCAAGATGTCCAAAGAAGAAAATAATATGGAGACTTTAACAACTAAAACCAAATTCTCGATACTAGCATCACCAGATAAAGACACAACTCCAAAAAGACAGAAGACAAATAAACAATCTGACAATTCCAAGCCTGCAAATAAAACCAAGTCAGAACAGCCAGGTAGCCTGGAAGATATAAAAACAGCTTTATTGCCTATTCAACAAGCAATACAGGACTTATCCACACAATTTCAAACATTTGGAGACTTGTTTAATCAAATTCTAACCAGAATTGAAAAATCTGAAGCAAAAATACTAGAAAATGAAATAAAATTAGACTCTATATCTCAGAGAACTGATTTCCATGACAAAGAGCTGCAAAATCTACAAGCAAAAATAAGAAGCAAGAGCTCAGAGAAACAATATTATCATAAGTGGAATCCCTGAAACTGTGTCACACATTGATCTAATACCAACTATCAAACTCATACTAAAATCTTTACTAGATGATTCTGAAGCAACACAACGAATAATAATAGAGCCCACAGAGCTCTGATAGAAGCTCAATCATCATTGAGACCAAGACCTGTGTATACCAAAATCTTAAACTATCAAGATGTAAATGAAATTCTTTGCAGCAAAGAAGAAAGGGACACTCACCTGGAATAATAATAAAATTTCCTTTGATCAAGATCTGCCCATTCATATAAGACAAGCAAGGCAACTTCTGTCTCCATACTGCAAGTTTCTGATAGAAAAGAAAATAAAGTTCTAGATGAAATACCCAAACCTCCTAATTTTCAATGTAAAAGATGTTAAATACATGATTGCTAACCCCAAGGAAGCAAAAGAGACTTTCCTGTCAGTTTTCAAGCAGATTCCACCTCCAGAAACTAAATAAAATGCCTGGAAAGTAAAAACGTCCCTTGAGTAAAAATTGGACCAATTTGTAAGTGTTTTTGATGGGATACACACCCTGAGAGCTTTTCCTTGCTGCCTAGGCCCTTAAATCAATGATGGGAGCCATGAGGAACACAGGGAAAGGAAATGAAAACCGGGTAGGAACTAAAATTCAACTGCCGTTGCCAATGCGCATAACATAAGGTGACACCATTTCCCAGGAAACTGGTATGTTAAAACAGTCCCACTTTGATCTCAAAAGCACTACTATAAAACCAAAACGACCTGAAAGGAAGGTACAGCAAGACCAAGAAGTGATTTCTGACTCAAAATCACAAAAATTAACATAAAACAATTAATAAGACAACAACTGACTGAAAGATGACTAGTAAATCCTGCAAACATGACTTTGAAGAATCAGAAGAATAAGGTACTGTTTTGCCAAAACAAAATTGTGACTTGGATTCTCCAATACAAGCTTATTGTAAAGAATCCAGTCTTAATTTCTGGATGTGAGTCTGGCAGAACCAGACTAAGTAAATGGTTCTTGATTGAATAATGACGTTTAACTGGAATAACTGCAGAAATGAGAGTTTAAGCAGTTTGGAAGAGAGGAATTATATGACAATATGAATACAACCTAGTTGACTGCAGAAGATATAAATATAATCTAAACAAGCAAGTCTTAACAGTATATATACCTGCCTAAGCTTGCAAACCCTTTTTTTTCACATATACCCACTTCTATTTAGATGCCAATAATGCAATCCGAGTCTGTTATAGATTGCTACAGAATAATGCCTGAATACAGAAGCTGAGTAATATATATATATATATATATATATATATATATATATATATATATATATAAGAAGAGGGAAGGTAAGAGAAATATATGGAGAAGGATCATTTAAATATGAGATGTCTGGCTTAAAAATATAGGTTACATTGTTGTATAGTTTGCCATATCTAATTGAGAATTTGATCATTAACATGTTGTTTAAAAACACACTTTTAGGAGGAATAGATCATAAACTTATAAGCTGTATGTCTTGTACTTTAACCACAGTACTCTAATGGTATAATAGTTTAAAGGTTGAGACTAGGGATATGACTCAGCAGTGTTTTTTGTAGAGAACTAGTCTGTTTAGCTTTGTCCGTATTGTACATAGTAACATAAGGGGGATACCATGTCACAAACTTATACGTAAAGAAAAAACACAATTTAATATTATTGGGAATCTTATGGTACATACTAAAATCACATTGTATTCCCCCATTTATTCCTGTTCCAGGGGTACAGTGGGTATGCACAGTGTAGGGATGGGAATAGTTAGATGCTTTCCAATGACACACTATAACAACACATACAAAGACCATAAATCTAAATTAATATACAGATCAGTTAAAACAAGCATATCTATCACATAAATGTGGGAAATTGAAATGTGGAACATTAAAGGACTACAAAATAAAAAAAAGGAAACTATTTTTGCATTTAGCCCTGAAAACGAAAGCTCACCTCATCTTAATACAAGAAACACATTTAACTTCAGAGCAATGGACAGATATTGGGAAAAAAAAAGTGGATAAGACAAATTATAGCTTTGGGGGACAAAACTAACAGTGCTGGGGTGGCCATAATAATTAAAAAACATTTTCAGGATAAAATACTTGAAACTAAGGCTGACAAAGGGGGAAGGTGGTGCTATGTAACATCTACTAACACGGTATTTCCAAAACCCATAATGGTGTTAAATGTATACGCACCTTGTAGCAACCAACATCTCTTTTTCATGTCACTGTACCCAATTCTAAACCAACTGGAAGATCATTATCTAATAATTAGTGGTGACTGGAACACATATCAAAACCCAGAAAAGGATAAATCGAACCCAACCAAACTACATAATAGACAAGCTACAATAGCTTTAAATGAACTTAAACAAGACTTCAAACTACATGACCCCTTTAAATATGAGGATAGAGATAACAAAACTGGGAATTACACATTCTACTCCCAATGCCAGAAAATGTGGGCGAGAATAGACTTCTTTTTAATCTCAGACATATTCATTAACATGGACCCTACAATAGTCATACACACTAGATTTCTATCGGATCATTCCAAAATTACACTGAGTATCAACTGGGACAAAAAAAGATTTTTAAACAATAGAGCTAATAACTGGTCATTAAATCCTAATCTGCTCTTCAAAACAGATGTAGTAAAAGAGATTGAGGATATATTAAAAACATCCCTTGTAAATATCTTCAATTCCCAAACATCAATGGATATAGAATGGGTGACGACCAAAACACAAATCAGAGCAACTTTCATTAAAAAAGCAGTATATTATAAAAAAATCCAACTGAAAGAGGAACATAAAATAAAGGTGAGAATAGAACAAAGTGAGAAAGAATTGATAAATAACCCTAATAATCAAACGGGAATGGACCTCCTAAAACTACAGAGACCTATATATGTTTGAGAACAGAAATTTTTCTTTTTATGAGACAAGACAGTTGGCTAATTACACAGAAGAAGCCCAAATTCCTTCCAGAGCATTGGCCAGAATTATCGCTCAACAAAAATCCACCTCAATTATAGCAGAAGTAAATTACCAAGGGAAAAACTATGCAAGAAATGAGGAAATTATCAAAGTATTTGAACAAATATATACTCAAACATATGGAGAGCAAACTCTACAAGCCTCGGAGGATAGGGATCTTTTTCTTCAAAAACTAAAATTCCCTAAAACTAGATTTAGATTAACAAAAAAAACTAATGGAGCCCATTTCCATTAACGAGATAACCACAACAATTAAACATCTAAAACCACACAAGGCCCCAGGACTGGATGGTCTTACCTCAGAATTTTATAAATCCTTCAGTACACTAGTTGCCAAATTATTATATCACGTGCTGAACTATATAATAAACAACAACATACATGGTATTCACTTTAACACCTCTAAAACTATTTTTATATTAAAACACCAACCGGACCCTAAAAATCCAGATAGCTATAGACCCATCTCTCTTCTAAATATAGACACCAAGATCATGACCTCAGTACTCGCAAACAGAGTTAAAAATCTGATAGAGAAAATCATTTCTCCAGAACAATCTGGGTTTACACCATGTACACAGATCATTGACAACACGCTAACATTAGAAGTGTTAATATCCTTTGCAAATCAGAGAAATACCATCATCTTCACAAAGGTAGTAGATGCCCACAAGGCTTTTGATAGGGTCAATCTTGAATTCTTGCTGCAAACGTTACCTCACTTTGACATACCTAAAAATTTTATACAGATCATTCAAATTCTCTATAGTAATCCATATACATCCCTATATATAAACAAAACATGGTCAAACAGAATTTCAATAAAAAATGGAACAAGACAAGGCTGCCCGCTATCACCCTTTCTTTTCAACCTATACCTAGAACCCTTATTCCTATTAAACAAAATACATATCATAATCCCCCCTCAATAGATAACTTCAAAGTTTATCTCTCAGCATTTGCAGACAATTTAAACATATACTTTACTACACCAAGCTCAGACATGACCAAAATAATAAACACAACTGAAGAATTCTCATACATGTCTAACTACAAATTAAACCTTAATAAAACTAATATATTCCCCTTAAGGCCACCTAGACTCATCTCTCTAATACATCTCTTAGACAAAATAAAAGAAGAAACCAAATACCTGGGGATTACTTTCTTTCAGAATAACAAGGAATTCTACCAACATAACATAACTGTTAAATGGCAAAACATAACACAAGATTGTACAAGATGGAATAACCTTAAGCTACCGTTTTTGTCTAAAGTATCAATAATTAAAATGAACATACTACCTAGATTAATATATCTATTTATGACATCTCAGATAACTATACATAAATACTTCAAACAAATTCATACCTTTCTAGCAAAATTTGTATGGGAACCAAAAAAGACCAGAATCTCCTTTCAAAAACTAACACTTCCCAAGAATAAAGGGGGTCTGAACTTGCCAGATTTCAAAACCTACTACTCTGTTATCAACACTAACAGAATACTGAGAATAGCAGAGTATGACCCCTCAGCAAAGATTGGTTCACCGGCCTGGGTAACAATATACTACAGGTATATAAAAACACTAGACATCAATCCCAAAGCACTTCCCTTCTTAAATAAAAAAGATTTGCACGTCTATAACATAACTGAGCTGCGAAAACATTCTATAAATATAACACAAAAACTTTTTCACTCCTTAAACCGTGGACAAGCTATGTTAATTCTACAACCCCGCCATAAAAATCCTAACTTAAAAATAAATAAGATGCTAAACCTAGACTCCTTCCCTCGGTTAAAGCATAAGAGAATCCAAGATATCTACCCATAGCACAATTCATGAAGTAAGAAGTAATCTAAACTTACCTAAAGTATATATAATAATTTTAAAACAAATCAAAGAGGTGTGTTTCAGTTACCTCCAAAACCTTACCATACTTGAAAGTGACATTGAAAACTGTACCCTACTTTGGAAGACTATGTTAATGTCAAGGAAAACAATAACAAACTCATACAAAATGATAGGGGAAATCAAATTCCAGAAAGACCTTCTCTTCTTTAATTACTGGAGAAAATTAAAACCCGATATGGATGACCAGCAAATAGAAAAGGCAATCAAATTAACATTGAAAACTATTCCACTTAAAAAACTCTCTTACATGCAACGCATGATTAATAATAATGCTTATTTCACTCCAGCAATTCTTCACAAATTCAATGCAACTAAGTCCCCATACTGTCCACACTGTAAAGACCAGATTGCATAACTAATACATATATTCTGGAGTTGTAAATGCATTTTCAAGCTTTGGAATTCCCTTAAGTTACAACTGCAAAAAAATGGGGTATCAAGCATCAACACTAACATGGGAATTTACTTTTTTACACATCCTCCCGGCCAACATCTCAAGAAAACAAGCTAACCCACTTATAACGATTTTCTTATTAATGAAGCTATATATAGCTCACAAATGGTTAGATCCTGTAAGTATCTCTTGGGAGGAATTCAAGAAATCTGCTATTAAACGTCTACTAGCACATAAAATAGTACTGGATAAAAGAAACAAAAATATGAAAGCCCGAGCAATCTGGGAACAGTCCTATAACATCTTATTAGCATAAAGCACCAGGTACACCATATCTTAAATGAACTGGAAGTATTCCCATGAGTACACAGCTTAACTATGAATGAAGTATCATTTTTGTATGTTCTGTTTTTAGACTAACGAAATTAATTGGAAAAGCATCTTTGTATATATTGTAATTAGATATGTTGTATGACCTACATGTTTCTACTTTATCCACAATGTACAACATGCAAATGTGGTCATTTTGTAAATATGGAATGGTTATGGTTTTTGCAAATGTAAAACAAAAATAAAAATTATTGACAAAAAAATAAAATCTCATTCTTTCAACTTTCTAATTTTGTAAGAGCAATACTTGAAAATTGTCCCTATTTTGGAGTATTTTTTTGGGTCTATATCAGCAGCTCGAATGTTTAGGTTATCGAACACCTAAACATTGAACTGGCAAGACTGAAAACAGAAAATCACGAATGTCTGATTTAACACAGGGAAAGATTTCCCTTAGCTGTTAGCCGGATTTTGCCATTTTGTCTACTGTGGAGCGATCTCGGAGTTGGTATATTTAGTTAGGATTGCTGTGATGGGCTTGGGTTTAAATTTGTTTTTTTGTTGTTTTTTTTTTGTGGCCAATGGAAATCTTTCCCTGCGCCATTCGCGGTTTTCAGTTTCGGTCTTACCAGTTCCATGTTTAGGTGTTCGACTACCTAAACATTCAATTTGGTGATACAGACCCGGGTCTTTGTCCCACTTTTATTTATGACTTTGTCCAGATTTCTTGCTCTAAGAGGTTGAGAGTTTGAGACCAACATTATGTGTTCTTATCATAGTCTGATATCTAGGTTTAATGTCAGGTGAAAACAGATATGCACACACACACACACACACACACACACACACACACACACACACACACACACACACACACACACACACACACACACACACACACACACATTTTGCCAGCAAACTGTAATGCAACGTTTGCATATATAATGGATAGGTGTCCGCAAATTCACTTCTGAGGTGGCACCCATGTCCCCCATGGACCGAGGCAGTTGGTATTAATTACCACAGACACTTACCTCTGTGAGCTTTGCTCACCTAACCACTGACAAATGGGGCCACTCGGGATCAATATGTCTAAGCTTGTAAGGGCTCTAGTGCCGTTAACCTAGTAAACTTCTATGAACCTATTATGTATATAGTACATCAGTAGCAGCACTACTGTTTTGAATGCCTTTATACTGCCTCAGAAACTGCTTGTACCTATTTGGACTAGTGTGTGTGTGTGTATGTTTGTGTGTGAGCGCACAGTTGGAGTAAGAGATGGTTAAGCATCTTCAGAGTGTGCTTTCTGTTTCTGACATGAAGTTAATCCTCTGTTCTGGCAGTGTTGTCCGTTTCTGCTGCTAGATGTTCATCTGAATGCTTGCAAAGCACTGACCACTGCTGTATTTCATTCACTGAGGTCCATGAGTGTGAAAATGGTACCAGTGAGCGATGATGTCATGGTAGTGCAGCTGTGCGCAGCTTATTACAGCATCTTACCTCTTCAGTAAGCCAGGCATTAGTAACAGTAGAACGCTTACTTAAAAATGTAAACATAAAAATCAAGCTCAAGGTGGTTTGGGATGTATTCTTTTCTCTTCATCCAAAAGCAGCATGTAATATTTACCCAGATTTGAAGCTTTAAGAAATCAAATGTCAAAAGGTGGGTATACCATTTTAATTTTCTACACGGTGGAGACTTTACTGACCTGTTCTCTAGGGAGCTTAGCTCTTCCATGGAGCTGAAAAACAAAGCAAGAAAAAGCAGTATCAGAGAAATGCTCACTAAGAAGTTGTTGACAAATAAAAACACAAGACTGAATGGATTCAGAAATTATCAGTGCTCTACTCACTCCTCAAATGTACTGGCTTTTCTCTCAGTTGGATATTGCCGGATGCTCAGGAACTCCAGGACTTCAGCTGGGACATTCTGGTTTTCTGCAAGAACACCCTGTGTAGAAATTTAAAATAAACTGCTGACTCCCATTTTATGCAAGTTACAGGTTCAAAAAGACACACACATTTAACATTCTAGTTTTTATTTCAGACTACAGATTTGGAATCCTGGGTACAACTAAGAAAAATAACTCCTGACTATCCCTCACACATATGTGATAGTATATTTATTTTAAATATTTAGATGTGTTTAATGAGGCAGAACAGCTTTAATGCCTTGCTCATCTTACACTGCAAGGTTTTTCAAAGGTAATAAGTGTTGTTACCCCTGTTTGAGATCGCATTTCCTTTATGGGCCTAAACAGTTTGAAGGGGAAAGCAAGGCTGTGCCATCATATGAATAATCAGAAAAGGTGGACTTCCAGATAGGACTGATTGTTTGTCTTTCGGCTTTTTCCCGGTAAGGGGTTGCCACAGCGGAACTCCGGTCCACTAATGATTGGCAGTAGATTTTTATGAAACGCCGAGGTGCCAGCTCGATGCCAAACCTTCGACTAAGGCATGCCCATTTATGCACGCATGTCTCTCGAATGCTACCCAACCACGGGGAGGACATGCAGACTCCACACAGAATGCACTCCCAAGCCAAGCCGAGAATCGAACGGGAGAACCTCTTGCTGTGAGGTAACAACGCTACTACACTATTTTAATACACAGCTGTTTTTCTTCTAGCAATCTGTGGAAACACCCCCACTGAGTTACCCACTAATGTCTGGTCCCATGTGGCCAGGCATGGTCCATCTTTGAGGATGCAGTGCTTTACATCATCTCCACTCCCCTCCAGCTGTTTCACCAGCTACTACATGTAAATGTATTTATTAATTCTAGAAATCCTTGATTGGAGAGTGCCCTCTTTCCAATAGTTCTTGCAACCCTGGGACAGCTTTGTTGGAGTACTCCCAAACTACTGTTAGGATTTTACCCCATATATCCCCCCTACTTAATATAATTAGCTTCTGGGTCACAACACCTTAAAAGAGAACAGCTGAAAATAATTGGAATTTTCATTGATATATATATTTTTTGACTAAATAAGGGGACTTCATAAACACTGGAGATGTACGGTATCTCTCCTTTGTTGGTTATACAATCACGCTGAACTATTACAATTCATGATCAGTGCAGACATATTCCTTAAGCCCCCCCCCAAAGTTAGGCAATAAACCCAACTTGGTGAGCCTATATGTCCCAAAAGGCAACAGATGCTAGTAAAAGATTCCACAGTATTTCTTACACCATAGCATAACAGGAAATTGGTAAATGAGAGTACCATCTAACCACTGAAATGTACATATCACTTAAGCATGATTAATCCGTAACCATTTGAAATGTTGGGACCTGCTATAGCAAGTCCCACAAAGCAGAGACTGGCAGAAAAAATGATTTGCATATACTAAGTTTGAGATGGCCACTCCTTGGAATGGTGATCTCAGAGTTAAGTTTGGAGGTAGGTGGGATTTGTTCTTCTCCTACATTTTCAATCTTTTTTTCTTTTCCCTTGAGTGTTGTAACTCAACATTTTGTTTCCATTGTGCTGGTGTTTCATAAGGGAGCTTTAGTCTTCTACTAATAAGAAGGGAATGATGCTAACATAGTAGATTAAACCCAGTGTGTATATTATGATATGAGTTAGCCCCCTATCCTCTCATTCCTTGCTGCAGTCCATGGGCTAGGCCTAATTAATATCCCACAGTAAAACACAATTCTTTTCCAGTATTGAAGCTTACACTTGGCATACACCATCCAGGACGAACTCAGGCTTAACAGATTTGGTCAGTTGGAGGTGCACATACAAAGGTATAAATGCCCTAGGGCAGATAGCCTAGTATGAACCTATGAACCTAATAGATTAATATGCTCTGCTAAAAGTATTTCACTAAACATCAAGTTACTGTACAGACTCCCATGTTCGTAACCTAAAAATTTCCTACCATAAGCACGGCCGTCCCACTTCATCTGTAACTCTGGGATTTTGGAGGCAGTGATTGCCATGACTGATAACATAGGGGTCAGTAATGTGTGGCTTCCAATAAGTTCAAACCAAGGTCAAAATATCAAAGTAAGGGAGCTGAATCCATATTTCATCTTCTGCATCCTTGGAAAAGGTGTCCTTAAAAATAAGCCAGCTGTAGGCATTTTTCTAACAAGTTTACCAAGTGCCTCATCCCTCCCTCCACATATTCTTGATATCATGGTAGGTAGATAGGTAGGTAGGTAGATAAAATTCTCAGATCAGGTATTACCAAAAGCTGATTACTGGTCTTCCGTCAGTGTACAGGTTGTGGGCACAGAGTTTTTCTGCAGAAACCATTGCAGAATATGCTTTCAAGATAAGAGAAAAGCAAACCCATAGGCACCACCCAGGAAGAAGAGCGAATGGGAATATTAAGTATTTGTTCAATTGTATCATGTGAGCCATTTTTTGCACTTGTCTGTCTTTAGCAATGAGGGTTAAGAATACAAGCTACTAAAAATGCTTTGTGTAGGCCAAGGTTTGATTTCCTCAAACTCCAACTGCAAATTATGTAAATCTGAATAAGTAATTTGGGCAAACAGTGCTCCTGGGTAAGCCCTGAAAAATGGTCTAGTGCCTAAGGATTACTTAGTTAATGTATGAATAAAACAAAACTGAGGGCAGGGTCCCTTACTATGGAAAACACTACAGTACTGCCCTTAAACTGAAGCATCAAGTTCTGTGAAATGCTTATTAGAAAAGGTGCCATGCAGAGTAAGATGTTTACATTTTTAAATTGTGTTAATTACTGACTCTTTCAATATAAAACCTGAGACAAGGGAGCGAAAGGAGAGCCAGGAAAAGTTTTGTCTGTGTAGGGTCCCTCATCCAATTTATTCACAAATGTTCACACACCTAATATATAATATACATAATAATGGCAAGGCTAGAGACACAGATTTTTAAACTCCTGCATGGTTTTGGTAAATTTCAATCAGACAATTTGAGTCTTTTTTAGAAGGTTAAATTAAAATTGCATTCCCTGGTTTTGCTGATATAACATTTGTTTACAAAGATTCTCAAACAAACAAAAGCACTACTGGAAGGTTAGGGGAGCTAACATCCACCCAGCTGGGGAAGGTAAAGCACATGTATTTCAGTACTGCTTATGCTATGGATGCTGTTGAAAAATTTACCAAGAGAAAAACCTAATTCCTCTTGAGTTACCTACTGTGGTCCAGTCTACCTATGATATACCACATCAGTACAGGTTTACTGTTTGTTTAGTATAGAGGCTATAAAATATTACCAAGAAAAGCATCTCACCAGACTAGTCATACAATTGTTGCCTCTCAATAATATCTCAAACAAACAAAAAAACAAATATCAGCACACACATTCTTGGATGCTAATATAATGTCAACCTAATGGTAGAATCATGCCGACACCTTACAATGATGGACATTAGCTATCTTAATTCTGCTTCTGCTTACAGCAATGTTATGTTTCTTCTAAGTATTAATAATTAGTACATATTTATCTATAATGGCAGGGTACAACATGCTGTCACACTGAGATATACAAAAGAGAGAAAAAATTAATACATGTTGACTGGTCACTAACAAGTCAGTAAAAACAAAAGCATGTAACTCTACTTAACTGACACTAATTTTGACATGGCAAGACAAAACTAAACAATATGTAATATATTGCCATCATGGGAGGCTCCCCCCACTCCCATTATTAACTCCACATCTTTGAACTTTTGAAGACAGTACAGATTTGACAAGTGCTGCAAGACGCTGTCCCGTTCGATTCTCAGCTAGAGCGTCTTCTGTGTGGAGGCATGCGTGAATGAGCGTGCCTTCGTTGAAGGTTGTGCATCAGGGCTGGTAACTCGGCATGTAAAAATCCACTACCAAACATTAGCGGACCGGGGTTCCGCTGTGGTGACCCCTAACCGGGATAAGCCGAAAGACACAACAACAACAACAACAGATTTCACAAGTGCTGACTGTGGTATCAGTGACATACAAAATGTTTGACTATGAAACAGACATGAATTGAATGAATACAAAAAAAGACACACACACACACACACACACACACACACACACACACACACACACACACACACACACACACACAAATAGTGCTATGAGGATGATTATTTTTTTTTCAAACTAACCAAACTACATTGAAAAGAAGGTGTACAAACTTAAACTACGGTGCTTATGCATGATGCTTATTCAATCATAAGAGAATGAAAGGTCTATAGGTAAACAACAAGGCTGTGGGAAACCAATAATTTTTTGATGAGGGTTTTCATTTAAAATCAAAACTACTTGATTAGAACAAATCATGAAATTTGTTATGTTTTTAAGACACAAGGCTAGCCTTACAAGCTGTATACTAATTGTCCCCAGAAAGTCAAATAAAAAGCATCCCTCTCACAGGACACAAATAGAGTGAACAGTCACTTAGAGGGCACTATGCCATCTTCTTAAATTGAAAAAGTGATTCGCCAATGCAGTGTGAACATTAAATACCATTACGACTTCAGTTAATATAAAGTAGCCCTGATGAAGTAAGGTGTCAGAAAGTCTGAGGACCATGATAACAATGTATCATATGCATATTTACTGACACATTAAAATTATTATGGCTAATTGAGTTCAACATGAATGAAAATGTGATTCAGGACAAAAATGAAATCTTTAAGTGTAGCCATGGCTGACAAGGCCATTAAGATTTTCACACTAAGCATATAGTACCAATAAGTCACACCCACAGCATATCATGTTTAATCCCCTATTTTTAATTTATCCAGATCTTTTGGGTTTCTAATGCCATGATAGGAATGGACCCCATTCTTAAGTCAATATACGTGGGCGGTGCAGTGGTGCAGCGGTTAATGTTGTCGCCTCACAGCAAGAGGTTCTCTAGTTTGATTCTCAGCTGGGTGTCTTCTCTGTGGAGTTTGCATGTTCTCTCTGCATTTGTGAGGGTTTCCTCCGGGTACTCCGGTTTCCTCCCACATTTTAAAGATATGCATCTGGAGCATTTCTTCCAGTGCCTCTGCTGAAAATAGGCTCTGTCCTAGTCAGACTTTTCCGGTCAACAAATGTTAAATAAATAAATAAATTACGATTAAAGTTCATGAAATTAGTATTGTTTAAATTTTTGATGTCAGCCAAAAGTGCTCTTCCCCTACTATATGCAATGAACAAAGAGACATTAACATAAAAAGGGGGCATACACTTTCATTCAAGACATGTATATTACCAACCAAATATAGCTTGCTTGGGCTACACAATGAACTTTGTTTTGCTTTTGAGTTTAAAGACTGGGAACTGTTTTTTTATTTTCTGTAACATTTTCCTGTAGTTACTCTAACATGTAGTAGTGCTACCTCTAGCACATGTCTTTCTAAAACTCAAAATGTATCCTAAGTTATATGATCTTGCTGCCAGTCTTCACAGGGATGACGACATGAAGCTCATTTAGACTAACATACTGGGTAGAAACTTGCAGTTACAGCATGACACAGTATAAAAGACAGGCAAACAAACTAACAAAGCTAGAGCAAACATAAGATAATAAAAATGCTGTTAATTTATTGCTGTCAAGTTGCATCTGACTCCTGCAGTGTCCCTATGAACAGCAATCACTATTTATGGTGTTTACTAGGGAATGGAAGTTGATTGCAAGGACTTTCGTCCATATCCTATGCACACACTATGCATACCTATAAACCAATTTAGAATTACCAATCCACCTAAAGTATGTGTTTTGGGAGGTGGGAGGAAACCAGTGAAAACCCATGCAACCACAGGGAAGACTCCATGCAGTGGGCAGTCCAACTGAGAAATGAGTTAGAAAACGTCTTGCTGTGAGGTAACAGTGCTACTCACTGTGCCAGCCCAGTGATGTAATGCACTGTAACGTACCAGTTGGCTGACAGCTTCCCACAGGACAGTCTCAGAGTTTCAGTAGACTAGCATGCAAAATTTGTTTTCAGAGAGTTCGCACACATGTAACAGGCTCCCTTATTAACAAAACTCCCCAACTGCTGGAAGGAAGAAGTTTGCTTTTGTTGAAGCTGGCTGGTCTAGCAGCAGTAGGATGTAGAATCAAGACCCTGGCAGTTAGAAAACAAGAGTTTCTAGCTGCAGGTGATAACATAGTAGGGGGCCCTGATCTAGTTCATACCTTAGAAACTGGGATGAAGTTTTGTGATGCCCTTTATGGTCAACTGCAGTACAGAGATGCATTTTCAGACTCTATTACAGTAACAATAATACAATAAAAATAAATTATTTCGATGTAAGTAGACTATAAGCAAGGCTCACATATGTAAGCATAAAAGAATCTCCATGAAAAGGGTAGGTACTAAGAAACCATATATCTTAATTGCTCAGTCAAGATCAGAGAATGGTAGTAGAATGCTGCAACCTTTTGTAGCCCAAGCATGCTTGCAGACCTATTTATAAATTTCTTAGAATCTTACTTTTTTAAATGTCCTTAGCCCTGAAGGCAATATAAGGTAACCTAATCTACTTTGAATTCGACAAGATTTTATCAAATCAGATTCCTTTTATTTTGGTGTGAATAAAAGAAAGTCAAAATATTAACCTGAAGAAGCAATGCTTCAGCAGATGGCAATACAAGGGGAAGTTGTTTAACCAGACAATGCGTGCTAGACTAAAACTTATTTCTAGCAATGATCTTTAAAAACACGTGTGCTAAATTACTTATTTCACATGTCTTAGTATTCAGCAGACTGTTGTATGACTCACACTCAGGCTTCCACATTTACTGCTCAGTAATCTAAACCCCACCAAAGTACAGCCATTTAATTTCAATGTATTCATTTATTTAGCACTGATCTTGGACAACACATTTATTAAATGGATTATTTTACATTTCTTGTTATTGTACATCTCTTGTTATTCAACAGAGAGTTATGTGATTCAAACTCACATTTTCCAAGTTTGCTGTTCAGTAACCTAAACCACTGTAGTGTCATTTAATTTAATCGTTTACTAACAGTCTTCATTGTGGACCCTTTTCAGACGTGACCAGGTCCTCAAGGGAAAGGATACATTTATAATAATATTATAATATAGACACTGGAAAATAGAATACTTGGAGAAAACTTGCACAGATGCAGAAAGAACATATAAATTCTGCAAAAGACAGTAACCAGATATCAGGACTGAACTCCAGACCCAGGAGTTGTGAGGCAGAGATTTTGACCACTGAAAAACAGTGCTGCCCTGGACAAACAGTAATAGGTTCTATGTAATGACAGGCCAGAACAGACAGTGTGAATTTTAATTAAATATTACAGAGACTATAAGATTCATAACAAATAAAAAAAATGAAATCTGAATTCCATTGTTAATGAAGAATATCAAAATAATATAGCCTCACCAGCACTTATGATGTAGTTAGGGTTGCCACCTTTTCAAATGTCCAAAGTGGGACATTTTTTTGTAGAAATGTGCAAGTTTGCAGGACAGACATACCCAGAGGGAGTGCAAAGGACAGAACTTCATTGTTTTTGTCCAAATAAAAGCTTATTCCTGTAGCATATGAGTTGCTTATGCTATTTCATATAATATTTAGGTGTTTCAGATACAAAATAACTGTTTTATGCAACTATTAAAGAAAACTTAGTAAATATTTTCTGTCTTAAAATCTCTGGACATTTGCCATTTTTTAGATTTTTTTGCAGGACAAAACAGCCCAAAGCGGGACTGTCCCTCACAAAGAGGGACAGGTGGTAACCCTAGATGTAGTGGGATAAAGCTATGACTATGGTTCAGGTGACCTGAGTTCTAACAGTAACTTTTGTACATATGGTGCTCCCCTTTTTGATTTTGTTCTATGATTTGTTTTAGTGCTCATAGGTTAAGGAGTGTTTTTCACCCAGTTTTCTATTTGGGTCTTTTCAGTTAAAACACTCTGACAATAACAGGACTTTTAAGACTTAATTTCCATACAACTATACTGGCATATGTTTGGATGATTACTGATACTCTTATATGGTCACATTTAATCATACAAAAATGCAGTTTGAAGCCTTAAACCATATTACATTAAATGTGTGCCTCCCCCCACTATTAGCTGAGCTGCAGTAAAGAAAATCAAAGTAAAACATAAGGATACAAACCCCCCTAAAATGTAAATTACACCTATGTATCTTGAAAAGAACTTTCCACTGATCTGGTAATCGCAGTGTCAATACTTGACTACAACAGCAGATGGCAGACGTTAATAAGGTAAGATCTGGTAATCGCAGTGTCAATACCTGACCACAACATAAGATGGCAGACTTTAATAAGATCCTAATATGCACATGTAGTTTGTATTCTTTAGTGACACCATCATTCTGGTGAACAAGCATTCTAACTGCTTCCATGCATGAAATATGGCCTTCAGGCTGTCTCTGTTTTGTTTGTAAACTAATCTTTTATGTGTAAAACTTTTTTTTAGTAAAAATATTTTGAAAAGTTTTTGGTGAGGCATTTCCATTCATTAAACCAGGAAGAGATGCTGTGAGCACCCTAATTGGGGATATATAAACAGTGCCAGAATTCCTGTTTGCTATAATTAAGACATTCACTTAGACTATGAAAAAAACAACATTAAAAACTCCACTTACAATAAAGGATTTACTGAAAAACTGTCCATCTGAGTTAAAGTCAGACAGGCAACAGGGAATATCATATTCTTTCCACGGCTTACATATGGGGCTCCCAGTGGTTGCATTCATATTTTTATACAGTAAACTCTCAGTTAACCGGCACCCATGGGAATTGGTAGATGCTGGATAACTGTAGTTTCTGGTTGCTTGAGAGGTACTATTAAAAATAGGCCTGACTAATACTGTACCCTATACTATTTGTTTTGTTTGACTTGTTCTCAGGTTGGGGGGAGAGGGAATTTATTCCTATCTTCCTTTTTAAAACTCTAAAACTCTAAAAACGTAAGGTATGTTTCTGGGGGGGGGGGGGTGGGCACAGAAAGTGCAACACATGAAAGTTGTACTGTATTTATTTATAGGTTCATGGGTGTTTACTAGGCTAACGACCACAAGGGTCTTTTTAAGCCTAACCATGCATCCCAAATCTCTGACAAGTTCTGATACCCTTGATAAGTTTACGCATGGACCTGGGAAATAAACCATTTACAGGTTACCTGTGTCCATTAGAGACATAGGTGCGAAACCAGGGATGAATTTCCAGTCTCCCATACAATTGTCCAAGTTGCACTTGAATTGGGTTAGGGAGGAACTCTGCTTCACATGGATGGAGAGCTTGTTTCATAGACCGGGTAGTCTCTGGGATACATACGTATCTTTCCAGCAGGTCCTATTTATATCACAGGCAAGGTTTATGTCTTTAGAATGGGTAATTCTGGTGCTGTTTGTTTTGTGGATATGTAGGAGGTCCATCGGAGTGGGTTCTGACAATGCCCTGTATGCCAGGCATAGATCTCCCCTCAAAAGCCTGTAGGAGACAGAATACAGGGATAGGGCCTTGAGGCGGTCTGCATAGGACATATTATTTACACCCTGTATTCTTTTAGTGAGGAACCTCTGTGGACATTCCAATTTTTGGATATGCCTGGTTAGGTACATACCAAAGGGAGCATTGTACTCAATGACAGGTCTGATGAATGCCGAATACAGTAGAACAATGACTTCCTTGGACTTAGATGCCATACCTTTGTTTATACATTGCACAACATAGAATGATTTCCACACCACTGTAGACACGTGATGATCAAAGGCTAGATTACTATCTATGTGCGTTCCTAAGTCCCTGACTACTGGGTTAACTCTAAGGGGTGTGTTGTCAATATGATAGTTACTAGGGATGGATAACTTCCCAAAGGATACTATTATGCATTTCTTGGCATTTAGTTTTAGTCATTGGCTCTGACACCAGTTGTTTGTGTCAGCCCCTCCTGGAGAACATTTGTGTCAGTGTGAGATTCAATGACAGGTCTTAATTTGCAGTCATCTGCAAACTTAATCAGCCAGAGACCACTGATATTGGCTTGACTTCTGAGAAGTAAATGCCAATGATCCCTGAGGGAGTCCAGTTGTGACTGGCCTCTTTGTAGAGGTAGACTCCTCAATTCTATCTTCCTGGGTCCTGTTTGTCAGCCAGTTGGCTATCCACTGGGTGATATACGGGTTTGTACCTAACCTCTTGAGTTTGTTAACAATCCCTGAGTGGGGTATTGTGTCAAATGCCTTGGCCAGGTCAAGGTAGGCAGTGTGAACGATTTTGCCCTCATCCATTGCTTTTGTGACCTTCTCAAAGAACTTCACCAGGTTGAGTAGGCATGATCTGCCGTTGATGAAACCAAACTGGGTTGGGTCCAGTGTCTGGAGGTTTACTATATGTCTCTTGATCATCTCCATGATAATTCTTTCCATGGCTTTACATATAAGACTAGTGGGACTTATGAGTCTGTAGTTTCCAGGGTCTGTAGATGGCCCACCTTTGTGCAAAGGGATGACTGTTGGCTTTCTCCATCCATGAGGCATGAAGCCTGATTGGAGGCTATAGTTAAATAGTAATTCCAGAGGTCTAGATAGGTCATGTTTCTTGCTATTTAAAAGGCATCCTGGGATATTGTCTGGGCCCGTTGATACAGTGTTCATGGTCTTAGAGAGCATTAAGGACCTGTTCCCTAGTGATAGTAGGGGGAGTTATATTTGATATTTCCTGAGGGAAGGTTGAGGGTGAGACAGGAGTAAAGTTGGAGCTGAATTTATCAGCCAGGAGGTTTGCTATATCTTCTGGCTCAGTATAGGTGGTTCCATTTACAATGAGCTCTACACACAATGGTGTACTGCCTTTGAGGTTGCGGACATAGCTAAAGAATGCTTTGTGGTTGTTTTTGGCCTGGGAGGCCAAACTTGCCTTTGGTAGACTTTATTTGTCCTCTGAGTTGTTTGTTTAGTTTGATGAGAGTGCTTTTATCCTGCTGGGTGCTGCACCTCCTAATTTTTGCATGATTTTCTTCCTCCTTTTGTGATTCCACTAGGATGGCTTGTTTTTTGAGTTAGTTCTGTACTTCTTCTTGGTGGGTACAGCTGCCTCTATGCAGCTATTAACATGCTTGTACAGGGTTTTTTTGAACAGTTCTGCACAGGCAGAAGTATTCTCAGGGTTTTTGGGGGCTTGAAATTTTGCCAGGTTCTCGCTTAATAGCAGGAGGTTAGCCTTTGAATAGTTCCTGAATATTTCAGGTTTAGCTGGGGGTCCAGGTTTTATTTTTTACTTCAAAGGAGACCATTTTGTGGTCTGACCTTACTAGGGAAGGCATTACATTAGGGGGTGTGCAGCAGTCTCCCATATTAGTGAGGATCAGATCCGGTATGGTTGCATACCTGGTTGGCGTATTGACTATCTAGTCCAGGGAGTTTGTGTTTACAAAATCCAGGAATCTCTGTGCATGTACATTTGGTGTCATATAGGATTCCCAGTTAATAGTGGGGTAAATAAAGTCACCCATGAATATGGTACTGGATTGGATGGTTAGTGTTTCTAATAAGTTTAAATACATGGTATGGGACTCCTGGGTCACAGCTTGCAAGGAAGTGGCATTGGATTTTATCTATGGTGATCTGAACATGGAGCAGCTCAAGTGCATTGTCATGACCTGCCTTGAAGTATATTTATTTTTGATGTAAATAGAGACACCTCCACTTTAAGTCCCTGACTGTGAAGTAGCTGGCCTAAATGTGTGGAAGGCATTATAACCTTGAACAGTTGGTTTGCTCTCCGCGGCTTTAAACCATGTCTCAGTGACAGCACAGACATCAGCATTTCTAAGGTAAAGAGAACTTCTAGGGAGAGGAATTTTTTGTTTAGACTCTAGCATTGAGCACTAATATATTTAGATTTTCTTGGTTTTGATTTGCTATGTCAGAAGTATTTTCAGTTTGGCATTGCCTAAAAACGGCACTATGGGGGAAGACAATGTTTTAGCTAATATTCGAAAGCCTAGAGGGGAGAGGTGCCGACCATCCCTGGCAAAGCAGCATGGTCTGCTGACTATCTTCTTCCATGCTGACAAATATTGTACCCCCTTAGAATGACACCAGAAAACTAAGCCAATTATTAAAGTCAATCAACTTTTGTTCATATTGTGGCATCATCCTTGGAGAAGGTAAAATGCTGCTCAATGCTAGGCTCATACCAGACTGAGATGCATATTCTGAGAGTTCCATGATGTCTCTCTTCAGGTAAGTCTCAGGTCATTTACTCCCACATGGACAATAACTGAGTCATATTGGTAACTGTGGTCCAATGACCTGAGTGCATGTGTAATGTGGTGGATCGTAGACCCCTTACAAGCAACTGACAGTAACTTTCTCCTTATTAAGCCTGGTGAGAGGGACATCAGTGTGCCTCATGATGGAGTCTCCAATGTTGGATTGTGTGGTGACTTGCCTTATTGGCTTAGAGGTAGAAGTTCCATGAGATGTAGCTCTATGTGTTGATGTGGGTGTTGTTTTGGAAGAGAGCATTTGGGGCTGCTGAGGGTATTTGTTATGTGTACTTCATCTAGGAGGTATTTGTGGTTTAGGAAGATTACAATGAAGTGCCTCAGCATATGTTGGTCTATATGTCTGCTTTGAATTGTGTGTGATGGGTGCAGCATGTGTGCTAGCTACTGACAACCTTATTGACATTAGGAGTACTTTTATGTGAGAGCTTTGCCTCCAGTGACATTGTGTAAATACATCTCTCACATTTTATTTATTTATTTATTTACATTTGTTAACCGGGAGTGTCCGACTGGACGTAGGTCCATTTTCAGCGGAGGCCCGGGGAGAAAAGCTCCACAGTTAAAATTAACAGACAGTAGTTACATTGGATTACATCGCGATTAACAATTTAACATAGCAATTATTTACAACATATTTACAGATGAAGAACATAGTACATCAGTAGACAACTAGAATCTTTATCTGTGAAGTACATAACAGACATTAACACTTGTTACAATAAGAAGTTCCTGCTGTATAATACTAGGCTTATGAGCATCTGAGCTTGCTATAATCAAAGTAGTTAGTGAAGTGGAAAGAAAGGTAGTGGTTGGATGGGGTGGGTGATATTAGAGTGGGAGTTGCAAGGGCATAGCCAGCATGTTTTAGGTGCGCTTTTAGTAAAGTTTTGAAGTGGGTGCATGATGGTATGGAGGTAATTGTGGGTGGGAGGGAGTTCCATAATTTGGCTATGGTGCAAGAGAATAGTGCTTCACCAGCAGAGTTATTGGCTTTAGTGATCTGCAAGTGAGTTTTGTTGCTGGATCTTAGTGGTCAGGTGGTGCGATAGGGTTGGAGTAGATTCTGGAGGGATGGGACATTAAGTGGATGGTTTACTAGTTTGTGGGCGAGTGAGAGTTGATACCATTGAAGGAGGTGAGGGAGTTCAAGCCAGCCCAGTTCAGCAAGTGAGAGACAGTGGTGACTATGGTAGGATGCCCCTGTGGCGAATTTGGCGATTTTGTTTTAGCAGGTCTCTAGCTTGTTTAGATCGCATTGCCTTAGGTTGGTATATATTGGAGAGGCGTAAAGTAGGGTGGAGATAAGGTGGGAATTTGCTATTGAAATCTTTGCTGCTTTGGTGAGAAGTTGCTTATTTCTGTATAACGCTCCTAGTTTTTTGTGGACTTTTTTATGGTCATGGATATGTGAATGTCAAATTTTAGTTTATTGTCTATTTCCACTCCTAGCAATTTGGTGTGTTCAGTTGGGAATATAGTGGTGTTGTCTTTTGCTGTGATGTTAAAGTAAGAGTTGTTTTGAGTATGTTTGGTGGGTTGGAAGATGAGTAGTTTAGTTTTGTTTGGGTTGAGTATTAATTGGGCATCGGATAACCAAGTTTCAACAGAGGAAGAGGCTTCCTGTGTGACTTTTTGCAGTTTGGGAAGGGACTGGGTTGAGCAGATGTTGGTTGAGTCATCTGCGTATTGTATGAGTGTGCCATGTTTGGTGGCAGAGGCTAGTTTATTGGTGAAAACAGAGAAGAGTAGGGGTCCAAGGATGGATCCTTGGGGAACTCCTATGGAGACAGGTATTTGGGGAGATATGTCATTCTGCCATACAATGGATTATTGGCGGTCAGACAGGTAACTCTGAAACCAGTTGGTGACTGACTGAGAGAAGGATAGGTTATTGAGGACAGAGATAAGTTGTTTGTGTGGGACCATGTCAAATGCTTTAGATAGGTCTAGGAAAGTAGCAGAGGAGAGATAGCCATTGTTTTTATGCTGAAGGATAGTGTTAGTAAAGGAGAGTAAGGCAGTGGTGGTGCTATGGTTTGGTCGGAAACCATGCTGGGTATTGGAAAGGAGGTTGTTAGTAAGGAGGTGTCTGAGACCTGAGAGTGTATGCATCTCTCTAGTATTTTGGAGAGTGGAGAGAGAATAGCTATGGGGCAGTAATTGGTTAGTTCTGTGGAGGATCCTCCTTTGTGGAGGGGAATAATATGTGATACTTTCCAAAGTGTGGGAACGTAACTTTCTGACAGAGATCGGTTAATCAAGATGGATACTGGGTAGGCCAGAGCATCAGCTGCAATTTGTAGGTATTCACTTGGGAGGTTGTCTGCTGCTAATTTGGTGGGCTTAAGTTTAGTTAAGAGTTTTTTTATGTTGGAGGTAGGTACAGGAGAAAAAGAGAAGGCAGTGGGGAGATTGCTAGTTGAAGGTGTGGGTTGGAGGGGAGGGGGGTTGTGTTGTTTAGCTAGTGATAGTATGGTTTGTGTGAAGTGTGTGTTGAATGAGGTAGCAATATTTTCTGAGGACTGAGGGATGTTAGGAGGAGGGGGTACTGACTTTACCTGGGTGGAGGATGGAGTTTATGGAGGACCAGAATTGTTTGGGGCTGTGTTGGGAGGAGTCTAGGGCAGACTAGTAGTACTGGAATTTGTCCTGTTTTATTAGCTTTTTGACTCTATTGCGTAGTTGTAGGAATTTCTGTCTAGTTGAGGGGGTTTTGGTTTTGCGCCAGTGCTCCCAGGCTTTATCCCTGTTTTTCATTTCTGACTTAGTGGTTTTCTGTAGCCATGGGGAGGGTTGTGCTTTGGTTCTGGAAAGTCTTATGGGGGCATGGTAATTAAGGATGCTCAGGAAGGTAGTATTAAAAAATTCAACTGCGTCATCAAGACTGAGGTACTTTAGAGGATGCCAGTTACATTCTTTGAGGGATGAGATGAATGTAAGTGGGTTAAAGTTTAGTTTTTTTACGTATTTGACTGTAGATGACAGGTTTAGCTTGGTATAGGTATTTTTTGAGTAAGAATGTTGGGGAGTGATCACTGAGGCTATCTGATAAGCAGCCTGTTATATATGACTGGGGGCTCTTACTGACTAGTATCCAATCCAGGGTAGTGTGCTTGCTGGAATTTTTATTTATCCTGGTTGGCGACTGGACTAGTTGGGTGAAGCCATGAAGGTTTACATGATGAGTTGGATGGTTGCCAGAACAGGACTGCGAGTCAATATTGAAATCACCTAAAATGATACTTTCTTGGGGGATATGGTGGGTAGACCAGCTGAGGAGGTTTTCTAGTGGAGGGATGTTTTGGCCAGGTGGGAAATAGCATCCAATTATGTTCATGGTTTTGTTTTGGTTTATTTTGAGGTTGGTATATATTATTTCTTCATTGCCTATTTGTGGAGCTGATGATTTTAAGATCTGGATGTTTAGATGCTGTTTAAATATTATAGCAACACCGCCTCCTTTCTTGTTTAGCCGGTCTACTCTTAGTATGCCGTAACCTGTAGGGAGTATTTGCTCACTGGTAATGTGAGGTTTTAGCCAGGTTTCTGTCAGGATGACTATATCTGGGGAGTACAAGTCTATGTTGGCATGGAGTTCATGGACTTTGTTGGATATACTTCTAATATTTAGGCTTAGTAGAAGGAAGTCACTTGGCTTTCTATTGGCTGTAATATGGGAGAAGTTGTGGTTTCTAGTCTAATTATGAGGATTGGAGTTGGAGATGGTAGGGCCAGGGTTGGGGTGGATGTCTCCACTTAGGGCTAGTTTTGATATGCATGAGGTTATTAGTTTTCTCAGTTTTTGAATGTGTTTGTTTATAAGGGAAACTTTATTATTGTGCTCTGTGGGTAATAGGTATGGTGGTGGGAGGGTTACTATGTTAAGTTGTAGGGATGCTTTATGTTTGAGTAATATAGTTGGTAGAATATGTGGGGGGTGCATAGCATACCATATCAGTTAGTTTGAGAATTAATTGGTTGTCAGTAAACATGTGGCAATTTTTTTAATAACCTCAGGATGCCCATTTCCACCAAACCGGTAACGGAGACAGTAAGAAAGTTGGCAACAGACCCTTTTTTATTGATTAGACAGTTGGAGTGAGAATATCAATCACTGTCAGGAGTATCTGGTTTGCATCTATATGGACAGTGCTTGTCACTGCCAACTAGTTGTCCCGTGTGCAACTAGGTATTGGAGAAATTTCAATTGTGCTTTTACAGGAAAAATGTCACTCAAGGTGTCTGAGTCTGTACAGAGCACTGCCAATTACTTGAGGGGAAACTAATACACAGAACCTGAAAATTTAAGGATGAAGTATTTAGGCAGATATTCTGAAGTTAGAAACAAATCAAGCAATACTTACTGAAAAGAAAGAAATAGATAGTTAAAAATGATGAAAAGAGGGGAGTCGCATGAATGGCCACTGCCTGGTTACTACTAATGCTGGTCTCACCACAGCTTCACTCTGTTGGAATACAGTGCTCCTTTGCTTCTTCTCTCACCAGAAGCAAAATGTTAGCACCAGCATTTGATTTTTTTGGTAGCCGGTTGCTTGAGCGTGCTGGTTGTTTGAGTTCTGGTTAACTGAGAGTTTACTGTAATAAATACTGTAAAACCTACACATTTTGCAGCTCTGTCAATATTAACATCTAACTTCATTCAGTATCAGTCTAGTTCCAGTAGACCAGGCTGTTTTCCAGCCAAGAAAGAGGTCTTACGAGAGCCCATTGCCCAGACTGACTTCAGAGGATTGAAACTGGCAAGTCTGAATCTAAGAGTACAAGCGTGCAAAAGCTTGCAAAGAGTAAACAGCTAATTCTGAGAAATGTTGAAAGTGGCTTAATTATACAAAGGGGTGTACCAGCTAACAAGATCTCTGTTTACTGCGTTTATGGATTGTGAGAGTTCAGGTAAGCTCTCGCACTTCCTTGGGATCTCTCATACCTCCACCACTTTTATGTTCTCACACTATGAGCATACAACTGCAGAGGAAATAAAATACTCTGTTGTATTGCACTCAGAACATTTTACATTATTTGTGTTTGGGTTACCATAGAATTGGAATATTAAAGCAAGAGGGTGAAGACAAAGAAGCTCATCACCCTGCAACAGAACATTATTAAGTACATATATATTTGAAGTGTTTCATTTTGTGAAAGTCTTAGTTAAGCTAGACAAGCTACATATTTTTAAGTATTTTACACTTTTTTGAAATAAGGAAAAACAAAACAATGAAATAACTATGCTCAGAAAAATAATTTGATAAGATTAATACTTTATTGGAACTATCTTTGGAACAAGAAGTGAGAGACGGGAAGAGTATTCTGTGTGCTTACTTATTATGTTTACATTATTACGTTTTCTGTGGTAGCATGCTGATCAGAAATGACCAGTTGCTAGTTCAGCCCAGGTGTAATACAGTCAGAAATACAGTTAATTGCAAACAGTATCACAATGAAACATCGGAGGAATGAGTAACTGGAAATAATTCAGAAAAACTGAGTCAAGGATGCCACACAATATGCAATGTGCTGTACAATATGTACACATGTGACAAGATCTGAAGTGAGGAAATGGTTATGAAGAGACTGAGGCAGAAGTTAAAGCAGGTGTTGCTGACTAGGTCATGTCCCCATGGGAATTCATGTACACTGAGATTTTTTTATGGAGTTAAGCTTTGAATTGTTTTTTGGGATTTGGAGAAGGACAATTCCTTTAGGTATGTTGGCAGGGATTCACAGAGTTTTTGGGCAAGAAATAACAAAAATGGTTAAAAATAACTTGGTTTGTGGCCTTTGGAGGGTGGGTGTTGTTCAGGAGGGCCTTTTGCGGGAGTGGGGAGGGATTTTTGTGGAGTGTTCTGAAGCAAGTGGGATGAATGAATTTGATGAGAAGTGACCCTAACAGAAGGTCAGTTCTAAGCTTTATGGGGAACCAGCTGGTTTCTGAGATTATGATGCTGTGGTGGTCATGGTGAGAGGAGTTTGTGATTAAAATGGCAATTTTTTTATAGATTTTTGAATAAGGGACCTACACTTGTTTCTATTTTTGTTTTGTTCTTTGTGGGTTTAGGGATGGTCTAGCCATATCCTGTTATATTTGAATAATGTTATTGGTTGTTGTTGGTTGTTGTAGTTGTCGTCATCTTTATTGTCGTTGTTGGTGGTTGTCTTTGTTGAAAGCTTTGGGGACTTAGCCAGTTTGTGTGGTGTGCCAAACATCCTAGCATTAGTTTTTGTGAGGTTAGGTAGTAGCTTATAATTGATTAGCCATTTGTCTAGGGGGTGGAGGTCTTTTTTTAATTGTGATTAAATTACATCATAAGAGAGGTTTGATATAACAATAACCAATTCACCTGCACGAAGAATCGTAGGTAACAGGAAGTTTAAGGTCCTATGGTAATCTACTATAAGGACAAAGAACAGTAGGGGTGAGAAATAGGTCTTATGTTTATACTTTTTAGAAGAGGGTTTGCTCCAGATATGGATGAGCCAGTTTTGACTTTGAAGAGTCTGTTGTCAAAGAAATTTGTAAACCATTTTGAGGGTTCTGTGCTAATGCCTATTTCTTGCAACTGTGTAGGAAGTTGTGGTCAATGAAGGCAAAGGCTGTAGTGAGGCCAGTGAAGCTAGACAAACATACTGGGGCTTTGTCCATGTTTAGTAACATCTCATTCGTGAGTGTCCACAGTGCTATCATGGTACTGCAGTTATGCTGCTTTAACGCTGGAAGATGCATTGTTGGATGTAGTTTGTGAGTTAGAAGTATATATTTTCTAGAATTGTACCTAGTGTGGTGAGAATGGAAAAATGAAGTGTGAGGTAAATTCTGTGTTTGGCTGTTTTGGGAGAGGTTGAATTAGATTAGATCTGCCTTCCAAATGTGAGGCATGGGTTATGGATGTGAAACAGAGGAGCAGTGAGGAAGCCTTTGCAGTGGTAAATGAATTGTGGGTTGATTGTCTAATCCTGAAGAGTGTCTAAGTATTTGTTCCAGTAAAGGTTCACTGTCTTTGAATAATATTTCCTTTAATTCTTCCATCCCCTACCTCATTCATTCCTCCTTTCTGCTTTAAATCTTGGAGGTGATTGAATTATTTTAGTAAGTCAGAGCTTGAAAATTGGCCTTGGGAGCAGTGGAGAATGTTTGGTGTTTGTTGTTTTTTTGACCTGTTAGAAGGTTGACCTCTTTCAAGAAATGTTTAGGCTTTCATAGCAAAGATGTGTATAGCATATTTGGTAATGTTATGTAGAGTTTTGAAATTTACACAAGTTTGTGGAGAGGGGTTTATTTTTCATGTATGCCAAGCCTCCTCTCTTAGTTTCAAAAGTTGTTTGATTTCAATGATTATCCAGTCATTCTTCTTGCGTTTTGAAAAATCATTTATAAGAGGAAAGAATTGGTCTTGAATGTCAGTGAGTCTTTATGTGAGGTGTGTGGTTCCTGAACATGGGTCGTGGATATTGTGTGAGAGAGAACAGTTGAAAGAAGCTAAATGATTCGTGAGGTTGGTTATGTTTTTGGAGTATTTGGGTCAGAATGTGAATAGTTCAGGTCTAGTCTGAGTGACTGAAAAGTGGTTACTGAAGGTGGGAGAATGAATATGTATGTTAGAAGTGATCTGAAGGACTTGTTAGTGATTACAAGATGGTGAATGGACTGTACATTTTGGGAAGGTGGCTACATTGAACAGTTTTGTATGCGGTCATTGTTGGCAAGGAATCTGACCATATTAATAGCACAAGCTCCCAAATAATTAAGGCTGAAATATTTTTGTATTTGGAAGATAGACAAATTCTAGATGTGGTTTGTTGTTGCATGATGGGTTCTTTAGTAGTAACCATCACAGTAAGTGATTCTCCAGTTCGATTCTCATTTGGGCTGCATTCTGTGTAGAGGCTGCATGTCCTCCCTTTAATCATGTGCGTTTTTTCAGTGTTCTGGTTTCCTCCCACGTTCCAAGGACATGAAGTAGGTTGATTGGACACACTAAATTGGTCATAGGTATGAGCCTGTGTGTGTGTGTCTGTGTCTGTCTGTGTGTGTCTGTGTGTGTGTGTCTGTCTGTGTGTGTGTCTGTGTGTGTGTGTGTCTGTGTGTCTGTGTGTGTGTGTGTGTGTGTGTGTGTGTGTGTGTGTGTGTGTGTGTGTGTGTGTGTGTGTGTGTGTGTGTGTGTGTGTGTGGTATGGAAGAACTGTGACAGCACCAGCCACTTGAACATTGGCTCTAGATGATTGTCACTGTTAATGTGACACCCTAACCCTATGTGCAAAACTTTACTTACTTTAGCAATGACCTTGGGATTTAAGTGAGACTTAAATAGTATTAAAATTCACTCTCCAGGTCTTTTGCCTGACCTTGAGTCTGCAATGTAATTGTAGGAGAGGAGAAGGTGTTATAAATTATGGGTGATTTTATTGCAGCAATACCACAAGAATGGGAAAATAAGAAGGCATTTATTTGATCAAATTTATTTTTGATGGTATAGGCGTAACCACAAAATAGCCATTGTTTGGAATTCTGATAATTTTAGTGTGGGACTTCCAAGATGGCTGCACACCGATCAACAGCTTAATTTTTGCTTTCTCAGTGAGAAAAAAGGATTCTTAAGAAATAAAAGCTAGTAATTCTGCCAGTCTGAGAAAAATTCAGTTACTGGCTAGTAAATATACAGCATGGGTCCCAGAAAAGAAGAAATTTTAGAGAATCTGAATCAAAATCAACTAGAAAAAGTGAAGAGAAAACATTGACTGGGAAGAATCTTGCAGCTGTTCAGGAAAAAACAGTTAGGCTTCAGCTATGGTGCAAGAGATGGCTTCCAGTAATTTAGTGAAAAAAAATAAATCAAATGTACTCAGAGCTGATTAAAATAAACAAACATTGGCAGAAAAAGAGAAGAAACTTTAACTAGCTATTCATATGAACAGATAAAACTGCAAAAATCAGAAGAAGAAATGAAGAGCAGGCTAGTTGAGTAAGAGACTTCTCAAGCAGAGGTGCTCCACAAATGGTAGAGTTGGAGGACAAGGTGCTCAGAGAGACCTAGAATTCTCTGCTATGCCAGATAATGGAAGGAGCAGACTGTGTTGATTTTATGAGGGTACAGGTGGGTGGTTAGACTGGTATTCCACAATGGGATTTGTTGGTTTGGGGGGATGCTGCATGTGTGTTCTGGGCCTTGCTATGGGAAGGCAGACAGGACCTGTATTGGTGGGGGATGTAGTCATACCAGTGGAGGGAGTTAATCCTGGCATGGCTATGGCAGAGGGAAAATGTTTTAAGAACTGGAGACAGCAGAGTGTTTGTGGAGTATGGTTGTTTGTTGTATACAGGCAGAGAAGAGAAGAGGCAGTCTTCTCCAAGCAGTCTGAGAATGTCAGTGTAGGTGTGGAGTTCAGGCCACTGTATCCAGCATTTTCAAAATGTTTGGAGACATGTCTGATGCAGAACAGGCTGGGGAGGAGGTACACAGGCTTGTCCAATGAGAGGTTGGCCATTAGATGGAGGGGGACTTTGCTTCCCATTCTTCTGATAGTGAAGTTCATGGAAAAAACTCTGCCAATGGGGGGCCTTTTTCTGATGTGCTGTTGAGACTGAGAGGAGCACAAATGTTGACTGGGGGAGTCAAGAGTGCCTTGAACTTGGACCAGGGTCTGGTGTTGGAAGATGGAGGTGGGTAGGAGGAGGACTAGCAATACTAAAATTGATGCTTTATAATCTCATGCTTATTCACCAATTACATTTGTGAAAGATAGCTTTGCAAAAAAAAGTGGCTTAGAAAGATTGGACTTTTGTTGACGTTGTTGGACTTGTACTATGAAACAAATGTTCTACTTTGTCATTTGGAAGCATACTGGGGGAAGGGAAAGTGACTGAGTGGAACAATTTTTGTTCTTAATGGTATTTGTATGGAACATTTCATGCTATAAACTGCGTGTTGTGTGGTTGGAGTGGTTTTAAATATGAGGGTGGAAGGAGTCTTCAGTGATTTGTTGTAAGTCATAAATATATTAAATAACATACATATTTCTCTGGGAGTATGGACTTTTCAAAGTAATGGGGGACGAATGGCTGGACAAAGTAAGATTTAAGTTAATGTGCTGTGATCTTGGGCTAATGGTGTAGGGATGGGGTGTAAAAGTGCACTAATTGTATTGTGTGTAGAGTTTAGATGTTTTCTCTTTATGTGAAGGTGAATGCCTTGATTAAGGCCTCTGGTTTAATCTATAAGCAAATGTGCTTTTTGTGAGCAAGTAGGCTGAAAAGTAACCCATAATGATGAAAACCATGAGAAGTGCTAAGCTTCTTGCAAATGCAATGCAATGCTGGTAGATTGTTTTTTTCCACTAGTAAATGTTCATTGGGAGTCAAGACATTAGCACTGAAAACAGTTGTGCAATCTGTTCTGAGTGAAATTGATAAATATTCCTTCACATATCTAAGGAGTTCTTACCTTTTTTCCCTCATTGCAATCAATCTTGAAAGCTCTTAGCATTCTGTGCTCAGGGGCAAAAAATAAAGGTGCAAGGGCAAGCAGTTCAGTGAAAATAAAGACTGAAATTACTGGAAGTGAATAAGACCAGCTCCCCTAGCAGCCTTTAATACCTTAATGCATTTAATAGAACAGTATATAATTTTAGTTTTAATGAAAGATAGCCACTTTATTTTTTCCTATGGCTAAGATTTAATGTTTCTGAAAGCACACAAACCATTTTTCATAGCTAGGAGGGGGAGTAGAGACAAGAAAAGAACAGACACCAGTGTAAATGGGAGCACATGCTGTCACGTGCACTTTAGCATGAGTGACCTTCATTTTAGGTTGTGTAATGCCTGTGGGTGCAGCTGTTGATTAAGGGCTAATGTTAATTTTTGAAGATGTACATGGTTTGTGTGTTTGTTCTAAGTTAATAGGATATGGAGGTGTTCTGAAAATATATATTTTTTGTTTGAGGGTTTTCATTAAAACAAAAAGTCTTGTAAAATGTGACATTAACTGAAATGGAGGTGACAAGAAACAACTATGTAAAAGAAGTTAGGAGGGAAGAAAATGATAATGATCTGGAAGGTTTTGTTTAATAGTATTTTTAAAGGAATTAAAGCACAAACATCTTGGAAGAAAGCCATAGTGGTTGTAAGGACTAAAGATGGTAAAGACCTGTCAGACCCACCTTCATTTAAACACATTTCAATTTTAAATCCATGCTTATAAAGTGTTTGTCTATACTAGGTAAAAGAATGGCAAAGGTGTTACCAAAAATGAATAGCTATGGATCAATGTGGTTTTGTGGAGGGGAGGCAAATATTTGATAGAAGGAAGCAGAATGTAAAAAAAATATATATCCCAGTTGTTGGTGTGTCTTGATGCAGAGAAAGCATTCAACAGAGTAAGCTGGGCATTTATGAATAGGGCAATAGAAGCATTTACATTCCCTGATGCAGCAATGTGAATTAGAAGGATATATAAAGGAACAGAGGCAAGAATTTAAGTGGGAGCACTCCTCTCTAATAAGTTGCATCAATCCCAGGCATGAGTGTACTCTTTCCTCTTAATTTGCTTTTATTCAGAGCTATTGGTAGGCTAATCAAGAAAATTTGGCTTTATTTACAGATATTGGTTTTGTGCCTGACAAATCCAGAAAAGGACATCTCGGTGCTGTGGAGCATTTTGAGACACTTTCAAGTCACTAAGGGGATGTGGGAAGCGACTCAACAAAAGATTAAACAAAAACTGAGAAAATAGAAGCTGTTGTTTCTGGTTAGTAAGATACAAACAATGAAAATGTTTTTTGTCCCTTTAGATTTATATACAGGTCAGGGTACATTTTTTTTCAACCACAGGAGAAATTGTGGATAATAATAAGAGTTGAATGAATTTATCTGGGAGGCAAAGAGGGCAAGAGTTAGGATAGACCAAGGTGGTTTAGTATTACCTGATTTGTAGGGATATTTTAGAGCTATACAGAGAAGGCTCAAATATATAACACAAGAAAAAGGTTATAATTCAAAGTGGAAAGGGATGATGATGAGGCAAGGGAGAAATTAAAGAAATAAGGAGAGTGGGATTTGGATGTAGCTGCTTAGGGAGAATAATAACAGCCACACACAATACTAAATTCATAAAGTAGTAGAAAGTATTTTAAGGACTAAAACTACACAAGAATGGAGAAAGGAGATTTTCCCAATAGGGATGACTAGCAAGTGAGGGGTACAGAGGATGGGCAAGATAGCGCTGGAATTTAATTAGGAAAACTGGCAAAGGAACCAAGGTATTGTGAGCAAATAACTAGAGAAGGAATGTATAGAATGGGATGAGGCCAAAAAGACATTTGGACTGTGGCTAGAGACTGCTAGAGACTTCCCTCACTATCAGCGATTGATATCAGAGTATAAGCAAAGAAAAAGGGATAGGGAGAATCCTAAGTGAAAGACCTGCTCTGGTAGAGTTTTAGTTAAATCAAGAACAGAAGCTGCTTTAAAAAAGGGGGAATACTTAGTAGGGTATATAAAATATTGCATAATAACTATTAGAATCGATCAGATGAAGTTAGAAAAGATTGGGAAGAGAGACTGGAAAAGCAATTTACAAGACAACAATGACAGGACATATGTATGGCCCCCAAGTATGCAACAAAGTCCAGAAGACTTGACAGTTCTGCTTGCAAGATATTTGCATTGGTATTTTTACAGCCCAAGCAGTCCTCCAAATAACTTTTTTTCGGTTAGATGGCAAATGTTGGGGGTGTGAATGGGAGGAAAGTGGTAAATGGGGAAAATATGATGTTTGTGTTTGTGTCTTTATTTGGCATTTGATTACCAGGAAAGTCTGACTTTACAGAAGCCCATTTTCAGTGGAAACCTGGGTAGAAAAGCTCCAAATTATTGCAAAACATTTTAAGAACAATAATTTCACAATCTTCAAAAATAAAACAAAGATATCTGCAGTTTAAATAATGATCACAAATTAGACATAATATGAAAAACATTGGTTAAGAATCAATACAAGGTATATGACAATCCATTTAATATTTAGAAAAATTTTAGACTGTTTGTAGAGAAATTAAAGGTAAGTTAATCTAATACAAATTGGAAATGCAATATAAAGTGAGGGAAAAACAGGCTTATGATATATTTAGAGAGAACGTTAGGGAAGAAAATTGGATAGCAATAAGGAAGTAAGTGAAGAAGGGAGAGTAAGGAGGTATAAGTAATGAAAAGGTGCCTGTTCACATTTAGGAATATAGTTTATCCTGATTTTGAGAAGAACAGAAACGGATTTTAGCTCGGAAATCTTTCAAAGTGGTTTTGAAAATGGAAAGGAAGGTATGGACCTGATGGATACAGGTAAGGAGTTCCAGGCCTTAGCAATTTTGTATGAGTACAGGTTTGTAGACATACAGGAGCTTTTGGTCACTGGATCACAATGACCAACTGGGAACATAGTTGTGTAGAATGTTTTTTAGCTCTGGACAAACAGATGAATGGTGATTAATTTTATAGGTGGTTATATGTTTAAGATGTGGCAGTTCCAGCCAATTAAGGCTTTTCAGTGCTATACAGTGGAGGGTTCTGAAAAGAGTGTGTGTTGCAAATTTAGCAACTTTGTTATAGATTCATAAGTAGTCTATCGGCACTGGGGCCTATACAAGCCTAGCCATAACAATTCCCTGGATATTTCTTCCCACAATATTTACTTCACTCGACCCCTGTCTAGCAGGGTGATTGACGTGATCCCGGGGTGAATTTCCTATCTCCCATCCAATCATCAAAGTTCCTTTTGAAGAGGGCCAAGGAGGCGCTCTGCTTGACAGTTATGGGCAGTCTATTCCAGAGTATGGGGAGTCTCTGGGTCAGGAACCTATCCCTCCAGCATGTTTTGTTCATTGTGATGACAAGGTTTAGATCCCTGGAGTGTGTGGCTCTGAGGGATTGAGATGTCTTTAAGTGGAGAATGTCCAACAGCTCAGGGTTTGACATGGCCTTGTATGTTAAGCAGAGATTCCCCTCTGAGTAGACGATATGCCACAGAGTATAGCTGGAGTTTTTTTAGATGGTCAGCATAGAGCATCTGCTTTAGGCCTGTGATTTTTTTAGTGAGGTATTCCTGTGGCCTTTCCAGCTGTTGCAGATGTCTTGTGAGGTACATACCAAATGGCGAATTGCACTCTATAATGGGTCTAATGAGGGATGAGTACAGTGGCACAATGACCTCCTCTTTTCTGGATGAAAAGCCCTTAAAGATGAGGTGTGTCATATAGAAGAATTTCCTGACTGTTGTGGCGATGTGGTTATCGAAGGTGAGACCACAGTCCACCTGTGTCCCTAAGTCTCTCATCACACTTTCGATGTTTAGTGTACTGCCACCTATGTGGTAATTCATGCGTACATGTTTTTTCCCAAAGGGGATGACTATACATTTCTTGGCATTAAGCTTGAGCCCATGGCTCTGGCACCAAGCATCTGTTTCTGTAAGGCCCTTTTGTAGAATATCCACATCATTTGGGGATTCAATAATGGCTCGCAGTTTGCAGTCGTCTGTGAACTTTGTTAGCCAGAGTCCCTTAGTGTTGGCCTGTACTTCAGAGAAGTAGATACCAAACAAGAGCAGTCCCAGGACTGAACCCTGAGGTACTCCACTTGTCACTTGTCTGGAGCTGGATTTGGAGTCGGCTACTTTTACGGTCTGGGTTCTGTCAGTAAGTCAGTTGACAACCCATCGAGTGAACGTAGGGATTTATGCCCAGCTTAGTAAGTTTATCTATGATTCCAGAGTGGGGATGGGGTCGAAAGCCTTGGCGAGGTCCAGATAGGCTGTGTGGACTGCTTACCCTCATCCACAGCTCTGGAGACTGATTCAAAGAAGTCAATTAGGTTCAGGAGACAAGATTGGCCCTTCATGAACCCAAACTGGGTGGGGCCCTGTGTCTGAAGGTTGCCAATGCCTTTGTTTATAAGTTCCATGACAATGCATTCCATGCACTTGCAGATCAGGCTCATCAGACTCATGGGACGGTAGATCCCGGGATCCCAGGTGGATCCCCCCTTGTGGAGTGGGATGACTGTAGCTCTGCCCCACTCAGTGGACACGAAGCCTGAGGTGAGGCTATGATTAAACATGACACTTAGGTGAGGTGCCAGTATATTTTGTAGTTCATGTAAAAAACAAAAACAGTCGTGGGTAAAAGCAAGGTGCAGAACAAACCCAAACAAAGTAGAAGAAAATGCACCAAGCTAACACACTATAAACGTTTATTGGTAGACAAAAACAAAAACAAAAAAAAAAACAAAAAACAGAAAGTGGTTTTTGTTTTTGTCTACCAATAAACATTTATAGTGTGTTAGCTTGGTGCATTTTCTTCTACTCCATTTTGTAGTTCATGTAGTACACAGCCCGGGATGTCATCTGGTCCCACGGATGCTGTATTCTTAGCTTTGGAGAGTGCGGTTTCTACCTGTGTGGCCGTAATTACCGGAATTTGGCAATCTTTTGGTATTGAGATGGGCCCTTTAGGGGGTGAGAGGGTGGTGAAGTTGGCACTAAATCGATCTGCCAGGATATTGGCAATATCCTTGAGATCAGTATATTTAATGCCATTCTGTTGTAGCTCAGAGCATATCTAAGCATTGCCATTTAGATTCTTGACATAACTATAGAATGCCTTGTGGTTGGTTTTGGAATCTTTGGCAATTTTATTTTCATAACTAGCTTTGGAGGATTTTATGAGGGAGCTCCATTTCTTACTGAGGCTGGTAAGGGTTTTTTGCATCCTAGGATTTTCCTGTTTTCTGCAAAAGTTTCTTTCTTCTGTTGTATAGTTTGTTTATGGCACGGGACCACTAGATTGGCTTCCTTTTTTTGGAGGAGAGTGTCTTGGTTCTATTTGGGATGGCACGATTCATGCATGAGTGGATGTGCTCGTACAGTGCCTTAGTGTAGGACTCAGCAGTCGAACTTTCAGCTCCTGTCTGCATGGGTGTCATGAAGTTTGTCACTTCAGACTTGAGTAGCATGAAGCTGGCCTTGGAGAAGTTTTTTATGGAGGTTTCCTTACTGGGGGGTGGGATGTGGATGTCAAGGGTGATTTGCTTATGGTCAGACCTGATCAATGAGGGGGTTACCATTGGTGTGGAGCACCTATCTCCCATGTTGGTAATGACCAGGTCTAGGATATTAGAGCCCCTGGTGGGACAATGGATTAGTTGATGCAGGGCATTGGAATTTATGAATTCCAAAAACCGTTGGGAAAAGGTGTTGGCACCCGAGTAGTTTTCCCAGTTAATGGCTGGGTAGTTGAAATCACCCAGTATTAAGGTATTTGGTTGAATCTTAATATTTTCCAGTATGTTTAGAAAGTTGTAGTAAGAATCTTGGGTCATGGTGGGGATCTGTAGCAATCTACAATTTGGATTGCAGTCTTACCTAGTGTTAGTTGCACCTGGAGAATTTCAGATGCATCGTGTTGGGCAACTAGCCTGGAGGTGTGAATATCCTTGGTGAATATGGACACTCCTCCACCTTTAGTGTTTCGGTCTTGGTTTGGTGGCCAAAAAGTGTGATAAGAGTTGTAGTATTGCAGGGGTGCTCTCTGGAGCCTTGAACCAGGTCTCAGTTACTGCACAGATATCGATGATCTCCATTTTTAGGAGTGCCTCGAGAGAGTGCATTTTGAAGTTTAGACTTCTAGCATTGAGTACCCTCACCTTCAGATTTTGCATGCTTGTATCTGTTATGGTGGTGGTTTTGTCCTTTGAACCTTGCCTAAAAAAGGCACTATAGGGGTGGCAAGAGCTTTAGCCAGTAACCTGAATCCCAGGGGTGACAGGTGCAGACCATCTCTGGCAAAGCATTGTGGTTTGTCGATTATGTTGTCTCCTTGAATGACATCAGAAGCTTAGCCAATTGTTGGTCAATCACTTTGTCCTTATACTGTGGTATAATTCTGGGTGAAGGCAGGAAGCTAGTCAGGGCTAGGGTCAAACCTACCTGGGCCACATGATCCAAGAGCTCTTCCATGTCTATTTTCATGTAGTCCAGAGAGGTATGTCTCAAGTCATTCACTCCAACATGGACAATGACAGAGTATTGTTCAAGTTTTAATTTTTGTGAAGCCTGGAAGGTAGTAAGGATGGGAGCACCATAAAGAAGAGCGGGGAGGAGATAAGTAGTGGTAAGTGTAGTTTTAGTTGCATTGGTGACAGAATTTTTGGCTCTGTCAAGCTTCCCTAGTTTTTGATGATTTTTTAATGCAATTTTGTATATGCAGGTTGAATGTACGATTATCATCCACTATCACTCCTAACAGTTTGCCATGAGAGGTGACTTCAATGGTTGTATTACCAAGAGAGAGGACTTTCAATTTTGTCTTTTTCATGAGAGAGGGATTTGTGGGAAAGAAAGTAGTAGTTTGGTCGTTTTTTGGTACTGAGCATGACTTGTGAATTACAAAGCCATATTTCAGTGACTGTTAAAGCTTCCTGAGTAATTTTTGGAGGTGTACCATGTTGCCAGATATGCAAATGAGAGTGGAATCATCTGCATATTGTATTGGGGTGGCCTGTTTGGAAGTATAGAGGGTGTTGGTGATGGGGACCAAGGATAGAGCCTTGTGGTACACCTGTGCTGCCGGGTAGGTAAGGGTAAGGAGAGAGAGAGAGGAGTGCCATTTTACTGACATATACGTATTGGACAGGTAGCTTTTGAACCACAGAAGGGTGGGTTGAGACAGACCTAGTGAGGACATTTGAGGTAGAAGTTTTCTGTGTTGAAGGTTTTAGACAAGTTTAGAAATAAGGAAGAGACTAGTTTGCCATTATCTCTAACTTTATTGACAGTATCTATACAGGTTAGAAGGGCAGTGCTAGTACTATGGGAAGGACAGAAGCCATGTTATGTAGGAGATAGGAGTTCTGCCTGCAGGAGTTAGTCTACCAATTGTTTTTGAATACATTTTTCAAGTATTTTAGCGAGGGAAGATAAGATTGCTATAGGCCTAAAGTTATTATTGTCTGTTGAATTACCTCCTTTGTGCAGAGGGATAATGTGTGGGTTTTTCCAGAGAGAGGGAACATGGGCTTCCCAGCTTGACCTATACATAAGGATTAAGACAGGCACTGGTAATGCTACTGGCTGCTATTTTTAGGTACTTGCTTGGAAGGTCATCAGCTGAAGAAGAGAATGGTTTAAAATGGAATAGTTTTACACAGGATGTGGGCACAGGTTTGAAGGTACAAGTGAATGTGCTCATGTGTGACTGTTGGGCAGAGTTGGGAGTAGATGTTGAGGAATCCTTGGTTAGAGATGCTACACTATCTATAAAATAAGAGCAAAACCACACTGCAGTTTCGAGTGGTGAGTTATTGGGAGAGGGATTTTGGTTGAATATTTGGTCTGGATGTAAGACTTCTTTAATAGATGTCCAACATTTTTTAGGGTTGTATTTAGTATTATTTTGAAAGTTATTATAGTGTATTATTTGTCTTCATTTATATGCTTTTTAGAATAATTGCAAACTATTCTGAAGTTTTCAAGATATTAAGGTAGTTTATATTTCTGCCATTCTTTCCATGCTTTTTCTGTATCCTGCATTAGCATTCAACTTTTTTGGATAACCATGTTGCATTATTTATTTGTCATCAGTCTCTTCCTTCTAAGAGGTGCAAGGCTATTTAGGATATTTAGAAAAGTTATAATTAGTTCAATTACATCATTGTCTAAGGGGAGGATTTTAGGAAGTTCCAGCTAATATATGATAGGTTAGTAATGAACATTTCTGGGTTAAACTTGGAAAGGTTACGTGTTGTTTTATAAATATGCTGTTTAGGTGGATGTCTGAGACGTCTAGTCATATAGACTGAGAGAGTCCGACATTGTACCAGTGGTGGAGTATTTGCTAGGGTATGATACTAGGATCCAGTCTAATAGGGGATTTATTGGCTATTAATTAGTTGTGTGAAACCATATAAGTTCATGCTAGATGTAGGGGAGTTAGAGTTTATGTCCAATCAATAGCTGTTGAACTGTATTTTTTTCATACTGTGAGTTCTGGTTTTATCAGTAGGTGGTTAATCTGTGTCTTTCTGTGAGTTTTACTGTGTTCCTAACCCTTAAATTGAGTAGCATAGTGTGGATACAGGTTTGGTGCATCCAGAGCTGGTTTTGCCTTCTGTGTTTGAAGCCGCCATCTTGTGTTTGCCTTCTGTGTTTCTGGCAGCTATCTTGTGCTGGTAGGGGGCCTATCTTCTCTGCTGGTGAAAGTAGCAGGGCTGCCTGGACCTTGTCTGGCACAAGCTGATTGGTAAAGAAAGCAGGGGCTAGCAGGATTGGCTAGATTTCTGTGTTACTAGAATCTTCTATTTTTTTGTGGTATTTAAACCCCACATTTGAGCTAGTTTGGGTTTATTTGTGCATCATGCACCACAGCTGCAAGGTATTCCACCTACAAATTTCCCCTTAGTAGCACTTGTATAATCACCTAGTAGTACTCATATTAGAGCTTCCACCCTTTATTCCCTTAGCTCTCAATGGCCTCTCTCCCTCAGATTCTGACAAATATGGTTGCATAATTTCCTATGGTTTCTCCTGCCAGTCTGGCTGATATGGGCATCCTGAGACAGTGTAGTAACTGCCTCATGTACACGCACAACCCTCTACTACTACCACCTAGGAGCACAATTTGTGAGAGATGCAATTACTTTAAGAACCTAGAGTCTGTGCTCTCTCCCTCACAAGCCAGCATATCTGGCACTGAGAAGGTCGTCAACACAAACACCACCCTCCCCTGCACAACACACACCCATATATGCGGAGGTCCTCAACAAAAACATATCCAAACAAAAGACACCTTGAGGCAAAAACACACACGAACTTCACAGCCCACCACACCACACACCACACACAAGTCCACACACCTGTGTCTCACAGCCACTAAAGCCTAACCATAAACCCAGTGCAATAGTCATAGGGAAATCCATTGTGAGACACACAGATGTCTCTCATCAGGCTGGATAAGGAGAAAGTCCCGGTCCGTTTTTTGTCAGGTGCCAGACTCCGCCATATCAAACATGCACTCATGTCTCTCAATAACAGGTACTGTTATGACTCAGTCATAGTTCATGTTGGAGTGAATGACATGACTTGAGATGTACCTCCCTGGACTATATGGAGAGAGACATGATTGAGCTCACTGAATATGTGACCCAGGCAGGTATGTCCCTAGCCTTAAACAGCATTCTACCATCACCCAGAATGATGCCACAGTACAAACAGAAAATGACTTGACTTTAACAATTGGCTTAGTTTCTGGTGTCATTCCAAGGGGATCCAGTACCTGACAGCCTGGGAAGACATGATTGATAGATCACGATGCTTTGCCAGAGATGGCCTGCATCTGTCTCCCTTGGGCTTCAGGCTTCTGGCAAAGGCTCTTGCCTCCCCCATAGTGCCTTTTTTTAGGCAATGCCATGAGGTCAAAACTACCAACATGAAAATTTCATCAAATTAAAGGTCATGCTGCTAAATGCTAGGAGTCTTAATATGAAACTGCACTAATTGCACACATTCTTAACCCTGGAAGATGCTGAAATTTGTGCAGTCACAGAAACCTGGTTCAAAGCTGCAGAGAACATCCCAGCTATACCAGGTTACTCATCCTATTATACATTTGAACCCCAAACTGTGTGCAGCAAGGCAACAGGAGGTGGAGTTTCAATATATATTAAAGACATGCACACCTCCAGGCTGGTCAAACAGCATGAATCACAGGACACACTCCAGATGCAGTTAACTGTTGACAAGACCCCTATTCAAATCATAGCTAGCTAAAGGCCCCCAACTTTGACTCAAGATGTTCACTCCACCTATCTGTACCTCTTCGAATCTATCAAGATTCAAAACTTTACCCTGATCCTGGGCTAAATTAACTAGCCAACCATTGAGTGGAAGAACTACTCATGCCAAAACACAAATGCCCAGAAATTCCTTGATTTTTGTCAATGCAAATGCCTTGAACCAGTTGATCAACTCATCCACAAGAGGTGATAATATCTTGGACTTGGTATTAATCAGTATGAGAAACCACTGCAACATCCTTACAGTGTCATCCTCCCTGGTAAGATCCGACCACAAAGCGGTCACTTTTGAAGTCACCATCTCCCCTGACTGTGACCCCCTTTGCTAGGGTCAAACATAAAATCTTCTCTAAAGCTGATTACAACCTCCTGAGGGAAGGTATAAACAGCTTCACATCCCCCTCCCCCTCCGTAGGAACTGACACAAATTTCCAAACCTACACCAAAATACTATATGAGCATTTATATAGCTGCATAGAATCAGAAACACCCAACAGGACAAAATCATCCTCCTCAAGGATGAGTAAAGCCGTCTGGTGGCCATCTGCAATAAACTCTATAATAAAATGAATTGCTGTCCAGGACCAAGAAGGAGCAGGTGCCTGACTGGAAACAATCTCTCCTTAGTCTGAGCAAGCAAATAAGAGCACTAGTGAAATCCTCTAAAGCAAACTTCGAGTCCAAACTGGCCACATGTACTAAAGAAAATCATAAGGCCTTCTTCACATGTCCACAATTTCAAAGGAAGCACTCAGATCTGCTCAGAACTGGTGGTCAAGGACACTACATACACAAACGCTGTAGATATAGCCAACCTGCTGGTAGTTGGCACAGCAGGAGGAGAACAATACAGGATAAGCTGACAAATAGCATAATTTAAGTACAGGAATCTCTATTTTATAGATGTGAGGTAGTGGGGAAGTAGCAATGAAACAGGAATCAAGAAGTTGTAGGACAGCAGGAGATTCAGTGATGGTGGATTCTGAAAGCTGGAAGAGGATAGGTAAGGAGAGAAGTATTTCCTATAAAAGGAGAGGTAGGTTGTCCTGGTATCTTCTCTGGAATGTAAGGAATGGACGGGTATTAAAGGCTAGAGTATAGTAATGTAGTCAAAACAGGAAGAGATGAGGTTTTATTTGGGAAAAGAAAAAGATACAATGTGGACTAGATGGGTACTATTAGGTAGGGTTGTGATTTTAAATGGATATTGTGCAAAGCAGTATGGGAGGGAGATAGTTGGACATGGGCTAAAAATTAAACAAAGATCGCAAAATAGGAAACAAGAAACATAAATGTAAGCATAGTAATAAGGTCATTTGGGGAGGGTTTTAAAATGAGTAAGAGCTGTCAGATTTTAAAAATTCCATTCAAAGTACTGTGTCAGAAATATTGGGTGAGCAAATGGGTATAACTAAGGCAATGCTTCCTTCTTTTGAGGTGGGACACAAAAATCTGAATTGCCTAGACATAGTTAAGCCTTAAGTTTAATTCTGGTGACTGCCAAAAAAGCAATTACTAGAAAATGGAAATCAGTCTAAACCAACTGTATTTGAAGTATTGAATATTGTAACAGAGATAAAATAACTGAAAGTGGGATCTTTAGAAAAGAAAAGGAGCAAATTACATAGAAACAAATGTAATTGTGGGAGAAATGCATGCAGAATAATGTTCACTGATTACAAGGAGGAGTGAGGTTTAAGGGAAGGCAGGAACTGAGTAATAAAATGCTGGACTGCTGATGATTAAAAGAAGTGTGATGTATAATGTTGTAACTGGAAACATGTTAATATGGTTTGTTTTCTTTTATATTAATATGTTTGTGTCTTAAGTGATTATTTAATAAAGGTGTTCACTCCAAAACTGTAATTTTTGTCTGATTTTGTGATAGTGTCCTGTCTTTCAGTCATAACAGGACTTATGAAGGTGTTGATTCAGTTTTGTCAGCCATTACCTTGTGATCATCAGTCATCTTTATGAGCTCCATATTCATTGCAGATATGATTGTTCTGAATGGCTTAATAAAATCTAGGTAGACTGTACCACCTAGCCACCTGTGTTTTAACCAAGTCATTAATTGTGATCATCTGGCAGCACGTTCTGGTTCTGTTGCCATGCTGACATGTTTCTGGAGTTGGCTGCACTCCAGAAACATTGCCAGCTTTTCTATCACACTACCATCATCTCAGGTCATGGTGACTAACTTATGTCTAGAAGTGGTTCTCCTACTTCTTTTGTGGATAGCACAACTGTTGCCTTCTTCCAGTCCTCTGATATCCATGAACTGTATAATGACTGATGGAACACCTCCATTGGAAGTTTTGCTTTTACTTTGGCTAGGTTTATAAAAACTTTTCAGGCAGCCTACCTGGCTGCTAGACCTCATCTCTTCCCACTTCACCCCAGCCAGTTTCTCCAACTAATGCTCCATTCCTTTTGAACTGATTTCATCTATCCAAGCTTCCTCTCCTGCTCCCTACTTACTTCCTAGTACTGTGTCGCCTATCCTTGCTTCACTGTGAAAGCAAATTATTTAGCATCTCTCCACCTTCTGTCATGTCCCTCCTTTTACTAACCAGTTTGACAACATCTTTGCCTTCTCTTTTCCTTTTATCTGTTACCTGAAAAACATTGTAACCCCATGCTAGTTTCCTCTTCCCGTCAGTTTCCTTTTCTCCTTTGCTAAGCTGCCCTGATCCTTCATCTCATTCTTTTCCTAGCCTGTCAGCAGCTTTTCCCTCTCATCTCCTATCTTTCTATTCCTAAATGCCTTTTTTCCTTCTCCTATACTGCCTTTCTGAGGTTTTCAGTCTTTCTTCAGCCTTAATGGCTCCCCGTCCTTTTTTCTTTCTGATCTTTCTTCTGACCCACTTCCCTAGAACCAAACCCACAGCTCACTTGCACTCACCATTCCATAATAATTTCCATATTTAATCCTCACCATTTTACCAAGTCCTGTACAGTCCACCCGCAGCATCTCATGCACGCCTCTTAGCTCAAGTCTCCATTATTTATTTTATTTATTTAACATTTGTTAACCGGAAAAGTCTAACTTGGAACGAGCCAATTTTCAGCGGAGGCCTGTGGAGAAATGCTCCAGATGAATGTCTTTGTAATGTGGGAGGAAACCTGAGCACCAGGAGGAAACCCACACAAAAGCAGGGAGGACATGCAGACTTCACACAGAAGGCACCCCAGCTGAGAATCGAACCGAAGAACTTCTTGCTGTGAGGCGACAACGCTACCACTGCACCACTGCACAATCCATACCCCACTTGTATTCTAGTGTGAACCACACTGTATCGTGGTCACTGCTTGTTACTGATGCCTTTTAGTTTCAGTTTACTAACTCTTTCTGTGTGCTTGGTCAGTACTGTGTACAATCCTGTTGCTCCTACTGTAACCCTGTACAATATGGATGAATCCTTCTTGGTTCAGAACTTCAGAAGAGTTGTACTTGAAAGCTTTGTGTTTTGTATGTATTAAAGTTTCTGTATTTCAGGTGGTTTGGAGTGAATCTTGATGTTTTTCAATATTTTGGGATGGAATTCTTCATTTTGGTTGTTTTTACTCCTCTGTGGACTACTGTGAATTTGTTTAAAAGATGTATGCTTAATGTTTATGTATTGATGAGATTCCTATATTTACAAGAATTCCCCTATTTTTGCAAAAGAATCACAAAGCTCTACTGCTACCTACATGGAAATGATTCATTACAGTGATATTAGTTACATTAGTGAAATCATGATTTATACTTTTGTTGAGCATAATAGAAAATATCAAAAATTTATTTATTTATTTACTATTTTTTATTATTTATTATACTAGGTAAGTAGCCAAATTTGTTGACCATTTTATCCACAACCCAGGCCAGAATGCAAAGACAAATTGTATATAAATATGTCCTAAGACAAGAACAAAGAAAAAAATGCAGAGCAAAAACAACAAATGAGATTAAATAATGAATCCAAAAAAACACAAGAGGAGCCTCCACACCAAAGGTTCAGAAATCCAAGCAGCAAACGACAAAAAGAAAAATATCCGAACCACCACACTGTGGACAAATTATATTTATTAAAACACAATGTAAGCACTTTCAGGTTATAAACCCTTCTTCAGACAACTTGCAATTCTCTAAAACAGTTATTTAAAATACTTGGTATCCAATCACATTCAGTAATGAACCCTCCTCATCTTTAGGGTGGGTTTAATTGGGATCACACCATTAATACCAGGGGATCTGTCAGCACCCAATTCAATAATCCACTTGGTCTCATTGTATTCTGTTATATTGCACAAATCTCCCCCTCTTCTGGACATTTTTATAACCTGAAGTACCATAAAGTCAAATGTATGACCATTATTTTTACTAATATGCTGATATAAGGCATTATGCACATTGCCTAGACGTATAGCTGGAATGTGTTGTAATATTCTATTCTTAAATTTGCAATTAGTCTTTCCAGCATAAAATGAACAACATTCCTTACACTGGGCTAAATATATGACATTAGTAGTGTGACAATCTGCATAATGTGCCAAAGAATATTCTTTCTTCGTAGTTGGATGAATATACAAATTGTTCTGTCTAACATATTGGCACACTTTTCAGTGCCTGGATGGAAAGGTACCTTGGTGTTTGATTTTGACCCCAGTAGTTGTGTTAATTGGGCGTTTGTTATTACATAATAGATCCTTTAGAGTTTTATTCCTTTAAAAAAAAAAAAACAATGGCTGCTCAGTTACGATATCCTTCAGCCTATCATCGGTTAGTAAAATACCCCAATTCTGTCTAATAATGTTAGATACCCCCTGTATTTTTACTGTATTTAAAACTAACCCATAATGGTTGGCTATTGTGTATTTCTGCCTTGAAAGCATTCCTATTGTTACCCTTGGAAAACCATGGCTGTGCTTTAGTAACCCTTTCCTCTTCACATTGGTGGAATGCTCATTGTACAGTTCCTCTATGGTACCCTCTTCTACTGAAGTTATCCATTAATTCCAATGACATCTGCCTAAAGCACTCATCAGCTGTACATAATCTGGATGTTCTGTAAAACTGATTCTTCACAATATTATCAAAGAGATGTCTAGGGTGCATGCTATCCTGGGCTAAAAGACTATTCTTCCAGCACTCCTTTCTGTATAAAGTAGTCTCGATTTTTCTTTCCTTGTTCCTAAACAAATGAACGTCCAGAAAATCTATGCATATATCAGAACTAACTGCACTGAATCTTTAAAAATCTGTAGTTGTTTCCAAATAAGCTATGAACTCAAATAGCTCCTGTCGGGTACCCCCCCCCCCCACAATAAAAACATGTCATCTACAAAACGGGAATAGTATTTTAAACTTGCCTTCCACTTATGTGTCACATTAAATATTGGCTTGGTCCTCCCAAAATGCTAACACCAGGTTTGCGTATGAATTTGCGCAGGGCGTGCCCATGGTTACACCCCTGTTTTGATGATAAAAACTATTTCTAAAAACAAAAATGCTGTTACTCAAAACACAATCTAAAAACATGCAAACCCTGTCCACATCACTGGGTGTCAAAGCCATTCCTTGATTCAAATACATTTCTACTGCTAAGTCAAGTCATAATCCTTCGGAATAACAGTAAATAGACTATTTATGTCTAAAGTGACAAACAATTCACACAGTTGTCATCTGATTCTAAATAATCAAGGAAGGATTGTAAAAAAAAAGTTCTGTATCCCTCAGCACTCTTGGTACACTGTTTAAACATATCCTTAGTTTAGACTCAGTCCATATAGAAAGGTTTTCTGTTACCTAACCTCTGCCCGAAACAATCGGGGTGAAGGGGAGGGTTTACAATATCTTGATGTATTATTAGGAGAGCTTTAAATAAAAGAATAACTGGGTGTTCAACCCATATAAACCTAAAGATATTTTCTGTAATCCGATTACTTACTTTAAAGTTGAACAAATCATGTTTCACTTTATTTTCTATCATTTTACCTCAATAGGAGATAACTGTTGATAAGTGTTAGCATCGCATAGCATCTCATGTACCTTATTGATGTAGTATTCAGTGTTCATTACTACAATTGCTCCCCCCTTGTCCGCAGGCTTTATAGCAATATGCTTATTGCCTATCGATGATTTTAATGCCTGCCGTTGACCCACAGTTAAATTATAAATAACATTCTGCTGTTTATGAATCAAATACTCTGCTATGTCACTTTCACATGCTTTTAGAAAAATCTCTATCACTGGACTTAGAGGGGGATTAAAGGTGCTGGGTTGTCTGGGACCAGTATCATATTAAATGTGATTGGATACCAAGTGTTTTAAATAACTGTTTTAGAGAATTGTAAGTTGTCTGAAGAAGGGTGTATAACCTGAAAGCACTTACATTGTGTTTTAATAAATATCATTTATCTACAGCGTGGTGGTTCAGATATTTTTCTTTTTGTCTTAAATAATGAATAAATGTCAAAAGTATCAGCAACAAAATTGTATTAGCCTATGAGGTAAATAATCACAAAGTACCTTGTGTCTCTCCAATATGTTTTAGATACACTACACTTGCTATCTAATACAATGAAAATGTAAGACAGTTTAAGGTTACAGCATGCCAAGTTATTTGCATGCAATGGTGAGTGGTGATCAGTGATTGTTCTTGTAACACTTACATTTATAATTGGACACTAAATAATTTTCACGTTTCCCACAGGCCTCTCCTAATTTACCTGGTGTACCAAACTCAACAACTCTTCTCTGGACTATTTGCAATTTGTATTCAGGGCCATTGAGGAAACGAAAGCACCCTGAGGTTGCATCATACCACTGCTAAGGAGTGTTTTCTGTTCTTACATTCCCGCTTCCTACCCATATCAGTCCCATCCTAAGGAAGGACATGCAGTGGGTTTGCCGGTATACCATCCCATCTCGGTGACTCATACACAGCCTCCCCCCACACACACATGTCCATGGCCTCCATCAGCGACCACTAATGAGGCACATCCAAGTGTGTACACCCTTCATCCCCCAGAATGGGTACATCCATCCTCACTGCCTGCAGTGTTGAGCACCCAAGCCACTAATCAAACTCGGATTGCCTGGGCCATAGTCAGGACTTTATCCTGCTATTCAAGCTGTGCAGGCTTACATTTCAAGATTAATCTTAAATTAGATCACCTATGTACAGACTAGAAGAGCTTACATCTAGTATACAAAGTTTTAATTTCAATTTCCATCTAAAAACTCCAAATGTGGTCAGAGAAGTAACAGACTGTGGTGGTTTAGGTTACTATTAGAAACTGGACTGAGGCAAAATGATTTGCCAGACTTGGCTACATATACAGAAAAATAAAGGTGGTTTACCTGAATATAGACCTCTAGACTAAGACGTTTATGTTCCATTTCCTTTGAGCCCCAGTTTGACAGCCTCTTAGGTGGGAATTCAGGCACTTGACAGGTTTTCTTTATCTGGTAGTACAGCATTAAAAAAGAGAGAAGCATAAATGGAATAACTTCTTTTATTCATGCATTTCATTGGCAAATTTCACCTGATTATATTTTTTGCTTCTATATAACACATAAACATACAGATGAAGTGACTGAGTGGAAATAAACACATTTCTGTTTAAAAAAAAGTTTCAAGCTACTCCTTGATTCCATGGTACTGATATATCAAACCACATTACTTTTTTGGGGGGGTATACAGATTGTCTAGCCACATGCATGCACATACACTATTTATATTTATTCTAAGAATGGACACTGCTGTGGGTGTTATCAATGTGCATCCACCTGAAATGTAGATATATATTTTTATAGCTGTCCTACTCATGTCATCAAGCATTTATCACTAGCTTATTCCTGATTCAACTTAAGGAAACACACTCATTCACATTTAAAAGAAATACTTCATACTGTGGATACAAAATACACTCACAGACCCTAAAAAACACTGCCCACCTAAATCGGTCCACTAGAAATTAAAATTAAGATTCCTTAAAATAAAAAAAAAATAAAAATCAAATAAACATAAACTATAATTTGTGAATCAGAAAACTATACTACGAATAAAACAGTCTCTAATCTAAAAATATGTACAATCGGCCATCTCTAATGCTATAGAGAGATAAACCCCAACTACGATCCAGGCAGCCCAAGTTCAATTAGTGGCTTAAGTACCTGCTGGGACTGGCAGGTGGAATGTAAACATGACACAGCATCAACGGAGCAGCTCCATCCGATAGTGCATGGTCCCATGGTGCAGTCCCTGGTGAAGACCAGAGACAGCATAGATCATTGGCTTCTAGGAATATGGTTACGTTACTTGTGGAAGTGGGCAATATGCCCTTCCTGCTGATTATATACCAAACTTTGGAGACCATTTCAGGGCATGTGTCACATGGTTAGAGCTAGAGAAGAAAAAAAACAATGGTTGTCTAAATTATAGCTTCTCTCAAGCATTTCTCAATACCTCTGAAGGGGGAATGAATGGGCCAATTGGTTGGGTCGGGGGCAGCAAGCAGAGGGAAGAAGCTTAAAAGAAAATCTACACTGACTACAAATATAACTATACTATAAAGCTAATCCCTCTAAATATAAAACTCTTATTACACTACTAAAATTGTACCAAAAACTATATGATAGTATTAACAGAGGAAAAGATTAAACCTTATTTTAGAATGGGTCAGCTAGGGAATACATGCTCACTATTTAATCCTGTGAGAAGGAAAGGTAGACTTGAGTGTCATCTCCATAACTATGGTATGCCAATTTCCTTTCCCTGATAAGGTCTCCTGATGGAAGCATGTTGACTATTCACAATGAAGTCTGAACCCTGTGGAATGCCAGAATTCAATGGGTTTGGAGAAAATGTGTTTAAACCTGAACAAACTCTTTGAAAAGAGACTGAGAATCTATGAATGCAGAGGAGAGGCTTCAGTAATACTGCTGACCATGGTCTTTTGACTGACTAATCAAATGCCACCAAGATAGCCAGGAGGACCAATACTGAACATCATTCTAATGTTCTCTGGCCATTAGAACATTTACTATCCAGACAATGGCAGTTTATGTATTCTGGTGAGTGCAAAAGCCAGATTGAAAGGGGTCCATGAGTCTATTATTTATAACATGGGTCTGAAGCTGCTTAAAGGCAACCTTCTCAATAACCTTTCCTAAAAATTGGAAGATTAGAAATGAGGTGATAATTAAGTATATTGGAGTCTAGAGTTGGTTTCCTGTCAGTGGGGATAACAATGGCTTCTTTCACAGCTTCTAGGTCCATAGGTGTATACTAGGCTAATGGCCCTGGAACCTTTACAAACCTAGCCCATAGGATTACCCTGGCATCGTGCCACCTCAACCTTAGTTTCCAGTGCCTCTGTCAAGTAGAGCCACTGGAGTAATACCTGGGGTGAATTTTCTATTTCCCATCCACTCATCAAAATTTCTCTTGAAGAGGGTCAGTGACATGTATGGGAAGTCTATTCCATACCATGGGCAGTCTCTGGGTTATGAACTTGTCCCTCCAGCATGTTCTGTTGATTGTGGTAATGAGGTTGAGGTCTCTAGAGCGGGTGGTGTGAAGGGATTGGGATTTCTTTAGATGTAGCATTTCTAACAGAGCTTTGTAAGTCAAGCAGAGATCGCCTCTAAGTAGACGATATGAGACAGAGAATAGTTGGAGTTGTTTGAGTCTGTCCATATAGGATAAGTGTTTAAGGCCTAGGATCCTCTTTGTTAGGTACTTTTGCGGCCTCTTCAGTTGTTGCAGATGTCTAGTGAGGTACATGCCAAATGGGGCATTGTACTCGATGATTGGCTTAATGAGGGAAGAGTAGAGGGAGACAATGACCTCTTTCTTCCTGGATGCAAAACTGTTAGTAATGAGAGCTTAAGGCCATGGTTCTGACACCAGTCATTGGTCTCATTGAGGCCTTTCTGCAGGATGTCAACATCACTTGGGGAGTTAATAATGGCTCCCAAAGTGCAATCATCTGTGAACTGTGTCAGCCAGAGTCCGTTTGTGTTGGACTGGACTTCTGAGAAGTAGATACCAAACAGAAGAGGACCCAGAACCGATCCCTGTGGGACTCCACTTGTGACTGGTTGGCAGTCTGACTTGGAGTCAGATACTTTCACACTGTGGATTCTATCTGTGAGTCAGTTTGCAACCCACCTAGTGATATAGGGGTTGATGCCTAGCTTAGTGAGTTTTTCTATGATTCCTAATTGGGGAATGGTATCAAAGGCCTTGGCCAGATCAAGGTAGGCTGTATGAACCAACTCACCTTCATCCACAGCTCTGATGACTAACTCAAAGAAGTCGACCAAGTTGAGCAGGCATGATCTACCCTTCACAAAACAAAACGGTGTGGGATCCAGAGTTTGGAGATTCCCAACATCCTTGTTTATTAGGTCCATGATGATGCGTTCCATAGCTTTGCATATCAGACTAATCAGGCTAATGGGGCGATAGTTCCCAGGGTCTGTAGTCACTCCTCCTTTGTGGAGAGTGATGACTATAGCAGTGCACCATTCGGTAGGGACAAAGCCTGAGGTGAGGCTGTGATTGAACAGGGCACACAGGTGAGGTGCCAATTCACTCTGTAGTTCATGTAGACCACAGCCAGAGATATTGTCAGGTCCCATAGAAGCTGTATTCTTGCCCTTGGACAGTGCTATTTTAACCTGTGCAGCAGTAATACTGGGTGCCTGGCAATCTACTGTTATTATGATTGGTCCTTTGGGGGGAGAGGGGTAAAGTTGGCACTGAATCTGTCGGCCAGTATATTGGCAATATATGTTGGCTCAGTATAGGAGGTACCATTGTGCAGTAGCTCAGAGCAAATCTGGGTATTGCCGTGGAGGTTCTTTACATAACTATAGAAAGCCTTGTAGTTGTCTTTGCCATCTGCTGCAATTCTGTTTTCATAGCTAGCTTTAGAGGATTTGATGGGGGATCTCAACTTTTTGTTGAGGCTGATAAGGGAGTTTTTCCAGTCTTGGGACTTCATTTTATTCCACATCAGTTTCCTCCTTCTGTTGTAGAGTTTGTTTATGGCAGGGGACCGCCAGATTGGCTTCCTTTTTTTGGAGGAGAATGTCTTGGTTCTATTGGGTATGGCGAGATCCATGCATTTGTGTACATGTTTGTACAGTGCATTGGTGTATGATTCGGCGGTCATGCAACCATTCTCCATTTGCATGGGTGCCGTGAAGTTAGCCATCTCTGTTCTTAGAAGCCCAAAGTTAGCTTTGGAGAAGTTTTTCATGGTGGTTACCTTTGCGGGGGGTGGGGGGTGGGAGGGATGTGGATTTTCAAGGTGATTAGTTTGTGGACGGATCTAACCAGGGAGGAGTTGACTATTGGTATAGAGCAGTGGTCACCCATGTTAGTAATGACCAGGTCAAGGATGTTGCTACCTCTAGTGGGGGTAAGAACGAGCTGGTCCAAGGCATTGGAATTAATGAATTCCAGGAAACATTGGGCAAGTGTATTGGTACATGAGTAGTTTTCCCAGTTAATGGAGGAGTAGTTGAAGTTGCCCAGTATGAGTGTGTTAGGTTGGACCCTAATATTCTCCAGGGTGCTTAGGAATGTGGAGTGAGTGTCTTGGGACATGGTTGGGGACCTGTAACAGGTTATGACCTGAATCACTGTCTTATCCAATGTTAGATGCACCTGAAGTATTTCTGATGCGTTATGTTGGGCTACCAGTCTGGGAGTATGTGCATCCTTTATGAATATGGAAACACCACCACCTTTGGAGCTTCGGTCCAAGTTCTGGGGCCGAAAGGTGTGGAATGAGTTATAGCCTGGTAGTTCAAGGGTGCTTTCTGCTGCCTTGAACCAGGTCTCTGTTACAGCACAAATGTCGATGTTCTCCATTTTAAGGAGTGCTTTGAGTGAGTGCATTTTGAGATTTAGACTTCTAGCATTGAGCAGCATGACCCTCAGATTGCATTTGTTTGTAGCTGTTAAGTGGTAATTTGGTCTTTGGAACATCGCCTAAAAAAGGCACTATAGGGGTGGCAAGAGCCTTGGCCAGTATCCGGAAGCCCAGGGGTGACAGATGCAGGCCATCTCTGGCACAGCATCAAGGTCTGTCAATCATGTCATCCCAGGCAGACAGATACTGGATCCCCTTAGAATGACACCAAAAACTTAGCCAGTTGTTGAAATCAATCATTTTCTGCTTGTACTGTGGTATCATTCTGGGTGATGCTGCTCAGAGCTATGGTCGTACCTGCCTGAGCTACATAATCCGAGAGCTCCTCCATGTCTCTTTTCATGTAGTCCAGGGAGGTACATCTCAGGTCATTCACCCCCACATGTACAATGACAGAGTCATATTTGTACCTGTTGTTGAAGGACATGACTGCGTGCGTTATATGGCGGATCCTGGCACCTGACAGGCAGCTGACTGTTACTTTCTCCTTATTCAGTCTACTGAGTGGGACATCAGTGTGCCTCACTATTGAGCTGAAGGAAAAAAATCACAAATCTCAAGGACATACCTAACAAATTATTCCCTCACTAAGATCCTTTTTTAGATGCAAGATGTAAGAGCGATTATTCATGTAGACCAGACAGGAGTTTGGAAAGGAGGGGTTTTCTCTATATTGCTTCGCCAAAAGTCTTATTTGTCATTTGTTTTAGTACTGTTACATGCAAAAATGCATTTTTTTTCTTTTTCAAAAAGGCGGAAAGTAAATCTAAGAAAGTTGGTGGTAGTGACTAAGTATTTAATGAACTCATGTAACCAGTCCTTACTACTCTTCCATAAGATACAAATGTTGTGAAGGAACCAAATACAAAGGATCCAGTTGGCGTAAACAGAATTAAAAAAAACACACGTGCTCATGCTTCTGTAGCCATAAGACTAAATTTACATATACTGGGACCTTTAATGATGTCATCCTGTCGGGGGCCAACTTGTTTTCCAGCAGGTCATCTTTAGTGACAAATTTCTATATCTGGTTGCTATGACAGGGTGATCCTGATCCGGGGGAAAGCTGAACACTTTGGCAAGACAGGAGTGAAGCATCCCTACTGGGCGTCAAGTGGATGCTGGGACCAAAAATAGTGCAAAAAACAAACTCTGTTCAGTATTCATGGACAAAGAGGGAAATTTAGGAAAAGCAGCCACAAGAAACACGGTCTGACAGGACTTGCCCAAGAATTCTTTGAGAAATAAAAGAACTAGCATACCTCTAATCTGAGAGAACTAGTAATACCACTATCTAATCTTACTATCACTGACTAGCCTGAAAAAAATTATTAAACTACTAACTAACCTGAGAGGACTGTCATACCTCTAACTAATGTGAGAGAACTGGTACTAGCACTAACTAATCTGAGTGCACTCGTAATACCAGACACTAACCTGAGGGAAATTTTACTATCAATAACTAGCATGAAAAGACTGGTAATGTCACCAAGTAACCTGTTTAACAAATCAAGAGAGGATGGCAAAGATCCTGAGAAGTAAAAAAAACAAAAAAAAAAAAACACAAAACTCTAAACTGCTAAACGTAGCTCAAAAATAGTAGCAAACACAAAATGAATCTTGAGCATACCACCATGGAACTCCTCTGGTAAAACCCAACAACACTGTTAAAAACACTTTTATTTGGTTCGTTAAAATAAAACGTGAAGAGCCTCTTGTAAAAAACAATAAGCACTTTCTACCGTAGCCTTCATCAGATCATAGTGTGGCTCTCTCTTCATGAATTAAAGTAAAACCCATCAATCAGTGGCACTCATTGTTGGATTTTACCAGAGGAGTTCCGTGGTGGTATGCTCGATTCATTTTGTGTAAGCTTCTGAGTAGTGGAAGGCAGCACATGTGATTCATGTTAACAATTATGGGAGTTATATGGGAAGTCACTGATCTGTCGGTTTGTCCTTACCTTAGGAAAATTATGGAATCATTGCTTAAGGAAAGAGGCTTGCGAAACTCAAGACCAAAGACAGCATAAATTCATAACTGGAAAGACTATGTCAAACAATTCTGGAAGTTTCATTTTCCCCATCTCACGCCTGAAAAAATAAGATATGTTCCAGAATGCTGTGTGCATATTAGAAAAAACATTATAAGTAAGTTACTATTTACCTTTGCATTGGCATAACAGTCTAATTTTTAAAGGAAGAAAAAGCCTCTAAAGCAGGATCATTAAAGGCTTGTCAGAAAACAACTCTGATGATCCAATAAATTACAGAGTACAAAGTCAGTTTACGTAATCTCATGCCATAATTAGTTTCTCACTAAGCAATCCTTTTTTGATACTGACTGGCTTGTGAATTAGATTAAAGGACTTCTACTTTGCAAGAGCATGACCCTGCACTGCTGCTCCTGAATCAAATCTTGCTTCTCACACGTCCACTTGGTCTTTGGGTATAACAGCACCTCCCTTCTGGTGGACAGCTTAATTCTTTAAAGAAGTGGGAGGCAGAGATGAGAACAGATTTTGTGCTGTGTGTACCCTCAGAATGCAGTCACATGCACCCCCTGGAAGAGATGAGCAGGCGTTGTCTTGTTCCCCTTCCCCTATTACTGGCTCCTGCATCATCTGGACTGCTAATTAAACTGTGGCCGTCTGGGTTGCAGTCAGGGATTCAGCCTCCTGCACCACCGAGCCAATGAACCAACCTTTTTGTAAAAATAAATAATGTTGAGTATGTTCCAGTGGTTTAATAACATTTTGACTGTAGCTGTAGAACTAACATAATATTCAGTAAATGCCCTAAGCAGAGATGTGTACCATTCGAAAAAGAATTTTGGATCTCTTGTAATTATAGGCAAGAATGCTAAACTTGTACAGGTGTGTAATTGTTTTTGTTTTCATTCACACTGTATATTCACACTTTAATTTTTTTTTATTATAAAACACATTTGGATCTTGTTTTATCTGAATCTTGTATGAGTTTTGGCATACTTTTCAGTATTACAGGAGTGCTATTAAAGAGGGACCCACATATTGATAGCAACAGTAATAATGCTGTCATGTATAAATTCCTCAACCTACGACATTGAACAGAAAGAACTGCTGATATAGACTCTGTGAATGTAGCCTTGTTTAAACAAAGACTATCCTTGCTAAACAACTGGAAATCCGTGCGTGTGTGTGTTTTAGGGAGGCAAAGCCTTTTGCATCTCTCTGTATGGGACTGCATTTCTTAATATAATCAATATAATCAACTCTGACATCACTGCACTTTGGCATAAAAGGATTTAACCGCTTGCAAGACACATCATATCAAAATGTACAAGCGCATCATTGTGCCAGCCCAAAAATATTTAGTAGCAGTTTCGCCACTAGTCCACAGATGACACCAGATATGACACCTTGTTTTGTGAAGCAGCAATATGTCCCTTAAAGGTGACATCAAACTCATTGCAACACTTTCTAGATGTAGATGGATTACAATTCAATCACTTAGTACTGCATGGTCTATTGTTATAAGTGAGAGCTTTCCAAAGATTTTGCATATCGGTCTGGTTCCATATTATATAACAGCGTAAAATCCTCTGCAGTCTTAGACGTCCAGACTTGTCTGTTTGCTTGGAAATATACTATTAATAAATTAAATAGCACTAGTCCCAAAATGGATCCTTCTACAACTCCTTCTTCGACAGCATCTTATCTAGGAAGGGGATTTTCTGTAATGACCTTTTGTTTTCTGTGAAGAACTCTGTTATGTATACATTTCACAATGTAGTGATTAAGTGTCAAATTTTATAACGGCTAACAGGATATATTGTCATAATTGTTAGAAAAGTAAAGTGAACTACTCGACTAAGACATTTAAAATTTGTTGTTTTAACTTATTCTTCAAAAAAAAATTACCCCATTAAAAAATAAAAATCAGTATGCGATTCTCATACTAGATGTTGGCTAAATGACCATCGACTAACTGATGTCTTACTATTTGACTGGAGATATATGAAGTACCATACCGTTGACTCTTAGCTGTTAAAAAAAATCCTTGTACACATTCACAGGCTGTATACACAAACCAGATTAGCAGATATCTGTTTAAAAGACTAAAGCTGCCTTTTGTAAGTTACTGTCCACCAAAAGATAGTATTAAAATGATACTATTTTAGATGTGTAACAATATGCAGCAAAAAAGTTTGCTGGGAGTCTGTGCTTGTAAAGGGTTTGTACTCAAAGGTTCATCTTTAACTTGTGGAGTACAGAAACTGAACATTTCAGAAGAAAAAGCTTGAAAACTAAATACACACACATTTACACGCAGACACACACACACACACACACACACACACACACACACACACACACACACACACACACACACACACACACACACACCGACTCCCTTACTTTGATGATGATGATAGCTATATCATTACTGAAACTTTGTTTAAAGATGAAAAATGCATATCACAGACTTTAGGATATACCATTTTTCCACACTGTAGGTCTATAAAAACACCTCAACACCAAGGAGGGGGCAGCACAGCTCATTACTGAGAGGTGGCCCCATTCCTACAGATTATACTAGAGGTTACAGAGGATTGCTTTAACAATAGTTTCTCTAGCTCTCCTAAATGGGTGGTTCTTGGCAAGAACATCCTAGAACACAGCGATACCAAAGGAAGGTCTAGACCTGCACACCATGCTGTACAGATGTTATCAATCAAGACATTCCTAAAGAAAGTGGATGAGGAGGCCACAGCCATAATAAAATCCTTAGGAGGACCAGGCAACTGCTTGTCATGAAGGAGGACCAGGAAGCTGCTTGTCTTGGAAGGGATAATGGAAGTGAATGCTGAGAGAAGTCCCCACCTACAAGGTGTGGCCTTAGAAACCTTTTCACCCAAAGATCTGGGACTAAAGGAAACAAAAAGCTGCAAATGCTTCCAGGCAGACTTTGTAATATCTAAATAAAAGTGCAACTGCTGATTCACATTAAGACAGTGAAAAACATATTCCTCATTGTAAGCATAATGCAAGAAAAAAAAAAAACAGGTTACGTGGATGGCCTTAAGGCAAAACTGAGAAGCCACAATTAACATAAATGAAATGTTATTGAGAAGAAAACATGGTCTTTATGGAAGATCAGGTAAGGAGGTTCAGTGAAGAAGGCAACAGGCTCAGAGTTTCTCTTGGAGAAGTAAAGCTACCAGAAAAAAGGGTCTTTCTTGACACAAATTTAAGGTGAACTTAAGCTTTTCCACTACAAAGTTAGAACTGTCTCCTGGAATGGAGACCACGAGCAATGTACTTTTCATAAAGGCCTTGGCAACTCTTGGTGATGATCTTGGCCTTGATGGAAATGGCAGTCAAGTAGACTTTGACCAAAGAAACACTTAAGAATGAGTAAAACATACCAGCTATATAATCCAGCTTAGCTAAGACTGGAATAGAGAAGCGTTAGAACTCTTTGGACATAATCCTTACAGAGAAATAAATCTACTTGTCTTTGTACATTTTCTTTGTAACAAACCTCAGAAGCATAGCTAGGGTGGGATGAAGGGCACATCTGCCCCAGGCACAAGGTGTTGGGGGGGCTGTGAAATCAGGAGATGACATTTTTATGAACTGCCAATACAGCAAATTAACGTGGGTTCTTTCTTTTGCTCCTCCCCACAAAAATCTAAGAGACTGGGTGAGATGGGGAAAGGGACCTCACTTTTCCTGTCCATGTACAGAGACTGGGTCGGATAGGGAAAGGGACCTCGCTTTTGCTGTCCATGTACAGAGACTGGGTCGGATAGGGAAAGGGACCTCGCTTTTGCTGTCCATGTACAGAGACTGGGTCAGATAGGGAAAGGGACCTCACTTTTGCTGTCCATGTACAGAGACTGGGTCAGATAGGGAAAGGGCCTCGCTTTTGCTGTCCATGTACAGAGACTGGGTCAGATAGGGAAAGGGCCTCGCTTTTGCTGTCCATGTACAGTTCAAGGAAGCCAAATCAGGGATCAGCAATGGGTGCTATATGAGCCAGTTATGGCTCTGACAAACATATCCAAGAAGGAAGTATTAAAATTAATTACCAGAACTGCAGAACCAGTGACATGATGCAGCTGATGCACATCTGAGTGAGACTTGCATGATGGATTCAACAGCAATGTTTTGGTTGGCCTTGGGAGCAATATCTTCTCCAGTAGATAAAACAGTATATGAAGGCGATAGACTTGCTGGAAAAAATATGGAGATGAAAAGATGACATTTTCCTTTGGTGAAATTTATCCAAAGGGCAAAGCTGTTCAAAACAAAGCACAGAGGAACTCAGTCAATCATAGACTGGCCACAGCATTCCTCAAGAGTTCTCCATGATGCTGAGATACAGGCTAAAAAACTCCTGTAATTAGTACTGGCTGGGGACATGAACAAGTCATACCAGGGATTTCTCCACCTGCAAAAGTTTTTTTGTTTGGCATGTGCAGACATCGGTTCAAACTGTCCACTAACAAAATGGACTCCCCATGTATGTGGCTTGCCACAATAAAGTGAGAGGGTAGCCATAGCCCAATCCCAAGGTCTGATAATCTCCCAGCAAAGGGTATAAGATCGGGTTCTCCTTTGTTGTTGAGCTATTATGTAACAGATCTACTGTCTGCATGCATGGACAGGACCCATAGGAAGAGGGGATACCTAAGATGCAGGCAGGGAATGGAAAATTGCTCTCATTTCTAGTACTTTTTATTTGAAGAGAGAGAGTTGCTTGGGTGATCCCTCTCTCCTCTCTCCCCTCTCTCTGTCTCTCTCTCCCTCTCCTCCCTCTCCTCTCTCTCCTCTCTCTCTCTCTCCTCTCTCCCCCCTCTCTCTATCTCCTCTCTCATCTCTCCCCCATCCTCCCTCTCTCTCTCTCTCTCTCTCTTTGGACTGTCTACCCATTACAATGTTACCTGCAACACGGGGCATATGCATATATGATGCCATGTCATCTTAGTGTGGGGAGATTAGAAGGATGTTCAAGGAAAGACTGCCTACATTAAATCAGCAAAACAGGTGTTGCATACATGTTCAAAGTGGCTTTCCTGTTGCAGCTCTATCTGTGGCTACTGGATCCAATGTGCCCACTGTAAAGGCTTCCTGTGATAACAGGCCAATGGGATCACTGGAATGGCTGCCACAATGAGACCCAGCACCTTGAGACACTAAAAAGTGGTCAGTGAGGGTGAACTTAGAGAGCAGCTACTTTGGACAGCAAAACCTTAACCCTGTCCATGGTGAGATTGGCATTACATCTGCAGTTGTGTTATATTCACAGAAATGCCCATGAAATGAAATGGAAAAGTTGATCTCAAGAAGGAACAACTAGAAGCAAATCATGCAAATAGCAAAGTATCTTAAATCCCTTCTTGTGGAATCTTTATATACAGAGAAGCATCATGGAACTCCAAACAGCATATCCAATCATCTTCGGCTAGATATAGAAGGATCATTTGAACAAAGACTGCATGAAAGACATCTTTGGGAATGAAGATGTTTAGGTTGCACAGATGTAGAATGGGTCTGATGTTCCTGGTCCCTGTGGGTTTGATGTTCCTGGTCTCCTTGGGGACCAAAAAGAACCTGGAATAAAATATTACTCTCTGGCGTAGTGAGACCTCCCAAATGGCTGGTTGTTCAAAAGATGATGCAAGTCTCTCTGCTTCTTTGCTGCCTTTCTTTGACAGGTTAAGGGCAGAAAGGGATATTTGTAAATCCTAGAGATGATTGCTCTCACCTAATCAGTGATAGAGAACCAGACCAACCAGTGGATGGCCAAGTGATCCCTCTGACCACCTCTGGGGTGAGACAGATGGACATGCTCTCTGGGCTGCTGTTGGCCTCATTAAGGGGCTCCTTGACCACCCAGACATTGCAACACTTAGCCATGGCCATTACAACTTCTGTGATAGCAGCCAGAAGAGTTGGACCCCCTTCCTGATCTGTGGCTGTTTTGTTCAGTGAAAAACTGAAAACTTCATTAGTGCTTCCATCAGCTGGGAATGCACTGGGTAGCAGATCATCTACAGACAAATCTCACACTGGTGTCATCTCGTACTGCGTATGGGGTGGAACTTTTGTTAGTGCAAAGATAAGAAATACAAACCATCTGAATACGGCTACCCACCTCAGCTCAACTGTTATGTCAGCTGTAAATTTGGTTATGTACAGTCAGTGGGGGAATTTAAGTCAAAGAAGCAAAGAAGGGAATTCATGATTAGATTTGGGAGGGATAGAGTTAAAGAAAAAAAAAAAGACATTTTCAATAAACAAATATACATGTTAGCATGTCACAAGGGGAATCCCGAACTACAGATAACATAATTGCTATCACATACAAACTTAAAATCTTTGGTATTATGGGATTGGCAATATGCCTGCTAAAACCAAAGAATGGAAGGAAAAACTCTATCACTCATGTTAACCAAAGGGTGAACATGTGGATATGACCTATCAAAATTGCCACAGGGAGAACCTGAAATAGTATGGTTTGTTAAGGAGTGATTTTTACCTTTTGAAACTTGCGGCAGTCTTTAAAAAGGTAACTATCATACTTGATCAAAGACTGCCAGTTCATGCTAAGGCATTTGACACTATCTTATTAAAGAAATAATGAATTTAATACTTTAAAGTTAAATCCATATTAAGTTTAATGGGTAAAAAGAGTTAAACAGGATGCAACAAATCAAAATGGTGGCAGTTACTTGCTCATGCTAGTGGGATTAACAGTGATGTCCCATAGCGCTCCCTGTTGGGGAAACTTTTTTGACAGATCATTTTTCTCCAATACAAAACTGTGAAATAAGTTTTGCATAACTGAATACATGGATGACTGCAAACTCTCTAACAAATACTTCAGTGAAAGATGCTGAAACTTTTCAAAATGGTCTACAAAAAAACAGTTGGTTTTGTTGTTATGACATCACCTTTAATGTCTAATGTATAACTACAAAACCTAATAAAAAGAATATAATGCTTGTGACAGTTTAATGATTGGACCATTTACTCTGTAATTATAATTTAAAGAGCTAGAGACAGTAGTAAACAGCATTTTAAACTTTGACTAGTGCATATCTGTCAGTCAGAAACCATATTCTGTACCCATTTAGTTGTACACTGCATGTCTAAACACTCCAGGGACTCTGTGTTGGCCCCATTACTGAATACAACACTGTTTTCTGTAGCTATCAAACAAGCTACCTGAAACAATGTCAATTTTTTTTGTTAGAAAAACGAAAATCAGATGGTTTGAAAACTTAAACTATTCAGAAAACAGTCAAGAATTAACCTTATATCACTTGGAGGTGACCTCTGCTTGGCCTATAATGCAATGTTTGATCAGGTTCAACATGCTTAGAATGATTAGATTGTTGCTGATAAAAATAACACCAAACTGCAGAAATTATTACTAAAAAGTGCCAGTAGAAAATAATGTCACAGACATTATATAATGCCTACCAAAATTTATGGAATACACTTACACTTGATCATAGCCAAAAGGCAGAGAAGCAATCATCACCTTACAATTACAACAATGCAGGGTAACTTTAAAAATAATTGTTTTACATATATGAGAAGTAGAAAATATCCACAAAGGGCCTTCATAATTAAGCTCCTTGAATGCTAGATCATAAGCTTGACAACTGAATCTATGAAATTATGAACCTAAGCTTTACCTTTTATTCTCCTGGGTCACAGAACATAATACACTTCCTTTCATTTCAAACTATAAGTTCTACCTCATTTTCTTGCTTCAACGTTACTTCATAATAGGTTCATTGTGTTTATTGTAGCTTTTTAGAACATCAAAACAAAAGGAGCATGGATAGGAATGATGTAAAATGATTACTAGGTAGCTTAATAAAATGTGTTGTCATTTTGCATACTTAAACAACTGTGTCTCTGTTTTGTTGGACAAGCTACAGAGAGGGTGAATAAACATTTGCATCAGAATTTGATATTCTCTACAGTATTAATGTTCAAGTTTCATTCTAAATGTTTTTTTCCCTTGGTTGTACACCAAATAAGCCGATACGGAATGAAACACTGATATGACTTCATTATGCAATGTCACTATAAGATTGCGTGAAGGAAGCAAAACATTTTCTGAGGACCTGTCTCTTCCATTTTATTTTGTAGCGGTGGTGGTGCTGCGGTAGCGTTTTCGCCTCACAGTAAGACGCTGTCCAGTTCGATTCTCAGCTCAGATTCTCTTCTGTGTGGAGACATGCGCGAATGGGTGTACCTTCGTTGAAGGTTGTGCGTCAGGGCTGGTAACTTGGCACGTAAAAATCAACTACCAATCATTGGCGGATCGGAGTTCCGGTGTGGCGACCTCTAATCGGGAAAAGCTGAAAGACGCAACAACTTAAAAAAGCTTTTTAGGTACACTTACAGCTTCTGAGACTTTTGCTTTTGCTCAAGCTCTGAACCTTCCAGCCCAAGCAGGTTATGGCACAAAACAGAGTGGCTAATAGTTGAAGTATATCTTGCTTTGTATGTAGCATTCCAGTAGATGAGTAAAGATATGGAAATAAATGCATTTTGTGAAAAGAAGAACTTGACATTTGGGTGGAATTGTCCTTTTATATATGCACAGCCAATAATGTAACATACAATTTACTTAGAATGAGTATCATCCCACCCTGACAATTTATGCATGATGTCATGTCATGAAAATATACTAGTGTATGGTTATGTGATAGAAGGAGGCTGATGGTTATTGCATCTATTAGAATGTGCAGCTAGCCACTAGGTAAATATTACCACTTTGGTTTTCAGTTACATTGCACAGTCTGCCTGTGTTGCTGTTTATTGATAAAATCACCTCATAGTATCTGTAAAGTGCTGCAGTTTTCCTAATGTTTTAATTTTGGCAGGATGAATTCATCAAACCATGTAAGTGCAAAATATGCAGTAACCTTTTAGGTATTACATGCTTATCTGATGTCATCAGAAGGAAATAATACGGCCTCTATTCTACTATTACCATATATTTAGCACTCAATAGCTGCTCTTCACAGCCTTGTAATAAAATAAGTGTGTGAGCTCTTTCTGTGTTTTGTGTTCATGTGTAGACATGAATTCCTAAAATATTAGCCATATTATTTTTCAAACAGAAATGATCTCCTATAACAACATTAGCTGTCTGATTTTTTCAAACAGAAGTTTTATTAGGTGATGTGCAATGAAACACCTTCTTGTTAAATGTTCTTTCATTAATCCAGTACAAACACTTGATTTGTCATGTGGTTCCAACCACAGCTAACATAATTTTCCCAAAACAAATCCTTCTTTCATTGCTACCCAAGACCAGCATACTGCAAAAAAATTCTGTGTCCTTCTCCTTCAGTTACTTCACTCTTCTCCACTAAACGTAAACGCAGACACAAAAGGCAAGCTTTGATACAGGGACCCAGAGCCAAAATATATTATAACTGATTATAACCCAAGTGAACACCAAAGCATAAACCTCCTCTCAGACCTCTTTCTAAAAAATGTTAAACCACTCAGACTTGGCTGCAGCAGTACACAAATGCAGACATAACAAGCAGAGTGATGAATTCTTGGAAATGGACATGGTCCTTGTTTCTACAGCTGCACAACACTCTTCTAGGAATGATTAATCTGCAAGCCAAGTGTCTACTTCCTGCTGTCACAAATGATGTACTAATTACATGTTTTGTGTTGTAGTTTCTTCCTATAAAATCAAGCAAAGTTCCTCTCAACACTATAATCCATACAACTCGCCCTGAAGCCTCCGCACTAAACACAAGAGAATTCTGCACCACATTGCATGCATTCTAACTTTGATGTGATAGTGCCATAAATGTCCATATCACCTAGTATTTGCCAAAGGCAACTTTGATTTTAGAAGTGTATGTTATTAGTATGTTGGTTTCTGGCACTATTAAAGACATTCCAAGGCATGCAGCCCTTTGAGGAGTGCAGAAGTTAATAATTTAATGAACTTAGATAAGTATTTGCATGATGTTTTGCTGAGGTACTAGGCTTGATTTTTACCTCTTGTCCTACTGCTCAAATGTAAAATGGAAGACTCTCGTTTGACATTATTTATGAGGAGCTGCCATATTCTACAAGGCATCACCACTCCCTGGTTGCTGGCCAACGAAAGATTTAGAACCGTGGTTACAACTTGTGAAAATGGTTACCAATTTGTAACATATCATGACTGTAAAAATATAATAAAATCATTTTTAACTGGATATTAAAACATTTAACTAACAAAATTTCAGGAGCACTGTAACAACTATTTTGCTGCAGCAGCAGGGAAATCTTTGTTTGCTTTCATTAAGTGATGTTGCACGTACAGTATTTGCAAGTCTTGCCTGGGTTTTTAGAACTTTCCTGCTTAATTCTGAGCACTTTTTTAAAACCTTTGTTCATCGTTGTGCATTTATGTTAACTAAGTCATTTAGGCCAGAAGCTCTTCTTTCAGCTATAACCTGCTATAAGTATATGCAAGAGAAAAATACTATAATATATATATATATATATATATATATATATATATATATATATATATACATACACATATTTTGTGTATGTATGTATATATATATATATATATATATATATATATATATAAACATATATATATATATATATATATAAACATATATATACACACACACAGACGCACACACACACACACACACACACACACACATACACACACACACACACACACACACACACATATATATATATATATATATATATATATATATATATATATATATATATATATATATATATGGGTCTACATTGAATCACCTAAATGACATTTCAATGAAACCCAGTTGGCCATCTCCACTTCTCCGATACACTATTACAATGAAATAACGGACTGCCAAAATAATTTCCCTGTGAAAGGAACCACTTGGCCACCATGGTGAACTTTGCCATTCGGAGTTGATATATTTAAGTAAGGGGGCATGAGTGGGTTTGGTCTGTTTAGGTTTTTTCATGGTGACCTTTCACAGGGAAGGGATTTCGGCAGTCTGTAGTTTCGTTGTAATAGTGTTTTGGAGAAGTGGAGTTGGCCAACTGGATTTCATTGAAATGTCATCTCAGCGATTCAATGTAGACCCTATATATATATATATATATATATATATATATATATATATATATATAAATCACAATATATATATATATATATATATATATATATATATATATATATATATATATTTACTATTATAATAGCAACACTCACATGTCTGTAGTTGCTAACGCCGACTGACATATGATCGAATCAGTGTTTAACTGACATATTTGGCCGGCTAACATCTACCTGAAATCAGCTGGACGTATAAGTGAATTTAAGTACACTTTTATCTGCTCTTTTGCATATAGTACTGTATTTAATTTATTTAATTTTGTTTTTCACTGAATATTAACTCAACTGAAGTTGTGGCTGTCTCTCTACAGAGTACTTTTTATAATATATGTGTAGCCATTGATTGCAATGGGGGGTAGTTTCAGCTCATCACTGACATCCTGTCTTCCCTTATATAAGTGGTACATTTTGAGTTATCTCTGCTTAATATCAGAGCTTTGGCCAGCTAACATCTACCTGAAATCAGCTGGATGTATAAGTGAATTTAAGGACACTTTTATCTGCTCTTTTGCATATAGTGCTGCATTTAATTTATTTATTTGTGTTTCTCACTGAATATTAACTCAACTGAAGTTGTGGCTGTCTCTCTACGGTTAGTTCCTCACCCACCCTCCCTGTTCTTGTTCTGGTATTAATGTTGGTGGCTTTGAAATTCCCCACCCCTCTTGTAGATTGTATTTGGATACTCCTTCTGGGCCCATCTCATTTACTCACTCAACTGAGTGCAGTGAGATCATATTCTGATTTCAGGCATTCCTACTGTGTACAAAGAGAGCATTTGGAAAGGACAACCCCTGTAGCCTCTTAATCCTGCTCTGTTCCCTACCTCAAAAAAAAAAAAAAAAAAAAAAAGAATATATATATATATATATATATATATATATATATATATATATATATATATATATTATTCATCTGCTCTTACTGTAACTGCCTTAGTTGCTCTTCTGTGTGCTATCTGTTCAGTCGCTCTTACTCTGCACTTATTACTGCTTGTTAGTAGCCTTCTAATTTACTGCCTTCTGCACTTGTTTTTTAGTCATTTGTTAATTTAATTGCATTTATTTGAACTGTATTTGCCGTAGTGTTGCTACACGCTTGGGTGTGCTGGCCTGCACTACAATTTGAATTGTATTTACTGCTGTTTTAGCTGCTTTTCTGTAACAAAAAAAAAATCTAAGCTTGTTTCCTGCCTTTCTTGTAACTAGTCAAGTCCAAATACAGACTTGCTGTATCCAGGACTTGGTAAGCTTCTGAGCCCCCCAAGTCTTTCTGTGTTGGAGGGAAGCCTTCTAGCTTATCAGTGGGAGTGGTAAGCACTAGGTAGCCTATCTACCACGGGAAGAGTGGGTTTTGGCCCTGAAATTGTAGTTCATTGGCAGTTTTTCCATCTCTTTCTACTTTCTGGTTAAAAGCCCATTTTGCATTTGGTCCCCATCTTTCCTATAACTAGTGTAATCCAGGTACAGATTTGCTGTATCCAGGACTGTTGGTAAGCTTCTGAGCCCCCCAAGCCCTTATGTGCTGGAGAGAAGCCTTCTAGCTTATCAGTGGTAGTGGTAAGCACTAGGTAACCTATCTACCACAGGAGGAGTGGTTTCTGGCCCAAAAATTATAGTTTATTGGCCATTTGGGAAGCTTTTCCATCTCTTTCAACCTTCTGATTTAAAAGCATGTGTTTGCACTTGTTTCCTGCTTTTCCTGTTACTAGTCTAGTTCAGGTACAGATTTGCTGTATCCAGGACTCTTTGTAAGCTTCTGAGCCCCCCATGCCTTTCCGTGTTGGAGGGAAGCCTTCTAGCTTATCAGTGGGAGTGGTAAGCATCAGGTAGCCTATCTACCACAAGAGGAGTGGTCTCTGGCCCATAAATTGTAACTATTGGCTGTTTGAGCAGTTTTTTTCCATCTCTTTCAACTTTCTGGTTTGAAAGCCACACTTGTGCCTGTTTTCTGCCTTTCCTATAACTAGCCTAATCCGGTTACAGAGTTGCTGTATCCAGGATTGTTAGTCAGCTTCTGAGCCCCCAAGCCTTTCTATGTTGGAGGAAAGCCTTCTAGCTTATCAGTGGGAGTGGTAGGCACTAGGTAGCCTGTCTACCATGAGAGGAGAGGTTCTTGGCCCAGAAATTGTAGTTTATTGACCATTTGGACAGTTTGTCCGTCTCTTTCAACTTTCTGGTTTAAAAGACCACATCTGCGCTTGTTTCCCATCTTTCCTGTAACTAACCTACTGGGTAGCACTAGAAAGCCTTAAACTGATACAAGCCTTCTAGCTTAGGAGAGAGACTTTGGAGTGATTAAGTATCAGTTTTCTGTACTTTCTTGCTGTACTTAACTGTTTTCCGCCTAAACGCAGATTTTGCAGCGTTTATTGTGATTTAAGAGCTTTTTTTTCCACATATTATACTTATTTGACAGCCTGCACTTTAAAAAGTTGTTTTTGGTTTAAATAATTTGTTTAACGGTTGTAGGCTACACACTAAAGTGTGATAGCCTTTTCTGATAGTTTGCAGTCGTTTAAAGCTGTTTTAACTGTATTTTTTTTACTGTTTTTGCCTTATCTTTTCAAAAAAACAAAAAAAAAAACAAAAAAAACAAATTCCTTGTTTCTCACCTTTCTAAGCTAGTATAGTCCAGTTTTCAGGCTAGTGCTGAATTCAGGGCTGTGATACTAGTTTCTGAGTTGCCCATACCTTACTTGGATAGAAGGAAGTTTCTCTGTTCACCTGTGAGAGAGGGGAGCTTTGAGCAACCTATCTGTCCCTGGAGGAGTGGTTTCAGCCCAGAAGTTATCAGTTTATTGGCCATTTTGGGCTAATTTCTATCTCTTTCATTTCCCTACTATAAAAAAACACGTTTGCACGGTTTTGCTCACCGGGCAGTGCCAGTTAGCTACGGTTAAATTATTCACGGCTCCACTAAGTCTCCTCTTCAGTTTTTCCCTTGAAACTAGTCTAACTCTTAACCTAAGCACTCAAAATGCATCTTACAGCCCAGCACTTGCTCAGACCTAATAGCAAGCAGTAATATACCCTAACACTGATTGCCCAGCAGGGCAAGGCTCTTTATTCACCCCTCAACAACCAAGCGACTAAGCAGCTCACCCTACTATTCAGGCATGACCAAAGGGCAACTTCAGGTGCACTCTCCAGTCCAGCTGGTGAATCTGGGTATCCTGAGGCATTGTTACAACTACCTCACGTACACAGACAACCCTCTCCTCCTACCACAAAACACTAACATATGCAAGAGTTGCAATTATACAGCCAAACTGGAGGCTAAGCTGTCTCCACCCAAGACTGGAACAGACAGTCAAGAGGAGAAGGTTTTATACTTGCACCACAACTCCAGCCACACACAGACCTACTAAAACAGCACTGGCAAAAAATACACATAAATACACAAAATCATACTTGGAGGCTCCAAATAAAAACCTGCAAAAGCATCAGAGACCTCCAAAGCAGACACCCAAACAACCTGCACTTCCCGTCACAAACCAGGCAACATATAAAACACAAAATCAGTGTGCCGCACAATCACAGCCCTTAAGGCGAAATAACATGCCTAACACACTAGTAATAGCTGACTCTATAGTCAGGCACACTGAAGTCCCACTCACTAGTCTGGACAAGCAGAAGGCTGCTGTTAGCTGCCTGTCGGGAGCCAGACTCCACCACATAACACAAGCACTCAGGTCACTCCAGAACAAGTACAAATATGACTGTCATTGTTCATGTTGGTGTGAATGACCTGAGACGTACCTCCCTGGACTACATGAAAAGAGACATGGAAGAGCTCTCTGATTATGTAGCCCAGGCTGGTATGACCCTGACCCTGAGTAGCATCCTGCCCTCACCAAGAATGATACCTCAGTATAAAGAAAAAATGATCAATTTCAACAATTGGCTAAGCTTCTGGTGTCATTCAAAGGGGATCCAGTGTCTGTCAGCCTGGGATGACATGCTTGACAAGCCACGTTGCTTCACAAGAGATGGCTTGCACCTGTCACCCCTAGGATTTCGAATACTGGCCAAGGCTCTTGCTGCCTCCATAGTGCCTTTTTTAGGCAAGGCTCAAAAGTCAAACCCACCTCTGTAAACAGCACAATTAACAAAAAACTGAGGGTTATGCTAATCAACTCCAGGAGTTTAAATTTCAAAATGCACGTGCTCGAAGCACTCCTCAGTATGGAGAATGTCGACATCTGTGCAGTAACTGAAGTCTGGTTCAAGGCTCCAGAGAGCACCCCAGCACTACTGAGCTACAACTCATACCACACGTTTCAGCCACAGAACACAGACCAAACACAAACGGAAGGGGTGTATCCATATTCATCAAGGATACCTACACCTCCAGGTTAGTGGCGCAGCATGATACCTCTAAGAGCATCCATGTGCAACTAACATCAGGCAAATCTGCAATGCAAATTGTGGCCTGCTACAGATCACTCTCCATGACCCAGGACCACCACTCCACCTTTCTGGAGACACTGGAAAACATGAAGGTCCTACCGAACACCCTGATATTGGGTGATTTTAATTACCCTACCATTCACTGGGAAAACTACTCGAGTACAAATTCCCAGGCCCAGCACTTTCTGGAATTCATCATCTCAAATGCCCTGGATTAATGGATCCCACCAGGAAGAAAAACATATTGGTGTTGGTTCATCACACATCATCACACCAACATGGGTGACAGGTGTGGCCATCAAGGGTCACTGGTTAGATGGTTAGATAAGCTAATAAGCTGCACATCCACCCCACCACCCCCCCCAACTAAAAAAAGGAAAAAACCAAAAAAAACTAAAGCAAACTACTTTTTCTCTTAAGACAGCCCCACGCTAAAGTATAATGCTGCCCAAGATGCAGAAATCTTTACTTTACAAATCTATTCTATGAGCAGCTACAAGGAGGATGCATTTGTTGTGCCAAAAACCAAAAACCAAGACTCACAAGAGAAGGAAACCAGTTTGGTGTGGACCCTAAACAGGCAGGCTACAATAACAGGAGGAAACTAGTTCAGAAAAAAAAAAAATCCCAAGAAGGAAAGACATCCATGATCAGTATCAGTAAGACACTGGAGGTCTTCATGAAATCATCGAAAAATAGCCAAGGATTCAAAAGATAAATCAAACCAAACCCTTTAGCTTTGTTAATAAGTGGCAAACTCGCAAAAATGCACTGACACAAGCAAAAAAAAAAAAATATATATACTGAACCTACTGATATTGCCATCCAACTGGCAGATAGAGCAGGAGTGCAAACCACCCCCCTCTCTCCAAGGGGGCACACAACAACTGGAAAAGTGTAGTGTCCCGAAAATCACAGACGCACAGGTGAAAACAGCCCTTTCAAAAGCCAAAAACACAGCATCAGTGGGACCAGATGGTGTCCCAGGCTGCATCTTGCATGAACTACAGAACAAACTAACCCCCCACCTAAACATGCTGTTCAACCTCAGTCTCTCCACAGGTTATGTGCCCATAGAATGGCACACAGCAACAGTTATTCCTCTCCACAAAGGAGGGGCCACAACTGACCCTGGTAACTATCGCCCCATCCATAAGTCCAGCTAGACTGGTCTGCAAGGCTATAGGATCATCATCACGGAACATTAACAAAGATATTGGGGAACCTCAAAACACTTGACCCGACCCAGTTCAGCTTTGTTAGGGCAGATCATCTGGTTGATGTCTTGACTTCGTCACAGCCCCAAGGCCATAGATGAGGTGGGGTCACACAGCCCCAGCCTACCTCGCCAAGGCTTTCACACCATTCCTTTTCGGGTATTACAGAAAAACTCACCAGCCTGAACATAAACCCCTACGCATGAGAGATGGGTGCCAACTAGCTTACAAGACAGAACTCAGATGGTAAGAATAGTGGGCTCCATGTCTCACTCCAGTGAGTGACAGTGTCCCATAGGAAGGCTTGGTCCTGGGACCCTACTGTTCGGCATATACTTCTCAGAAGTACAGGCAAACACAGGAGGACTGATGACTGCAAACTGGGAGCCATAACTGACTCCCCGGCTGACACGGACCTCCAAAAGGCCCTTACTAAGATGGACATCTGGTGTCAAAGTCATGGCCTCAAGCTAAATGCCAAAAAATGCATAGTCATCCCATTTGGGAAAAACATAACACATAGGTGGCAGCCCCCTTAATACAGAAGAGGTAATAAGAGATCTGGGGACCCAGGTAGATAGTAATCTCTCCTTTGACAATCATATTGCCAAAGTAGTTAGGAAATCCTTCTATGCGGGTTTTGGGTCTGAATGTATAATATGATGAGTAACCAGGTAAGGCTGGGGTGCTGTCTGCAGGTTTGAACCAGGTTTTTGTGACTGCACAAATGTCAGCATCTTCTAGGGTTAAGAATGCTTGCAATGAGTGAATTTTCATGTTGAGACTTCTGGTATTCAACAGCATGACCTTTACATTGCATTTAGATGAGATTCTCATGTTGGTAGTTTTGACCTGAAGACATTGCCTAAAAAGGCACTATGGGGGAGGCAAGAGCCTTTGCCAGGAACCTGAAGCCCATGGGAGACAGATGCAGACCATCTCTGGCAAAGCATCATGGTCTGTCAATCCTGTCTTACCAGGCTGACCGGTACTGGATCCCCTTAAAATGACACCAGAAACTAAGCCAGTTGTTAAAGTCAATCATTTTTTGTTTGTATTGAGACATCATTCTGGGTGACAGTAGAATGCTGCTTAAGGCTAGTGACATACCTGACTGGAGCACATATTCTGTGAGCTCAGTCATGTCTCTCTTCATATTGTCCAGACAGGTATGTCTCAAGTCATTCACGGCAACATGTACTATGACAGAGCTACATCAGTTCTTGTTGAGGGACTTGAGTGCATGGGTGATGTGGTGGATTCTGGCACCTGACAAACAACTTACCATGTCTTTCTCCTTATCCAGCCTGGTGAGGGGGACATCTGTGTGTCTCACAATGGAGTCAACTATGATTAATATATTGGGTTTATGGTTAAGCCTTAATGGCTGCGAGACACAGGAGTGTGCACTATGTGTGGTGTGGAAGGCTGTGGAGTTTGCGTGTATTCTTGTCTCTGAGGTCTCTTTTTTTCAGGTATGTTTTTGTTAAGAGCCTCTGCATATGTGGCCGTGATGTTTGAGGTGTGGTGTTTGTGCAGACAACCTTCTCAGTGCTAAGTAAACTAGTGCTTGTGAGGGAGGGAGCATAGATTCCACATTTTTAATGTAATTGCATCTGTCACAAATTGTGTTCCTAGGTAGTAGTAAGAGAGGGTTGTCCATGTACATGAGACAACTGCTACACTGTCTCAGAATGCCCATATCAACTAGATTGGCAGGAGAAACTGTAGGATACTGTCCGTCCATATTTGTCAGAATCGGTGAGGGGGGTGAGCTAAGGGGGGTGCAGGTGGAAAGATCCGAGATGGGAACTAGTAGCTTGTGTTTGTACAGAGGCTGTAAAGAAGCTTCACTACCTCTGGAAAATTTGAAGTTGAAATACCTTGCAATGGGTCAAATCAGTGCAGTGGTGGTGTGAGATGCACAAACAAGTGAAGCCCCGTGCAAACACAAGGTTTAAATACCAGAAAAGATGGAAGAATCTAGAAACTCAGATTACTACCCAGTCCTGCTAGCCCCTGCACTTTCAACCAACCATTCATGCTAGACAAGGTCAGGCAGCCCTCTTACTCTCACTAACAGAGAACGCAGTCCCCTACCAGCACAAGATGGCTCCCAGGAAACTCAGCAAGCAAAACAACCAGGCCTGGATGCAGCAAACCTGTATCCAGACTATGCTAACTGACTAGAACACAGAAAACTCTTCCCAGAAAATGCACAGAAAAGCACAGATAGAGCACTCACAAACAGAAAATACAACTCAAAGTATGAAAAAAGCAATTTACAGTTAATTCAGTAAAAATGGAATTACAGTAATGAAACACTACTTAGCAATGAAAATACAGTTAAAACAGTATAAAACAGTACAAGGATGCAGTGAAACAGTAAAGAAAGCTTTATAACAGTGCAGAATGTACTAGATTACCTGTATAGCACAACTATAAGTGTTAGGAAGTGCAATCCAATGAAATAAATGTAAAAAACACTTATTCTGCTCTTGGAGCCTCAGGGAATTGTAGCTACATCACAGTGATGAATCACCACTCCTCAACGTGGTAAAAATAAACACAGCCCCTGCAAACACAGGGTTTAAATTCCAGAAAAGATGGAATAATGCAGAAGCTCAGATTACGCCCAATACTTTTTATATCCTGTTTTGCATTGTCATCATTTTTATTTTATAGCCTGTATTCCCTAAAGTTAAATGTCTCTGTTTTTGGATGTCTGTCTTTTTTCCATATACATTTTATTACTTCATTACGTACTTCCTCCTACACTATCCCTTTAGCAAACCATTCATTTAACACTTTTTTCTTTAAGTTTCATTTTCTTGTAAAACTCATAACTTAGTTTTCCTAATCCTGGTGTTGACTCTTCTCCAGTCTTGTATTTCCTGCATTTTTTCCACAGTAATCTCCTTTACCAGTTCTACGTTAGTACCTTCAGATATTTTGATGCACTATATTCCTGTTTTCTTTTGTTACTTTTAATGACACCTCAGCCCCACGTGCAACAATGAGGAGGAGGTGGATGAATGGATTCTCGTTTCCCATCTTCTTCCTTTTCATACATTTTATCTACACATTTTCTTTTTGTTTATATCCTAAACCACTTTCTCCATTATATATCACTTCCATTCTTCCTTTTATTCTCACTTGTTTTTCCTAAATAAGGTGATACCTTCTTTCTTACCTTTTAAGAAATATCTCTGCCTAAATAGTTTGTCATATATCTTTATACTTGTTATATTTCTTTTTTTCTCAATTTTTACTTGAAGCGTTTCCCTTATTTCTTTATATTCTTATTTTCTTTATTCTATTTTCTACCACATTCTTTCACTTTTCTACCCACTGTACAAGCTGATTTTCATAAAATTCTTACTGTCATATGACATTTCTGTAATTTCTTACTTTTCATCTTAATTTCTTCTGTCTTTCTAGCTTTACCAGTCAACCTTTTTCCTTTTCCATATTTTATTATCTCTTTATGCTCTCCTGTTCTTGCCCACACAGCTCTGTGATCAGAAAACCCAACAATTTCTACATGTCCTTCTATTTCTTCTATTCCATTCCCTTTTAAATATCCCTCACTGATAAGTCAGTTCTCTCTCTTTCAACCTGTAGATCTCCACAATTTACACCTTCTTTAATATTTTCAGATACTGTTACTTATCCTGTCCTTCCTTGAATTACAGATCGTATGAGGTATCATGATGCAAAACTAACCAAAACATATTTTCAAAACTTCAAACATCATTTTTTGTCTGTCATATCACTGCATGCATAAATTGCAAATAAGAAAATAAGAAAGATGTAAAACATTACCATGCATCACCTTCCTACCTGAAATCCATAACCTCTAATTTTTATTTAATTTCTTATCAAAATTATACTTGAACATTCTTGGTTTCCTACAAACTATATAATCTTGTTTCCCCACAAGACCTCAGTTCTGTCTCTTTTCCCTTTTTAACACATCTTTTATTTAATAAACATATAATTTCTGCTTTCACCTAATTAAACCATTCAGTTACCATCAGCACCCTGATGTAATTTTGATATGAATCACATTGACAATTAATATCTTCACGTCATCTCTTTCCTTTAGTTGCTTCTTTTTCCAGCTATTATTTTTCACTTCCTCCTTACTCTTCTTCCTATTTAATTTTCATCATTTTATTCTTGTTCTTCTCTTGTGTCAAAATCCCCCTCCTTTCCTTCGTTACTTTCCAAATAGTTTATATCTAGTCTCTTTCTGAATAACATCCTTTCCCCCAGTATTTCACTACGTTTCTGCGTTTCTGCTGAATTTATTATATTTTCTTCCACAACATTATCCGTCTCAGCTTCTTTGCTATTATTTTTCACTGTTTTCTTCATCTATTTATGCTCCTGGGTGTTACAAGTACTGCACTTTGATTCACAATTTTTGCTGCATGTACCTTCTCCCTACATTGTCTGCATCTTCTTTTTTTATTTCACAATCCTGTACTAAATGCAATTTTTTGTGCAGATGAAAAACAGCCTTTGGCTGTCTCCAGTATTCCACAGTCTCTTTCCATTAACATTTATTACATTTTGAACATGCTGCATCTTTTCTTTCACATTTAACGTTACCAACATTTTCCTTCCCCCAGTCCTTACATTTAATTCATCAAATACCATTTTTATATCATGCACTTTAGAAATAAGAAAACAGACTCCATCTCAATGATGTCAGTGCTAGGAGGTTTGAATTGTATATGCATCTTTTTTATGACGCAGTCCAAAATTAAAATGATAATAATAATAATAATAATAATAATAATAATAATAATAATAATAATAACAACAATAATACTTCCATGGTGCAGTCTTTGTTTTTCGTTTCCTTCCTCTGGCACAAATTTTTCTAATAACCCAAATGTTTCAAAAGTCACTTCACAGAAATTCTCAGTTCCTACTGTATCACCAAATTCCACTGCTTTTCCCACTGAAACTGCAATTTCGTTTGCTTCTGCAACCATAACATGATCACTTGCCTCACTCCATCTTGCTTCTGCTCTATTTCCTATTTCACTTTGCTCCATCAAATTCAGTAATTCCTGTGTTGATCAGGGCCGGTACTAGCATTTTGGGGGCCCCCCAGCAAGTTTCAGGTTGGGGTCTCTACAAAGGAGAATATAAAGTGTGATCACATTGCCATCATGCCCCCTACCCTCTCAAGCTCATCCAGCACCATTTAACCAGCACTGTACAGTGTTGCTACATTCATACCATTAGAAAGACTTGGATTTGCCAAGGCACACACACTGACAGGCATTTAGTACCAATGTTACATTATGAGAAGCCCATGTACCACAGCAAGGTAGCCACTCAGAGGTACAAGTGCACAAACTGACTGGCATTTAGTACTAATGTTACATTATGAAAAGTCCCTGTATGTGTAGTGCACCATTGTGCACTGCCACTTAGTGGGGGTTACCACTGGTGATTATAGAAGCAAACATTTTACTTGTTAAATTTTTCCTTAGCACTTTGCTTGTGGTCCTCCAGAGGTTTTTTGTGGCCTTGTTCTACTGTCAGGTGGAACACTAAGCCTAGTCTCAGTGGTACCAACACACCTGTCATCCACTAGACATTCCTAAGTGCGACCTCTTTTCATGACCATATAACTTTACCTAACACTATGGACAGACAATTTTCTGCAGTTTCTCCAGCCAGCTTGGTTGAAATGGGTATCCTGGGGGTAGTGTAGCTACTGCCTCATGTTCACCGGCAACCTTCTACTCAACACGTGAGAGATGCAACTATATTAAGAACCTTGAATCCATGGTCTGTCACACATCAGTCAGTATATATGACAATGAGCAAGCACACCTCACCTTCTACTTCACCCAAACCCACATCACACATATCTACATATGTGGCGGTCCTCACCAGAAGCATACTTAAACACCAAAGACCTTCCAAACACAAGCATACAATACATAATACTTCCTCTGCAAAGCATAATACACAAAATAGCTCATACACCAGTGTCTCACCTGGCAAGCCCTTAAAGCAAAACACAAAACCAAACATATTAGTCATAGGTGATTCCATCCTGAGACACAGAGATGTCCCTCTCACCAGGCTGGATAAGGAAAAAGTCACAGTCAGCTGTCAGTCAGGTGCCAGGATCCACCATATCACACATGCACTCAAGTCTCTCAACAACAGGTACTGTTATGACTCCATCATAGTCCATGTTGGTGTGAATGACTTGAGATGTACCCCACTAGACTATATAAAGAGAGACATGACTGAGCTCTCGGACTATGTGTCTCAGGCAGGTATGCCCCTAGCTTTAAGCAGCATTTTACCTTCACCCAGGAAGATGCCACAATGCAAACAGAAAATGGTTAAATTCAATAACTGGCTTAGTTTCTGGTGTCATTCTAAGGGGATCCAGTATCTGTCAGCCTGGGATGGCAAGGTCGACAGACCTTGATGCTTTGACAGAGATGATGTTCATCTGTCACCCCTGGGATTTTGGCTACTGGTTAAGGCTCTTGCCACCCTCATAGTGGCTTTTTTTACGTAGTGTCTCTGGGACAAAATTCCCAAAAACTAAAGGTCTGTGTCTGACAAAGTTTGTTGCTGACTGCAAAGTGGAAGCAGTCATAAGCTCTCCAAATGATGTCAACATCCTACAAGAGGGTCTTACACAAACAAATGATTGGTGCCATAGTTACGGCCTTAAAGTCTGTGCAAAAAATGTATTATTATCCCTTTCAGTAAGAGTGATATTCCTGCTAACTACCACATCAATAGTAACACCCTAAGTAAGCATTCAATGGTGAGAGACCTTGACACACAGGTTGACAGCAACCTTACATTTGATTATCATGTTTCCACAGTGGAAAGAAGGGCATTCTGTATTGCTCATCTCATAAGTAAGGACATTGCCTCTAGAAAAAAAAAAAACAAGTTACAACCTCTACTGTTCCCTCATCAGGACAGTAATTGAGCAGAACACCCCTTTTGGTATGTACCTTTCCAAGCACCTACAGCAATTGGAGAGACCACAAATGTTCCTCACAAGGAAAATTCAAGGTCTTCAGCATCTGTCCTATATGGATCATTTCAAATCACTGTCACTTTACTCTGTTTCATACAGACTAGTCAGAGGTGATCTCTGCCTTGAATATACAGCAATTTCTGACCCTGCTTTATTGGAAATGCTGCGTAACCTCAAGTCAAATGGTAGACTGGTTACTCGCTCTAAAAACTGTAACCTAGTATGTGACATTAACATAACCTGCTGGAAGTACGGATTTGTCTCCCAGAGGTTACAACACCTTTGAAACAGACTCCCACTTCATGTCAAACAGAGCACCTCATTGGCCCTCTTCAAATGCAGTCTGGATGATTGGAAGGGTAACCATAAATTCACCCCAGTGGTTCCACCTGTGTCCTTCTTGGACAAGGGCAATAGGTGCTGATTGTGAAAATAAGGGTATAACTTGGCTAGGCTTGTAAGGGCGCTAGAGCCATTAGCCTATTAACTTGCTACAATCCTATAAGAGGGTGTGTATGTAAGGTATCAAGCAGTACCTGCAGTGTTTGTGATGTAGGAGTCAAAACCACGCTGCATCTGTGGTGAAAGTTCAGTGTGTGCTCAAGTGCTTGTCTTAGAAATGGTAGGGCATCAAGTGCTGTTTATTGCATGTCTGATATGCACCATCCATCTTCAACTCCTTTTCCCATTTTTGCACATGGGGAGGGGTGTCACTTCCACAGTGACAATCATCTCGGGCCAAGATTTACACCGCCGGATGGCTAGCCCTGCCGCAGTAGTTTATTCACATCACTCACTCGAGCACACACTATCACCTATGGCTAATTTGGACTGTCTAATCCACCTACTGCATGTCTTTGGAATGTGGGAGGAAACCAGAGCATCAGGAGGAAACCGACGTGACCGCAGGGAGGACATGCAGACTCCACACAGAAGGCACCCTAGCCAATAATTGAACCGGAGAACCTATTACTGTGAGGCGACAATGCTAACCGCTGCACCACCATAGCATGCAGGCATATGTGTGAGCAGTTAGGTCTGGTGAGTGTAGAGTCTTTTCTCCAAGACTGAATCATACCTCTCAACCTCTTAGCTCATGAAATCTGGACAAAGCCTAAAATAACAGGGTACAAAGGCCCAAAAACAGGTACAGATTTTAAATATTGCTCTTGTAAGCTTAGAAAGTTACTGGAATAACAGGATTTGTGTTAGCATACATTTTCAGAAGAATATTAAGTCAGAAACTCAAATGCATGTCATTATTTAGTGAATATAGTCCTTGGTGATTTGACAGAAAACCACAACTTTTTATTAGGAACAGACCAAAAATATGAGGCAAAAATTTGGACATTCTGGGAAAATATGGACAGTTGAGAGCTACAGTGACTGTACAAATATTTTAAATCATTTTCTTACAAATCTGATCTCCTCTTCATTATCAGCCGCATTGCAAAAAATTATGCCACCATTTTTCCTAAATTATATGTTAAAGTTCCTTCTCCTGGACCCATCTACAATCTCCTACTAAAAGATGATCTGGAAATACTAGAGTTCTGAACAACCAACATTCTCCAAAAAAACTGCAGTACAATAAAACACATCTCCAATCTGCTAACCTCCATAAACAGCCTATCGCGTTGCACCAGGAACTTACCCTAGCTGCAACCAATCAGGTCCCTTGCTTAACTGAAGAGGTCCTGACTGAGTGCAGCTTACAGGGAAGTTTAAAAAAAAACAGAATGGCAGAATCACGTGGTGATGTTATACAGTCATGTGAACAAACAAAGGAGAGGGAGAAACACGCAGCTGCTTCATCTGTGGGCCCCCATACGTGGGAAGATAATCGGGTCTCCCCGCGGTCCTAGGTTTGGCAGGTGCCTAACGCTGGCTATGGTGTTGATCATCCAACTCCAAACTCCATTACAATAATTTCCTCATTTCCAATAGTTTAAGAAACCTCTCCAGTTGCTCCTTCTCTCATGGTATCCTCAGTTTTGGATTGCTGACAATCAAGGCAATATTAGCCCTCTGGCACTGCCCAGTGGTTGTGATGCAAAACAACATGAAAGAGCAGAGGAAGTTCCTTGGTGCCTTGACCAAATCATGTCCCTGAGCCAGTATGGATAATGCCTCCGGTCTCCCTTGAAAAAAGCCCACTGTACTAGTTGGACTAATGCAGTCAAAGTCAAAATCAATAATTCAATCAATCCCTAAACAGGAAGCAAAATGTTAGAAAGACTGTGATTTCTGAATTGTTGAAGGTAAACTGTTTCTGTGATGGGGAGGTGGTTTCCAAAATTTTTGTTTGGAAACATTCTATGTTTTGTCAGTTTCTAAAAGTACTGGCACTGCAAAACACAATTGTCTACTTGTAGTAAGCATGGAAATTAAAACTTAAGTCATCTATAAGACTTGTTGTTCATAACTTGTGAGCGGTGCATAAACAGTGTTACAGCTGGCAGAAAATGGAAGCTACCTTAGAACACTGACAGGTGAGTGGTTCCATAATCCTGCAATGTGATGCTTAAGACTGCTCAAGGTCTGATGTCAGTATTAAGATGTGTTGCGGGTGCAATGCCACCACAGTTAAATAAGTACATATGTATGTACATAGATACCTACATATGTACATTTCTCAACTTAAATGTTTAATCAAATTTTAGGATCATGAGCGAGGCATATGGAAGGCAGAGATACTAATCAGGGATGGCACACCAGTTATTGCAGTGCTCATACAGATAAACACGTACATGTGCATACACCATACCTCATGAGCATGCTCACTTGTGTGCATGCATTTACAACATGCATGTTCATTTATATTTCCAAACTCCTAGTCCAGAAATTCTGGACAAAGCCAAAAATTAATGAGGGTACCAAAAATCAGAGACACATTTTAAATTATTTATTTATTGTTAACTTAGAAAGTTGATAGAATTGGAAGTTTTGCATTAGCATGCTTTTTTTGAAGGATATGAACTCAAACTCAAATCTGCCTGTATTTAGTGACTTTATTTCTCAATTTTGCCAGAAAACTACACATTTTATGAGGAACCGATCAAAAATAAGAGATAAAAATCTGGACATTCTGCAAAATTATGGATAGTTATGAGGTTTTGAGGACTATATAGTCAGAATTTCAACATGTTTCTGGGGTGTGAGAGGAAACTAGAGTTCTCTTTAGAAAACCCACACAGACACAGGGAGGATATGCAGAATACACAGATGGCACCCTTCCTTTGAATCCAACTGGAAAACCAACACTTGTGACATGGCAACATTAAGTGCTGCACACATCTACTGTAATATAATTTAGTACTTCACAGAAACTACAGGAAATCCATACTATTGGTATTTTGACTCTAACAGAAACAAGATTCTCCAATGGTCCTCTTAGTTACCTTGGATTTCATCTAAACCCTTCTTTGGAATTTCTCTGTACATTCTGAAATCAAGTCCTCAGGCAACTTAGTGTGGCATTCCATCTCTAACCACCTCACCCGTGACATTAGGTTTGCTCTAGCCAATGGGATGCTTATCCAAAGGTTAGAATATGACCTCCCCCTGCTTTGAACTGAACAAACAGCATAGACATCTTGCAAACTGTCATAAAGAAAATGTCACTAGTCTCTCACCATGCAAGAAACATTAATTTAGTTCTTTAAAAATAGTCTGCTGGCTTCTGGTTACTCCTTCCTTCTACCATGTTTCAGATACAAACTAATAAATTGCAGATACCCCCCTCCCCTCTTCTCAGACTTCAAGTAAAATCATCCCCCTAAGTCCACAGACACTTCCCCACAGATGCTCAGAATACAGACAGTATTACATTGCTTAGATACCGTTTTAAAAACATGATTGGAGAAGTCCTTCTAAAAACTGTTATTCTCCCAACTTGTGCAGTCTTCCTACACAGCTTCAAAATCACAAAATATTCAGGGCAAAACTTAAAAAAAAAACAAAAAAAAAACATAAGAGGTGTAAGTGATTCAGAGATACTAACTTATTATATCAATTGCCCCTATAAGATTCCTGTACATCACAAAACAACCTTTGGAACACAACTGAATGCATGAGAAAGTGATTTACATCTGTAAATACTGAACATTCCACTTATAATTTGTCTTCTACTCCAGTTTAACTTTTTGTGCCCATTCTCATGCATTAACCTTCCTTATTAAACCTAATTTGTCCTGAGTTATTCTCTCCCCAGGGACTTGCCTGCCCGTGTGAGTTACTCCTATTCAACCTCTCACACTAACCTTACTACGCTCGTTATTATATTTTCTATCTCTAACAGCATGCCTGAAATCTCCACTAGAGAATGATATTCCTAACACCATTTCATTACATTTCTGCTGCACCGCTATAACCTTTCTTACCCATTACCTATTATTACTACTTTGTCTAATATTCAGCCTCCAGTCGCTAGCCTTTAATGTACGCTATAGGTATTAAGATACATGGGCCCCTTATTCAGTACAAAACATGAAAATATATACACTTTGCAATGCTACTCTTGTAAGTATTCTCTGCTTGAAATTTGTAATATATGAATAACATTTCCAAAATCTGCAATCTATGTGTAACATTCCATACTTGACAACTTTTTTGTTTTCACAGATATTAAATATACAAACTATGTAAACACTTTTTTATTTTGCTTTTGCTTTGCATTTATAGATGTGAAATTTAAATATATATATATATATATATATATATATATATATATATATATATATACATGTGTGTGTGTGTGTGTGTGTGTGTTTGTGTGTGAGTGAAATATGGTTTACCTTTACAAGGTCGCAAGTAAAATATGCAACCCAACAAATATCTGACTCACGTGGTTGGAAACTGCACTTTCAAATGCTGAAAACAGCGAAAGTGCTGCACAATGAATTCCACATTCTGGGAATGTCCAATATTTTTGAAACATCCTACATTTCCGGATGTCTCCAAACACTATCCTGCAGGGGAGAAAAGCTTTGCTGCACCCCCCCATATGGGGGGGTGCAGCCTCCCACACCCCCTGCTACTTTAATATATTAACTCCAAGATTGCACTACAGTGAGGGAAGGGGTACATGTTCTGATCCCCACTATAGCGCGATCTGCACTTAGAATGCCAAATTTACATGAGCAAATGCACACTGGCATTCGCTGAACTGTGAATTTGGAAATTTGGTGTCGTCATTCTGAACTTTTGAAATCATCCTTTCTCACATCTGCCATCACAGATGTGCTCTTCAACCATATGAAGATAAACTGTGAAATATATATCGCATCTTACACAACTGTCCATTCATGCGATTTTGTAATTGGTTATTCCTACTTGATCAAAGCCCAGGTAATGCTTGAAAAGAGTAACTGGACCCATACCTCTCAACTGTACCTGATTTTCAGAGATGTCCCTGATTTTGACTCATATTTTAGCTCTGTCTCTCTTAATCCTTCCTAAAACTAGTGCCTTTTGGAGAAAAAGTGGTGAATTATACTTAATAAATAATGACAATAAATAAGGACAATAATTAGAGTTACAGACTTTTTTTACTTTAGGAAATGTATATTAATTCACATTCCCTTCTTATGTCAATGTCTCTATAGTGCTACTATTTTAAAAGTATCCCTGATTGTCCCTGATTATTTCTGGATTTTCAACTACAAGAAAAATGGTGTAGAACAAATAAACCAAGAAACTTAAAAATAGTTCTACCTTACCACACAAAAGAGACCCTTGACTCATTTGAAAGATTTAGCAAATGTCTTTTTTCTGTAAATGCTGCTCTTGATCGACTTATCAAAGTTGTCAAATGACAGAGTGATGTCTAAAAAATTAATTGCCCTGCCATAATCACTCATAGTAAACTTCTGAAAGTCTGTTCTAGTGTTTAGACAGGAAATTAATTGTTCAAACTCTTCTAGAGAAGGTTTTCAAATGAAAAACAGGTAATCTCTGTAGCTATAGTATAGCAAAACTTGAGAAAACAAAGCATGAGATTTCAAATATTTTTGCTCCCACAGCATCATAACTAAGTTTACAAAAACAGGGGCAACCCTAGCCCCAATTGCAACTCTTGTCTTCTGTTTAAACAATTTCCCAGAAAAGGAAAAAAGTTGTTTTGTAAAACAATTTCTAGGAGCGAACACACAGTGTTGATCTTATCATTGTACCATACATACATAGATTATCTGTTTTTCGTCTGGAAAGGTTTTCTAGAAGAGTTTGAACAATTAATTTCCTTTCTAAACAGTAGCACAGACTTTCTGAAGTTTACTATGTGTGATTATGGCAGGACAATAAATTTTTATACATCACTCTGTCATTTGACGACTTTGGTAAGTTGATCAAGAGCAGCATTTAGAGGAAAAAGACATTTGCTAAATCTTTCAAACAGGTCGAGAGTCTCCTTTGTGTGGTAAGGCAGAACTGTTTTTAAATTTCTGGATTTGTCCCAGACTCTGAGATTTGTCCCTGACTGGTTGAGAGCTATAACCGGACCACATCTCTATTTAACAACAGATTCAAATAAATAAATAAATAAGCCTTCCTTTTTGCCACCTAAGTGCATATATATATATATATATATATATATATATATATATATATATATATATATATATATATATATATATATATATATATATATATATATATATATATATATATATATATATATATATATAGACTGGCATATACATTTCTAATTTATGTGTATAAACAAATATAAATTAGAAATGTATGTTATATATGTATTCAGATATTTGTAGCACTACTTCAGCAGATAAGTGAAAAGTATTTATATGAAGATTTATTTTGCAATAGCATAATGTCAAGCGTGCACAGTGAAAAACTAGAACTACAGGCACGCTCTTCTCAGTACCCTGCTACCAAGAACACTGCTCTTTATGGAAACCTGCTAACTGGATAAAACATTTACGGATTGGAATCTTGGCAAAGGGAGCTTTAGGTTTGGGTGTGAGACAGTACATCCTTGATTAGAGGTCAAAGATTTTTCTTTGGTGCAGACTGTTAAGACTGTGAGTTGTAGTTCCTGTGGTACAGGGTTTGGTTCCCTCAGCCATTATCTGCATACTGTGTGACCTTGACCAAGTCACTTAACCAGACAGTACTTTTGGGCAACTGGGAATTTGGGCTAGGGTCCTCAGTGATCCCCCAGGGTGCAAGCCTGGTAACTACCTATGACCAAGATGTAGACAAACTGAGGTGGGGAATGTGCAAGATGGAGTTTATAAGTTGCAAGTTTTATTTTATGGGGGGGCGAGGTGTTTGTGTGGAAGGCTGAATGAAGTATCTGGTGAGGTGGTGCACGTATGTCAGTGGCTTGCATGTCTGTCCAGACCTCTGCAGGGTCTCAGCATTGTGGTGTTGAGGGGTAATGCTCTTTGCCAACTGCATGGAAAACTTGAAGTTTGTTGCATGTATTTATGGGGCACATGGAGTTCATGTTCTCTTTTCTTATCTTGTGTTTTTAACTGAGATTAAAGAATTGCATTCAGAAAGTTATTTTTGTCATGTTTATTTGGATTAAGGTGTGCTGAGCCACTAGGCATATAGTTGGGCAACTTGTTTTCATTAGATTGCCACATAAACATTCCTAACCCATGACTAAGTAAATGACCAGAACTGAAATCATTAATAAGTAAGCAAGCCAGGAAGATGGTATACCTTAACAGAAATTATCATTAGTGCTAACCTTAATGATTGTGAAAATGCACTCTCAATAGAGTTCCAGCTTCCTCTTTCGTTAAGGTACAGAAACCTTGTAGCTGATTGTATTACGTACAGGTGTGCGGATAGCAATGCCTTGCGCATGCAGGGTGGAAAGGAGCTTTGCTCTACTAATGAATGCTAAGATCAAATTCTGTTTCAGTCACTTTTTTCTAAATTCAGGAGACATTTAGGTTTTTGGCATTTCTTCTTTAACCTGCAACCATTGAAGAATAACAAACAGTTTAATTAGTGGCATCTCTATATGTGGTTGAATGGGAACAGGATTGGTTGCAGCTTGATCACAGCTGGACAAGCTGCTACTTGTCAGCTGTTTTTTCTCATAGTAAATCACTGCCTGTGATGTTTCTATTACAACAGCACCGATTCAGTCTTTTTTTTCTTTTCTTAGTGTTGTGCAACTGTAGAAGCGCTCACACACATCTGTGTGTACTATATATATCCTACTGGCTTTTTGTATTTTAAGTAGGTGATGTCAAAAAAGTTACCACAAGGATAACTGGGTTGTGGAAGTCAAGAATTCATTGTGATGCAGCTTTTTGATCCTTCAGTGTCAGCCCTTCTATCATTGTGAAGCAGAATTCCCCAAGTATTGGATTGTTCGCCGACTAATAGGGAATGTGAGCTTGGCTTAGGCCATCATGAGACAGAATAGTTTTACCCTACTGATGATGGGCTGTTGTGATAGTAATTCTGCTCAGCATGAGAGGTATATCCTTGTGTAGGATGGGTTGTAAGGATGAAGCCCCCCTACACGACAGATGCAAAACCATTGGACTGAAGCTTCAATAGATTATGTTGATCTAGCTGGAGTTTCAACCACTAGTTACTCAGAAGACATAGTAAAAGCGTCACTATATAAAAGAAGCTACAATAAAAATGAAATGGAAGACAGTAATTCACAGAAATGGTGGAACTGCAAGTCAGTGGCAGCACTAAAACTACCATTAATGTGTGCGGTTGCTGTAACAATGAAAACTGCGGCAGAGAAGGTTGGGACATGATGTATTCACTTTTGGATCTTCATTTTTATCACTTGTTTTCCTAAGGTAGTTTCAACAAACTGATGTCCATAGATATTTTAAGAAGATAATACCACTTTTGCTGATGCCTGTTTGGTTTCTTAACAGTAACAGACAGACATGCCAATGGGATGGAGGAAAACCCCATAAGGCATCCCCCTCCTAGACAACCGATATTAGTAACAAGTCAAAATACAATACGCATGTCTCACTGCCTCACCATAATTTTGTTCAATTACTGTCTGGATACTGATATCTGCTACAGGTGGACATGTAGGCAAATGTTCCTAACCTGCTCACCTTTTGTAGTGCACCATCCTACAAACTTCCCTAATCTTCTGTAATGTTGCATCTCTAATGTCGTGTCTTGTATTTTTTTATATTCCTCCATTCCCGACACATATCTGAAGTGGTATACCTCTCAATTGTCCAGATTTTTGCAGAATGTCCAGATTTTTTTGCCTCAGATTATGTGGAATCAAAGCAGTCACTATGTAAAACTAACTGGAATCATGTGTCCAGAGGAAAAACTGCAGAAGGAGTGTGGAAAGTTTTGAAAGAGAAATTGTTTGAATACAAAAATAAAATAAAAAAATGTTTAACATCAGGATCTAGGCACATTATCAGAAGGATAGAGTTCCATAAGTACAAGATACTTAATTAAGGTGAAAGACAAAAACAGAAGAAATGGAAAAGAGGTTGAACTACAACTTTGAAAACTGAAATAAACTAGCCTTACAGACAGACATAGTGTGAAATAAGATGAAGAAAAATATTGAAGAAAATGTATATAAAGATATTGAGCATAATAGGAAATCATTTTATAGATACATAAGCTGTGGAAGGAGTAAAATACATGCAAATTGATAAACTGTGTGCAGATTCTAAAATTTCTTTAACACAACAGATTACAGATATAGTTACAAAATCCTATGCAGAGCAGTTTGGTTCCACAAAGGGGGTGGTACGTTTTCTTAGTGACATCCAGTAACCTCAGATAGTGAAATCAAATTAGATTATGTTGAAAAAGAACTATGCAAACTAGATCCAAACTAAGCACAGGGAGGAGACAGAATTAGTAATAATGACCTGAGAACACTTCAGCAAGAACTTATAATACCATTATATCTATTATTTACTAAGTTGTACAAATATGGGGAGATGCCACAAGACTGGAGACATGCACTTGTTAAACTTGTCTTTAAGGGAAAGTGGAGTCATAAAGACCCTTAAGCTTACTTTCATGTTGTTGAAAAATAATGGAGAAGGTAATATTGGATAAGTTATAGTCAGAAATGGAAAGGTTGGGACTTGAAACCATATATCATTATGCATATGCTGAAAATAGATCTACTGCCACCTGAAACATGATATTCTATAACAATATCATAACAGCTATAAATGGCAGTTGGGCTGTGATATAATTTATATAGATTTAACTTTAGCATTTGACAGGATCATACACAAAAACATTGAAGAATAAATTAGAACAACTAGATATTGATGTACTATTGATAAGATGGATAGTTGCACGGCTTACAAATAGGACATGGCAAGTATCATACAGCAACTGGAATGGTAAAATTCGAGGTTACAGTCAGGGTGTCCCACCAGGTTCTGTCCCAGGCTCATACTTGTTTGTTTTGTGTCTTTCAGATCTATCTTTTTCATCTGAGGTGTTCTACAGTCTGTACGTATATGACCTGAAACTGGGAAAACTGATTAATGTTTTACAGATAGGGCATGTCTGTAAAAGAACTTTACTAAACTGACCATCTGGGCACAGGAGAATAATATGGTGATAAATGCATAAAAAACTAAGCATACAAGATTTGGGAGACATATTGATAGGTGAACATTTAATACAGCACACAGTGAATGAAACTGTAGATTCATTTAAGGACTGGGTATATGGGTAGATCCACCTATGAGCTATGAGTTTTGCTAATCATATCAGCCAACTGGCTAATGATCGTTATAGAAGTAAAGGTAAAATCTAGAAATCAGAAATGATGACGTCATTGTTAGATGACAATAAATAAAAGAATAAATAGAAATTTGACTTGTACAACATCTCGTACAGATATTTAAGAGGATATCTTATTCAGGTATATAGGACATTTAGACAAAGGCCTCTGGGAATGATTGAAGTTATCAAAAAGTAGTGGAGAATCATCAGACAATTTATGTAGAAAATTCTGTAGGAATGAGAATTGTGCTAATTGGCTTTCTGAGAGACTACTGATGCATGGAACAGACTGCTTAATTATATTAAAACAAGCACTAGTTCACATATTTAAGAATAGCCTGGACACTTATTATGGGAACAACTGTTTTGGTATATTGGTGGGCTAGAAGGGCATTAATGCCCATGCTTGAAATATTTGTATGTATGTATGTATGTATGTATGTAGTATGTATATATGTATGTATGTATATTGTATCCAAACAATAATAGTTTCATGTCCTGATAACCACATCAGGAGTCTGAATTCCACACCAATTAAAAAAAGCATTTGATGAGGTATTTGAATTCTAGCTTCATGTTAAGGACAAAGCCCTACTTTCCCATTTTGGGAGCCTCATACTGCACCCCATTAACTCAGATGTTACTGTACGTTGTGGGAAGGAAACATTTCATTAAATCAACTTCATTTAAAATCAGTATATATTTTATTTGCAATCTAAGAATTGTTGACAGTGACATCATACTATAATAGTATATTGTCAATAATTGGAACACTGCTTTTCAGGACAGATCTGTAATGAATCTGCAAGTCTAGATAAATCAAGCCAACTTGACCAAAGCATTAAAAACCCATAACCACATAAAAAATGAAAGCTAAAACATTGCAGAGAACTTGCTAAAAAGCATTACTGCAGGAAGGCTGCATTCTTTGATATAGGGGGATTCACATACAGGATATTCCTGGTCTCTAAATGTACTAATTCTGAGATCAAGAATACCCGTTCACAAAATGGAAGAGTCCAGCGAGTATTCTTGATTTTTGTTTGTTCTACTTTTTTTCATTTTGTTGGTTACTTCTGAGGTGACACAAACTTGGAGGAAAGAGAAATGTAATAGAAAATGCACCATTTCCCTGCCTTCATGATGATTGTATGAATGCTGTTTTTCTGAGTGCCAATAATTCAAAGCAGTTACTTTGCAAACCACTTTCAGTAAACCAAAAACAAAGTGCTTTTTTGCAGGGTCATGCCCCCTACAGCCCCATGTGGGGAGAACTGCCATACCCATTGACCCATTCTAACTCCATGGCTGCACAATAGTGGGAAAAAGACAAAGTCATGGTTCAGCAAAAGTAATTTTCAATGTAAACGTTTTACACTATTGGCACTTGACCAAATTCCCCTGAGAGGGTAGTCACATTCCCTTTGCTCTTCACACTGTCCCTCAGCTTCAGAGATAATATAAAAACAACATCTGCTATAAGGCAAGAGCTGGCACCACAAAGTATGCACAGTACAAGACTTCATTTAAAGAAACACGACACTTTGTGTTGACTAAATGTTTCCCACCAAACCATAAATGTTCTATGTCAGACATACAACAGCCAGTAGCTGAAAAATATTAAACTCCTTACAAACAGGGCCACAAGTCCATAACATGACATTCTATAACTTAAAGTAAAATGCTGTTTCAGAGTGGAACTTTACATGTCAGAATTTTAACCAGTGGATGTCCAAGATAAATTTTCCCAAAAAGTAAGATAAGATTAAATGCATTCTTCCTAGTTACCAACTTTCAAAATTATAAGTAAAGCAAAATAAAGCAAGTTGCATAATGTGGAATACAGTACTTGTTCATTTCAGTTTTATTACTGAAATATCTACTGAGCTAAAGGCTCCTTTTAATGGAAGAAACAAGGAGAAAATCTTCCTAGAAAAATCCTAGGGTTAACTTATTGGCCACCAATTAAGCTAAGCAGCATGTCTGTAAGAGGAAACTAGAGTTTTCAGAAGAAATCCACTCAAATAAGGGAAAAATGTAAACTCTCCATAGGCATCATCCAGAAGCTACAATAGAACATTGGACAATAGAGCTCAGAGTCACTAATATGAACCACTGTATCACTGTGCCGCAAAACACATGCAGTAACATGCAGTTCAGTAAGGTAGCATGTACCAAACTGAAAGCCTATGATACAGAATAATACGCATTTACTGAGAACCAAGCAGAATGACAGGACATGCAAAAGCTTATATACACATGCACACATGCGTGCGTGTGTGTTTGTACATATATATATATATATATATATATATATATATATATATATATATATATGTGTGTGTGTGTGTGTGTGTGTGTGTGTGTGTGTGTCTACATATGATTCAATAAAAGGAGGATCCTAGGGCATTGGAACATGAATTTCTCTGCATTTTTTTCTGATGTGGAGACAAACTGTAAATGCTTACCTTTCTGTGCAGAGCACGAAATTCCTTAAAACGTTTGTTTAGGACATGCTTCCTCCCATTGGTGAGAACTTCAACCTTAAACACCTGAGGAAACAGGAACAGAAATACAGGAAACATGAACCAATAATGTTTCTGTGTAACCCAAAACCATTTTATGGTTTGAATATGTTACTGTCTTATCACACCCCATCTGCTAAGAATAGAATTCACAGAGCAGTCTATCTTTGCAAAATGTCACAGTACCATGAACCTCGACTCAAAACAGAGTGAATTAGAATTATTTAAAAAAAGGCTGTTACTTTGCTATTGTAACCTTCAACTATTCAGACCATTTTCAAACAGAATAAGAAGTGTAACTTAGTTTGTACAAATTAATATGTAAGAAGCAAATCTCATAAAACAGAGCTGAATATGATTGTACTTCTATATAACTCTGACAAAGCTTCATTTGCATATTTAAGAACAAGCATATATAAATGACTTCTGAGCAGCAGAAGCATCCAAGCAGAATGTTCAATAACAACTGCAGGTCATGGAAAAACAGAGCAACAATAATTTCTATGCTGCTTAGGTTCACATATATTTACTAGGCTATTGATCCATGAGAGTTCTTAGAAGCCTAACTATACATTCACATGATGTGTTTAGCCCTTATTATTTACGCATGAGTAACCCAGAGATGAGCAGAACATTTATATCTTGCCCCTATCCATGAGAAACAAGGCTGCTAAACCAGGGGTGAATCTGCAGTTACCCAACCATTCATACAAATTACATTTGAATAGAGTAAGAAAAGTGCTTTATGTAGAGAGGAAGGCCATTCCAAATAAAAGGCATTTGCTGTGATACATCTCTATTCCTGCCTATGGAGTCCAGAACTACAACACCTTTGAGTCTCTCTATTTTCAAGTATGAAGGCCAGGCATTGGTGGAAAATTCCAAAAGTATGGTAAACCTGTATAGCGTCCCCCAGCTTCTTTTGGTCTACGTAGCTCTAAGTTTTTACTTCTCTGTGACAATATCTTGTTTCTAAAGGTCACACAGTGGTCACAACATGGCGTTGTCTTTTTAGGTCACAGAGTGCTCATAAGAGGACTCATGGTACTCTTCTCTTAGGCAAAAAAAGGCAGCAAATGGAGATCCATAGGCAGAATTTGCCTTCCACATACACATTTATTAATTTGTTTCTCTGTGAATATTCATAAACACACACTTCTTGGTTTGCTTTTTTTTTGGGAATGTCATGGACCATAGATCTTTTTGAGATTTCAATGTTTTAAAAGCCAAAGTAGGAAAAAGTTACTCTTCACATTTACAGCACTGGAATAAATTCAAGACAATTCCCAAAGTGTGTGTGTGTCTACATATGGTTCAATAAAAGGGGACTCTCAGGGCATTGGAACACAAATTTCTCTGTATTTTTTCCTGATGTGGAGATAAATTGTAAATGGTTACCTTTCTGTGAAGAGCATGAAATTCCTTAAAACATTTGTTTAGGACATGCTTCTTCCCATTGTAAACACCGGAGGAAACTGGAACAGAAATACAGGAAACATTTTCTGCAAGTCAGATGGAAAGGACCAACAGGCAGACAGGCCTATGACCAACTGCTTCTTGCAACAACTACAAAAAAAGAAAAATGGGACAGGCTGTTTCTCCTTTTATCAACTGTCTTTGGCTAATTCTTGCAGATAAGGAGTCAAACTGCAGGAGTAGACTTTACAAAGAATACTGTGGAAAGCAGGTTGAAGCATATGTCAAAGAGCAGTTCTGAACAGGTTTGGTTAAAGTATTTACAAGTAAGAATGGGAAGGTGCTGCAGGAAAAGGTCTGCCACTCCGTGACAGAGATTAGAGCGTTGTGCTGTGGAGATACTCCAGGGAAAACAGCAGATCTAGACAAAGTAAATAATCAAGGTGTGTCAGCTGGATGCCTATACAGATAAGTAACAAATGATGTCATCCATCCATCCACAGTTTTCCCATTTTTCTACATGGGATTGGGGTGTCACTTCAGCAGTGACAGCCATCTAGAGCCAAGGTTTACACTGCTGGGTGGCTACACAAAGAAATCCACACGGGGACACAAATGTGGTAACAGTGATACTGATTATCACTTAGACCAATTAACAGGAAAGAAACCTTGGAAGAAGCACATCAGGTAACAGGCAGTGCAATGTTCAAATAGGACAATTGCTGGGATACAAAAAAATGGAGCAAATTCCTAAAATATTGGCTCCTTTTTCTGGAGATCAGATCTCCAGAAGGGTTTCTAGTGGAAAGTTATCAAACAACTTAGTGAACAGATCTATCTTGGACTCTTTACCATGATCCAGACCACTAAAGGTAAAGAGAAAGGTAAACACAGCACATATGATTTCACTCTCTTTAATTTCTCAAGTGTTTTTGGTTTCTAATATCATGACAGGACTGGACCCCATTCTTAAGCCATAGTACAATCAGAGTTTATGAAATTAGCATGGTTTCTTCTTTGATGTTAGCCAAGAGTGCTCTTCTCAACACCTGCAGTGTGCCCAGAATTGTCTGTGTCTGTAACTCATAAGGGGTTACATGTATTAGTAGTGTATTTAAGTACGACTGTAAATCCTTTTTATTAAACCTGTTGCTCCTATTACTTTTGAAACCATCTTGGTATCTTTCTTCTTTTTCTCCCCATTGTTCTAGTTTCTGCTTGCAAATCCTGGCATTTTACGACTTTGCATCTCTCTGTTAGAAAGACACTGTAATCACTGCATGTAGCAATGTCATCTATGCTACTTTTGTCTTCTTTTCATGGACTACTACATCTGCTTCTCTTGCATTTCTTTTTTGGAACTGTTGGTAATGTGTGATCCTGTGTGATATGAACTTCATCATTCTCTATAATGCTTTGTGTTTCATGTTTCTATTGTGCCTTGGCTACTTCTGTATGGTAATAATTGCACAATCCCAGTAGCAACAGACTTGCCACTTTATTGTGCCCTACACTCATGGCACGGGCCTGTATACTGAATGTCACCCAGCACTAAGATGTGTGACTTTTTTCCACTTCTGTTATCTAGAACATGCATTTGTCTGTTTCTCCCAGATGTTCAATGGACTTAGTAAACCAACATGTACATAGTCCGCAATACTGGGCCACCATTAGCCTTTCATCTTTTGATTTTAATTCATCTTTCCTTAACCATTCTTGGGTTAATTCTTGGTCAACATGTTCCAGGAGATCCCTTATTTGCCACTATATTTGTGGATTTTATTTTTTTTTCTTCTCATCTGATTCCTTTCCTTGTATTTTTTTGTTTTTGGCACATTCAGTTGCTGTTTTTTTATCTACTTCTGTTTTGATTTCCATTCACACTTGATATCAAAATTTCATCTTAGACAATTTCTCCTCCTGTTTTAAAACTTTCACTATTTTTGTATCTGATGATGTCAGCAAATATGTATGAAGTTCTATGACTGCAGATTTATACATGAAGTCTGTTTTGAGGAGGCCCATACCTCCCGTCACAGTGTGATGTAAGGTATACACTGATTTTTATATATCATTTGATAAGCATGAAGCATTTTTCTTGGTTTCATGTCCGACTGACCTAATATTTTTTAAGCCAAGCAATCCCCTCAAAACTGTAAGTTAACACAGGAAGAGCAAATCGATTTCTAACTTGGATTTTATTCCAGATGTCAGAGCAGTTTTCAGTATTAGTTTTAGCTTTCTGAAGTGTTCCTTGCTCAGATTTATTCTCATTTGTTCATGCTTTGCCGACCCTTCATCTGTTCCCAAATATTTATACACTCCCGCCTGCTCATGTTCTTTTATATCACATTCCTGTCCCAGGTTGTGCTGCAGCTTTCCTTTTTTAAATGTTGCTTTTGCACAGTTATCAAGACCAAATGTTATTCTTGTATCATCTGAGAAAGTTAATCATTTGCAATTGTGCTTTCAACTCCACCATCCACAAAATAAAAGTAAACAATGTCTTTAAACAAGATAGGTTTCTGGGATCCAAACATTACCTGCAGCCTAAAGTGTTAAGTAAACAGCTTGATGGGTTAAAGGCAAGATAAAGCAGTGGTGACCAAACCTGCCTGGAATATCCCTCTTAGAATGTTTACCCCTGGGGTAATAATTTGACCTTGTCATGGCTCAACTGCAAAGTGGTTTTCCACTGTTTCATGGACACTATAATGTGGCTCAAATTGATACCTTTCGTAAATCATGGTCATGATTATGCAATCACCCAATTTAACCCTATCTTCCCCTCCTCTTATACTTGCCTTATACTCCTGCAGCAACCATTTATGTGCTGTCACTGACAAATCTACTAATTTGTCAGCTTTTCTCACTGCCTACAGCTCTGTAGACTTGGATATTGATTTGTCCCTCAGGATTATCTCCTGTATAAAGTGTACATTTATAATTTAATTGTTCACTTTATTTTTTGCATGCGTGGTACTGTGTTACTTTTTGAACCTCAATTTTTTTAAGTCACTGTACATGTTCTAGCATGCTTTTTTTTCTTTTCTCTGCTAAGTTGTCATATTTAGTGAACTCTAAGTGTTTTCGGTATACTCCGTCATTTGATTACTTTCGTTACATGCACCATTTTGGAGCTTTTCTCCTCAGGCCTCCACTGAAAAAGGGCCTCTGCCCAGTTAGACTAAACAGGTTAACAAATGTCAAATAAAATAAATTGATCCATGTACGGTGCATCTTGTACATCCATAAGCACTCCTTTATCCATGACAGTCGCAAAATACCTACCACATTTTTTTGAGATGGTGACTGTTACGACAGAAAACCCAAACAGCCATAGTCAGTACATGAATGCTCCACAGAAACAGCAGCTGCAAGCTAGTACTGAACCCACAGACTCTGTAACTCAAAGGTGGAGATTGTAATCTGAGTCGCTATGCTTACAGCATGCCACCTGCTATTAGACTCTATCAGTCAATGAAATTGTAGCATTTCATCGTAATATTTAAGTGAATGAAGCATATAAAAAGTGTGAATGTACTACACCTTCTCATTCAATATATTACAGAAGAGAAACATTAGAATACTTAGATTGTGAAGCAATTTTTTTCTTAAAATTCTGGATTCAAGGTTTACTTAACTGAAACTACAGTACTTGTATTGACTACTACAGGTCTTATCCAGAGACGTTTGAATGAGGCTGTAAATGAGATATAGATGAAAGATGACTTAAAACATAACCTGTGAGCTAAAACCTTGGCAGGGAAGACAGATGATGTTTTTTTGTTACTGTGCTGGATAGTAGATTCCAGTCTGATAAAGAAAAAGAAGTGTTTTCTTGTAACACTGCAACATAAAAACAAAACCTATGGTTGACTAAGGTCAGAAATCTGGAAATGATAGGTCAGTAAGAAAGTGCTAATTTCCTCCTTTTCATGTGTAAGTTCTCCTATTTAGCTTGTCTTTCACAAGTGAATGATGCAAACGCGACAATGCTGTGGATATAGAAAAGAGGAAGTTGCCGATGAATAATGAATAATCTGCAAAGATTCTGCAAGAATTTGAGATTCTTTTGTGATATCTGTACACTGATTAATGTAAATAAGAGCCAGTGAATAATTTCATGGAATTTGTTCATTTGTCATCTTTACCACAATGATAAAGGCACATGACTGAGTTTTTTGGCTTACTTTTCACAAAGAAAGGAAAAAAAGAAAACAGTAAATGCTATGGATGGCTTGCCTTACATTAAGTGATACTGAAAGACCTCCACTATAAAAGGAGAAAATTATACAGTGTCACCATAATCTAAAGGAAACTGGTTGCATAGTAAAAATGTCACAAAAGTTGCTCTGTTGTCACGCTAGATGCCTTCCATACATATCCTGGGACTTCCATCAGATAAAACACATACACAAATGCAGAAACCAGCTCTGCAGATTCCTGTCCCTAGCAAGCCAAAGGGAGCATCACTCGATGTCCTTTGAGCTGCTAGTACATTGGCACATAACCAGATGTACCCAAACCACTCTTCCCTAGGGCCAAATTAAACATTTCACTGGTGCGTATCACCATAAGCACTGAACATTTCACTGTCCCCAGCAACACAAATTCTGAACATTTCTTCACAGCACAAACTCCGCTCCCTAGTTTACCACACTTCCCACTAACACTCCTTTCTCCTATTCTTCCTACTTGCTCTTTGTAACTTTCTTCTGTAACATCTTCCTGTCCTAATGCAACATGTTCTCTCACCTGTCTAATCTATTATTAACTGCTTCCTCACACACATATACTTTGAAATGCATTACTCTCACTGTCTTTTATTTCATCTTCACCATATACTGATCTTGGACTGAACGTAGGACTAAAACTGTACATCTTACACTTTCTCTTAACATTTGTTTCTCTTCCACATAATATGTCTGGAGTAGTGTAATCAGTTTTACCTTTAATTGTACACTTGAAAAGTCATGTATCACTTTAATTCATTTCCCCACATTATAAATACTGTTGTAATAAAAAGTTTTACCTAATTGTACACTTAAAATGTGACACAACTGTGTATATTAATATGAAAATGATATACCAGGAGCTTTTCTTCATGGGCCTCTGCTTAAAATGTGTAGATTAGACCTAGTCCGATTTCCCCAGTAAACAAATATCAATAAATAAAAAAATATGAAGATCAAAAGTGACACCATCTCAAAACAGTCAGCTTCTGTGTATCGCAACACAAGGCTCATGAAACTGTCCCAGTCAACTAATACCACATCAATCAGGAGTCACTTAAACCTATGAGTAAATCAACTTAAATATTATTCAGAAATGATCACTAACATCCAACCAAACATTTCCTGGTAATATAGTCCAATTATCTCACAAGCCATTGCAACCAATTAAGAAGCACTAACAAATAAATACCAGGCAATGCATTCAGAAATCAGCCTACAAACATTCTATCCACAAGTCATAAAGGCTGGGATATAGCAATTTGAGCAGATATAGCATTGGTTTCATAGGTACTTGCAAGACTATTTATCTGTGAGGATGTCAAGCTTAGCCTTACTTTTCCATGATAGTTTTTAGCCCTTACATTTTGCAAAAGAATAACCCAGGGTTGGGACAAACAAGGGTATGCTGCAACATTTAAATGTTTCCCTTATCCGTGAGTGACCGGTGCAAAACTGGTGATGATTTTGTGGTTACCCATCCATTCATTCAAATTAGGTCTGGAAAGAGAAAGAGAAAGGGAAGTACTTTTTATGTGGAGTGGAAGAAAGTTTAGAAGAGGTATTCCCTGTGATGCATACCTGTTCCTCCAGCATGTTTTACTTATTTTGCAAAAGAGATTGAAATCCCTTGAGCAGGTGTTTGATACCATGGGACTTGAGAAAGTCTAATAGGTCTTTCAGAATAAACTGTTAATCTCTATATTTGAAGCAGATGACACTTCCCTGCAACTGACCATCATCTGTTACCAGGTTCTCTCCTCATTAATTATGTCTATTGGACCAAACAGCCTCCCCAGGATCAACCCAAACCACAGCCAGGGTGGATGAGTAAACTGAGGACACATGGAGTATCACACTGCTGCCAAGGAGTGTACCTTAACTCTTGCAATCCCACACCACCCCTGTGAGCTCTGCGATTGCTTCCTTTGGGAGGTTCATGAGCCCGTCTCTGCTTACCCAGCTTCAGCCCTAAGCAGCACAGAGCCCACTAGGCTTGTAACACTTCCAGCAAGCCAAGGCTACCTCTCTTCTCCAAGATACGCAAGTAATGTTGGCCAGTCACTTCCATTTTCCCACGTCAGCTTCTCCAATGTCCATTCTGCTAACTGAACACTAGTCATCTGGGAAGCAATTAGGCATTTAAGTCATTATGCCATGGGGCCTCTCATGAGTAGGCATGATATTGTTCCAGTACAAACATTCAAAATAAATTCCCTCAAATTAAAAATGCATGATCACAAATAATCAAGCAACGACTCACCACAACTTATAAACATCCTATGTGAAGGACTTCTTCAACCACACTGCCTGTACTTAAAAAAAAAAATACTAGTTCCACAGACGCATAACAATAGGGGAATGAAAATCAATGTAACAGGCTGAAATGGTGTACTCGTGAATTATTTTACAGTGTAAGTAGAATAATAGCAAATATGATCAGGAAAATGAAATTGGGAAATGGGATTGAGCGGTTAGTGACCAAGAGTAGGAAAGCCAGGGGAAAAAAATGGAAGCCAGCCATGACTGTAATCATATATACTGTTACTATGCTCTGGGTTGGATAATTTCTACCCACAATGCCTGGAAAATATAGTTCATTTAAGAAATAAAGTTATAACTGTATTGTCATTATAGCATGTACACATATATAAATACAACGTTTTGGATAGATTAAAATACCAAACTGCAAAATCTGTATAGTGTACCATGTATCATAAGCAAAGCTAACTTTGCATATAGTGTAGCTGTTGTTGTATGATATGCAACAGTTCTCAGAGTAGTACTGCTCTGCAAAGAGGTTGCGTATTTTGCTTTACTTTCTTGCACAGGTAGATATCAAAATGTAACATCACATAAGACAGCTACAAAGCTATGTCAAACCCAGAGCTGTTGGACATGCTCCACTTAAAGAAATCCCAATCCCTCTGAGCTACACGTTCTAGTGACCTAAACCTTGTCACCACAATAAACAGAACATGCTGGAGGGATAGATTCCTGTCCCAGAGACTTCCCATACTCTGGAACAGACTACCTATCTATGTCAAACAGAGCTCCTCATTAGCACTCTTCAAGAAAAATCTTGATGATTGGATGGGAGATAGGAAATTCACCCCGGGGATCACTTCTGTGGTTCTGCTTGACAGGGGCACAGGAAAATAATTTTCTTGGGTGGCGAAAGCCAGGATACCTTTTTGGCTAGGGTTGTATAGGCCCTAGGGCCGATAGCCTAGTACCTCCCTATGAAACTGTAAATGTGATATTTTTATTTTCAGTTTTAAGCTGTGTGCATACATACTTTTGCTTTCTTTCTGTTTTGAAGTATTATCTGCAGTTATAACCCTGATCGCCAACATGCCAGTGTTACAGCTGAAAATGAATTACTGTTGTTTCTCACCTAACTGGTTAACAAATGGATTAATAAATAAATAAAAATAAAATAGCGGAAGACCAGTTACATCTGGATTCTAATTGAGCTGACAGTATAATAAAGGGCAATAAACCAATATGTCAAATAAAAGCAAGACCCTATGTACTCAAGAGTCAGGACTTGAACTATGTGGTGCAAATCCTAAACCTGTGACAGCAGCTGCAATAGCTGATAACCAGTAAAATGACAACAAAGAAACAACTTTGGAAAACAGGACTGTGAATATTAACAAGGTAAATCATGATCATAAATAACTGGGGCATAAGCTTGCAGTTACTGTACCCAGAGTCTTCAATAGTATCATACAAACATTTGGGGCTTAAGCAGAATAGAGACAGAGCTAAGATCATGTATTAAACGCAATGGCAGCAAAATGTAATGGGTATAGCCTGCAGCAAGAAGGAGTGACGTAAAAGGCAATTGCAGTGACCTACGTGGCTGCAACTGTTTATGGACATCCGTTTTTGGTAGCAACAAGTGACAAAATAATAACCATTCAATATAAATAACAAATTCTGTAACAAGTGGCAATATACAAATGAACAATGAAGAGCAGCAAAAAATGAACTTGGCAACAAAGATTATGTGACGCATGCTTAACTCACATGCGTATTATCAACATCTATAAGTAACATTAATGAATGAGATGAGCTATTTTGGGGAAATTAAACATTAGTTATTGTAAACCTAATTATTTTAACAGCAGAACAACTGTGAAGGTTATAGGAAGACACAAAATGCTCTACAGAATATATGTTATTGTGCAAAGCAAGTTCGACTATGTGAGGTACATTTCAGGGTTTAAAAACCTCTGCTGTTAATCTCAGCATGCTTATTTTCACTATTGTTATTCGCTTTCTATTTCTGAAAGCAGAGGAGTGGAATTTCCGTACCCAATAGGCTCTGTACCAAGCTAGAATAAAGATGTCCTTTCAGAGACAGAATAAAAACACTGAAGGAAAATACATTACAGAATTTAGAGCTCCCTTCATTATAGCCTGCAGCTGTCATGGCTGGGTTACATTAAGCCTAACTATTAAAAGATATCTCTGGAGACTTGCCTGCTACCTAAATAATAGTAGTTCACTCATGAAGGGCAAATCACAGCATCTGCCCAGTGAGAAGTCTTTGATCTACCTCTCTTAAAGGTGCTAGCACATGGAAATCCACCACTCCCAAAGGCATTTAGGTTCTCATCAAGACAGATTTCCCAGGTAGGAGATGGTAACAAGTCAAGTATGTTATACGTTAAATTATAGGTAGCTATACGAATCGAGACAAATTATGCCAGTTCTCAGCTGAGGTGTGGCAGGCCTGCTTTAGTATGTTTGTGTGAAGACATGTTATGATGATTCTGCAGTACTTATATGCTTTAGCTCTTTTATGAACTTTGGGAAGTATAAAGATGTGGAGGGATATTAACTGCATTTTTTTTTTTTTAGTAGTAAGGAGTTACTTCCATTTGCAAAACAAAAAACAGGGTCCTTTAGTATGAACAGCCTATTAATGTGAGCAAAGTCTTTTTCTAACTGTCTCTTGCTTTGCTGTAAGTGCATTTCACAAAGTCTGTAGCAGAACATAGTGGCAACACTGAGTCACAAGCAGCACTGCACAATGACATTAACAGGGAGCATCTACAATTCTATGTAACTTCCTGCACTGGACATAAAGCTGGGTTGCCACTGTAGCTGCCCCATACCTCTCAACTTCTTTCAAAAAATTTGACAAGGCCTAAAATAATGAGGGGACAAAGGCCCAAAAATAGGTACAGATTTTAAATGTCACTCTTATAAGCATAGAATGTTGTTAGAATAGAATGATTTATGTTAGCCTATGTTTTCTGAAGGATATGAAATATGAAACTTAAATGTATGTCATTATTTAGTGACTTTGATCTTTAACGATTTGCCAGAACCACAAATTTTATGAGGAACAGTCCAAAAATATGAAGCAAAAATGTGGATGTTCTGCGAAAATCTGGACAGTTGAGAGGTATGTCCTCATAGCAGCCACAGTGAATACTGGGTCTATATTAGATAGTCAAAGTTCCGTAACTCTGAACACCTAATGGTCGAACCATTATGTTCGAAGTTACAGAACTTCGACTATATAAAAAAAAATAACTACACAACGTCCAAAACAATAACTTGTTGTAAGCAGGGGGGCAAGCCCCCCTGTACCCCCTACACCCCCACTACTTAAATATAACAACTCCGAGATCACACCACATTGAAGTGAATGGAAACCTTGCTTACGGAGATTTTCATTCAGACGCTCAAACTTTTACAAATTTGAATGTATGGTCTCAACTATATGTAGTTCGAACTTGTAAAGGTTCGACTACGTGATAGGAACCCTGAATACTATCCCCTCTTAATACATCATAAGAATTATTTTAAATATTACAGGCTTACCAGGCTGTACACTAAGGTTTTCATGGGTTAGTGCACTCATCCCAGCGTTACTGTCATTGCAGATTGCTGGGGGATAATGGCTCCCTAAGTAGGGGGCAGGTAATTACTTATTCATGAATGCTCTGGCTAAAGCACTGTTTCATAAGCATGAGCTAAGCACCACGTCACAGCCTAATGCTGAGATACTCAGATTTCCTTTTAATCCCACTTACTGTCATCTGACTAACACCCATTGTGGTAAGCAAGCTTGCTGCTGATAGCAAGGCTTTCTTGCTAAACTGTGTTGTCTATTTTTATTTATTTACATTACATCACATATGTTGTTATCATATTTAAAAAATCCTACAGAGCAGCAAACCTGCCAATTGCATAAACTGTCAATTTACTTGGGAGATCGACATGCCTGTTCTAGTCCTTCACCTATGGACCAAACTACATTTTTACATTAGCCATTCTTTTGCTTTATTTTCACTCATATATCTTCTGTTTCACCTTTTATACTCCTCTTTTTCCTACAATCCTCCTTTACTTAGTAACAACCTTAACCACAGCTGTACAATGAATAGAATAAGACAATGGGAAGCATTCAGAAGGATGTGCAATGTGACAACTCTGCACTAAATATCTTAGATGTTTTAGAGCAATATAGCCTGATGCTGCTTAGCTATGTATGAGGACTAGTATAGCGTCAACATGCAGGGGAAACAGCTGCAAAGGAAGTTATTCCATTGGTGTTAGCGGCAGCAGCAATCACACTACTGAAAAGCAGCAAAGTAGCTGTGCTATGGGTAGTCTTGTGGCTCACATGAATGATACAAGGAGGTGGTATGTCAGAGGCTATATGTCTTCACATGCACAATGAAGTGCCTCTTAGCTGTACCACAAGCACTGTGAGTAGGCCACAGAGGGCCAGCACAATAAAGTGATAATTTGCTACATCATTTAAATAGGGAGGAAATCCAGAAATGGGGCAAGAGCAAGTGGAGGAATACAAAGAAGGATAATGTGAAGGAATGATAGGTGGGGGAGAAGTGTGTATTTTTTTTTTGGAACAGATGTCAATATTCCAGTTTTAACAATTGGTATAGAGAGGAATGACAGCATGGAGCATGTTTGTGAAAGAAGGAAGGAATAGAGAAAGTAATAGGGGCAGAAGAAAAATAATAAAATGCAAACAAAACCAGACAAGGTAGGGAGAGATGGACACACAAGGAGGTGGTAATGGAGAGAAACAGTGGGAGGACAATTGGCGTTGAGAAGGCTTGGACTACAAACAGAGTAGGGAAGTGAGACTCGGGGAAGAGGGGATCACAATGATTGGGGACAGGGCAAAGTTACAGAGGGCCTGTCTGACTAGCCCAGAGGAAAATGCATCCAAATATGAGTCACTTCCATGGCTGATATGGTGAGCAGTGCTGTCGCTGGTGGCCCAATGGATAGGGATAGCTAACCACATGATTCTATCAGCCACACAAGATGCTTCAGGGTCTGACATGACAGACTGCCACAGATAATGCTGGATGAACTATAGAACCTCTCCAGGACCCTATCATAGGGAGAGCCTTGTGAGAGGTGGCCATGGAGTTTGCCTGTGAGGTACCTCATGTCACCTTCTGCAGTGTGATCTACACAGCCATGGACAGAGGTAGGCCTGGTGACTGCTGGTGGCTAGCAGGAAGCACATGGACCCATGCAGACCCAGGTAGCTGCTACTGTACCATATCTTCACCACAGTAAGAGAGAACAGAGGGAGAGAAAGAAGAAATATGGTGCATTACCATATGTGCAGGACAACCTGGATTTCAATTTAACATGACTGGTGCCAACATACTACAGTTATCCTCCTGCCTGCAAAACCTATCACATCTTGGATAGGAAAGTAATCTCCTTTGCCAATGTAAAAATATCAGTCTTAACAGTAGTCACTGCAATTCAACCCTGCAAACAAATGGCAAGGACAGAAACTGGCAATAATTAAAATAGAGTGCAAGACTCTATGCACAGTGCTTACTGTAGCTTTTTTCTCCTTTCCACCCCTTCTGTCCCTCTTTCTTACCTGTGGAGCATAGCAGGGTCCAGCCTCTGCAGGTCATTGTATCTATGCTTGCACAGCTCATGAGAATGGAGGCTGGCAGTGCCATTGCTCATTGCCTTTGTAGGTTGGTGCCAGGCATCACTGTTATACATGGAGCCTGTATACTGGCTTAGTAGGCACTTCCTATAATCCCTGTGCAATCTGTGTCTTTATATGTGTATCTCTCTCTCTCTCTCTATATATATATATATATATATATATATATATGTATCCTCTCCTTACAGCTGTAACCACGGGTATCCCCTGTACTATTCCTACATATAAGGATAGTACTTCGTCAGGAATCCCTCTGGTAATAGTGAGGACGTCTAAGGATACCCTGCTCCCAGGCATAACAAACACCTTCCAAAGTGAAAAAGGCACAACTCAAATCCTACAGGGACAACTCAGTGTATGTAGCTCTAAGGGCAATATTGTAACAGCATTTTACTATTATCCAGCGTCCTACCAGTGTATGTGATAGCAGCCTGCCGCAAGCCCCCTGAGTCCATAGGTATCCCCCGACTGCTCCTAATAACCCCATAAAAGCATTACAAGTGTTGTGCAGAATCCTAAGTGCTGAGAATCACTCCCCTTATTCGCCACCAGGTGGCAGCATTTTACCATAAAAAGGTCCTGCAAAACCCACTTTTATTAGACCTGAAGGCTTACCTAATAGGATTTATCTCTGCCCCTAACAGAGTTTTTCTACTTAATAATTTCTCTTTCTCCCTAATTTTTATTTTTATTTTGAAGGAATTACAATAGTTCTTGTACATACTACTAGTACAGACACCACAAAGGATACAATCCCATTCCCTGGCTTTACCTGTAGTTGTAATCCTGTTCACTGATTGTTTCTCCTGAGCCACCTCACCTCTCGGCTCTTCACCCTCCGGGCTCACTCCGCTCCCCTACCCTACCCCCAAATCCCACCCACCCTCACTGCATCCACATTTATATCTAACCCTGACAACCAATCCAATCTCCACACCAATCAGCACCTTCCTTCAATTACACCCAGCCACACCCAGGCCAAACACCCCACCCAATAGTCAAACTAAAGATCTAGCACCCAACCACTACCACACCCATCTTACTTATAGGTTCATAGGTTAAATATCTCTAGTAGCTACACTAACCATGCAATTCTTACCACTATCACTAATTCTAACTCTCTTCACACTAACCTTCACCACATCCACACACACTAACATACCATTAAACAGTTCATTCCACACAACACATTCTTTCACACACACACACACACACACACACACACACACACACACACACACACACACACACACACACACAAATTTTACAATCTGCTCTACACTATTTAGTGATAGCTCATTATTCTATATATACAAAACACCCACCACTCAGCCTCTCAAAAAACAAGCACTATCTAAAACAAATATAGATCTAGCACATGCTATAAAACTCAAACTAATCTACAAAAAATGTTCACTAATCTCTGGGGACATACACCCCAACCCAGGTCCATGCAACAACATTCTCTGACACAAACAAACATCAGACTTACTTATTATAAACCTAAACTCAAGAAGTATATCTAACAAACTGCATGACCTACACACATTCATAGCCCAATACTCCCCAGATTTACTAACTATTACTGAAACCTGGTTAAAATCCTCCACCCAAAATGAAGAAATTCTTCCACCAGGCTATAACATCCTAAGACTAGACAGAGATGCTAAAAAGGGAGGCGGAGTTGTTATTCTATTTAAAAACACACAACCTCCAGCCTCTGCAAACCCCACTTCCCAAATTCCAAAATGCTGAAACATTAGGCTCAGTTCTATCTCTAAACAACAAAAAGAGAATTAACATCCTTTGTAGTTATATCCCTCCAGGAAATAACTCAGCAACAATAGAGGAAATCTTACAATGGGCTACAACCAACCTGCCACAAGAAACCATCCTGTTAGGAGACCTAAATCTAGATTGGCAATCCTGCAATTCTAGCAATCCCACAAACCATATTAACTTATTCGGATTCTCTCAACTAATCCAAGAACCCACCAGAGTGGACAAAAAATCCAAGAAACGGTCAACTATTAATTGGACTTTAGTAAACTTCCCTAGTCAAAATTATCACATGGGCTGTCTACCTGACTCACTCAGCGATCATTGCCCCACTTTCCTTCTTCATAAAAAGTTAAACATAGCCAAACCCATACTGTATAAGGAAACTAGAGATGAGCACAAGGTAAATCCACAAATTCTCAACAGTATATTACAATGTAATTGACAACCATTACGTACTCTGGAACTAGAGCAGGTAGTTATACTTTTCAATAGTACTTTTATGAATGTTTTGAATACAGTAGCTCCCATTAGAAAACTTAGAACCAAAGTAAACTATGCCCCTCGGCTGACTAGGACCACAAAAGGCTTACTACAAGCCAGAGATAATGCCTGGAAGATCTGGAAAAAGAACAACACTAGCTTAAATAGACAGAACTATCAACAACTTCGTAATCAAGCCAAAAGACAAACAAAGCTAGATAAACAAAGCTACTTCCTAAATCTCCAAAACAAACATTCTAAAACCCCCCAAAAGTTCTGGCATGCTATTAACTCCCTTCTAAAACCTGGTAAAACTACTACCCCAGCTCCCAACACAAATACCACTAATGACAGCTTAGCTTCTCAATTCAACCATCACTTCATAGACTCTATCCTATCACTATCTACCCAGCTATCTAGCAATAACCCTCTATCCACCCCCACTAAGGACCACAATAATATACCATCTTTTACTCTCTCTCCCGTACCAACCTCCATAGTCAAAAAGCTACTCTCAAAACTAAAACCTACCACTCTTGCAGCTGATGGCCTACCCACTAATTTCCTAAAACTAGCAGCTGAATCTCTAGCCTACCCTGCCTCAATTCTGATTAACTGCTCCATAAAAGAAGCTTATATCCCTCAACTATGGAAAGTATCACATATTATCCCCCTACACAAAGGTGGCAACTCCTACGAGCTATCAAACTACCGCCCCATTGCTATCCTATCCCCCCTGTCCAAACTCCTTGAAAAATGTATTCATACCCAAGTGATGCATTTCTTAACCTCACATAATCTCCTCTCCTCAACCCAGCACAGCTTCCACCCAAACCATAGTACAACCACTGCTCTTCTGTCTTTCACTAACCAGGTTAACCATCTCAGAAATAACAACAACTTTGTATCTGCCATATTCTTAGATCTCTCTAAGGCATTTGACATGGTCTCACATAACCTACTTCTAGACACACTATCATCAATGTCCTTTGCCCCCTCTACAACTGCTTGGTTCAAAAACTATCTCTCTGATAGAAAACAATCAGTCAAATGGCAAGGAGTACTATCACCTTTACTATCATCCACCATAGGTGTTCCACAAGGCTCAGTACTAGGCCCATTACTATTCACTACTTTCACCAACAGACTACACACCTCCACACTGCATGCATCACTCATACAGTACGCTGATGACTCCACCCTAATCTGCTCAGCCCCATACCTTACCACTCTTCAAAACCTTACCCAGGAATCCTTCAACTCCGTTGAAAAATGGATTACTGATATCCAACTGATTCTTAACCCCAACAAGGCAAAACTACTACTATTCACCCCAAGCAAATACAAATCCACACCCCTTTCTTTCACAATCACTTCCAAAAATGGCACCACAATTTCCCCCTTCCTCCATACAAAACTCCTTGGCATTGAAATAGATAAAGATCTTCACTTCAATGTACATATCTCTCAAACCATTAAGAAAATACATACAAAAATTAGGAACACTGTATAAACACAAACACTTCCTATCAGACCAAGCACGGGTCACCCTAGCCCAAACCCACCTTCTGTCTACCCTAATGTATGCATCTCCAATCCTAACCCACATTAGGAAAATAGACATGAACAAACTAGATTCATGTTACAATAAAATTGTTAAATTTGCCAATAACTCTGCTTTTCGTAGCCATCATTGCCTTGCTCTAAAAGAGCTACAGTGGTTAGAACTTCCTCATTTAATTAGTTACCACCAACTAGTCCTCACCTATAACATCCTAAAGAATCCCCACAAGACTCCTGCCCTGAACCAACTACTTAACCAATACTTAGCAAACCGTCCACTCCGCTCATCCAACAAAACCCTTTCGCGTATAACTCAAGCCAACAACACTGCAGGTAAAGCTCTTTTTGCTCATACCATAGCAAAAATGTGGAATAACCTCCCCCAGAATATTTCCTCAGCACCTTCTATCTCACTCTTCAAAAAAATCGCTCAAATCACACCTCTTGCATTCCTGGCTCTGTCCTTGCATCACATAAATGCTTTCCTGCTCTCCGCAAATACTTCCTACCTTCCTCTATATTCTGCTTACTGTCTCTATATTACAGTAGTAACTTCTCCTCAAAACTGCCATACAGGGCCTTCCTCTGGTCACACTTAAACTTGTATAGCAAAAATATTGTCTATTTATACTGGCAAATGTGATGTCTCTGAAGATTGTATTGTTACAATGAAATCCTTTTGTTAGTTGGAACAAACCACTTCAATCATGTTTTTCTTGCATGTATATCTTGTAATGTATCTTGTAACTCCGCTGTAAAAGGACCTCGCACCAGTCAGACTTTCCCGGTCAACAAATGTAAAATAAAATAAATTAAAAAAAAAAAAAAATATATATATATATATATATATATATATATATATATATATATATATATATATATAGATATACATATATATAGCTATGTATATATATATATATATATATATATACATATACACACACACACACACACACACACACACACACACACACACACACATATATATATATATATATACACACACACACACACACACACACACACACACACACACACACACACACACACACACACAAACACACACACACACACACATATATATATATATATATATATATATATATATATATATATATATATATGAAAATATAGACAGAGTGAGAGATTTTAGTCTCCTGGCTGTACCATGCAGGAACCCTGCTGAGCCCAGCACTTGAAGAGGCCATATCCACTCAGGAGGTCAGAACAAGAAGAAACTGATAGCTCCCAACTAAAGGTTGCATGTTATGGCCACCATGTGATACGTTTGGTTGGGTAGTAAAGGCACATGATGTAAAGTATCAGTAAAACATATAGGTGGTGCTACAAGATTTGCAGTATCACTGCATAAGCATACTGTGTACATGACCTCCTAGTCCAGAAATGGGCAGGGTTAAGCATGGTAGAGCTGACTGTGGACTATAACGCCAAGCATTAAAGCAGTAATTCAGAGATAATTGTACTATCAAACCTCATTATCTTAATCATGTTGTTATGAGGCTCATTTTAGTGAGACGAAAAGGGAGGGTATCATATTGTATGATAACGCATTATTATGAGCAACTTAGAAATAGGACATTAGTGGACAAGCATTTGTGCTGCCATATAGGCAACTGAAAGTAGCCGAGACCACTGGTAATGTACCTCATGACTACAGGCCTCACACCATGGGTGCATGACAACAACAGGAACTCAATGCCTTGAAGTAGTGACAGACTCATGGCTTTCAGACTGCAGTGTAAAGATAGGGCAGTATTCATAATCTCTGCTTGGAGTTGATAGTGAGTGTAGGATCTACTAGACAAAGCAGGGCATGTGTTACTTAATGGAGGACCTGAATGCTGATATCGTGAGAGACAGATCAGGATATGAGGCTGCTTGGGTCTACATGGGTAGAGCAACAGGAATAAACGAGAGGCCGTTCAACACTTCTGTCTGGTAAATGGCTTGATGGTGGCCAACACATGGTTCAGCAGAAAGGAAAGTCACAAGATCACATACAAGACTGGCCGGTATGCAACTCAGGTAGACTTTTAGTAAGAGATTCCAAAATCCTCCCCAGTGAAGCAGCCCACAATTTAAACCACTGGTGGCCACAATCAGACAAGCACTGATTAACGAAGGCACTAAGGTCAACAGTACTAGACTGAAAACCTGGACATTGACTAGCAAAATCAAAACTAAATGACTTCAAGGAAATAGGGCTCTGTCATCTCAGGAATAAGAGGAAACAGGTGGTGTTTAAGAATGACATCTCAAAACAGCATGAGTGAAGACAGATATGTATGAAATCAAAGTACATAAGGAAAGGTGATGGTAGCGTGCAGAACTTCAGGAATTTATCAAAAGGAGTGCAGGAAAAAGTGAGACTTAGAAAAAATAGACTAAGCTAAGAAAGAATAGTGGCTAACTAAGAAACAGGCTAAGAGAACAGTTGCAATAGCAAAGAACAAGGCACCAGAGGCACTCAGCTTCTTGAAAATGTCTCAGCAGATAGTAGGTTGCAAGGTAAAGCTACAGAGATAAACATAGTCATGAGACACCATCAAAGCAGATAGATGGAATACTTCCAACAGCTACTGAATGAAGAAAATACCACAGAACATGTAATGTCCCAGACACAGTCTACGATGAAAGAGGAAGAAGAACCCACCCTAGAAGAAGTAAGAACAGAGCTAAGGAAAATGAATTTAGGGAAATCAGCAGGCTAGGATAAGGTCACAACAGATATAACCAAGATGTTGCAGAAGATAAAAGAGAAATGGCCCCAGAGGGCACTCATTGCACTCTCTTTTGCTTTTAGTGAGAAAAAGGAGCTAAGGTTCACAGATTGCCAGCTGTGTGCAGATGTTTTGAGAGCAGCACTCTCCCCACTAGCAGAGAGACACAGCACCTCTGGTAATGAATTACAAACCTCATGGGTGCTACTCCCCCTTCAGCCTACACTAATAAGTATGTGGAACCATGGATTTGTACCTTCCAACCATCTCTAGCCAGTTTGGTTGAAATGTGTATCTTGAAACAATGTAACAATAGCCTCATATTTAGTAACAACCACCTACTACTTAAATTGACAGTATGTGAGGGATTCAGATATTTAATGCTATTGGAGGCAAAACTCTCAGATGAAGACACTGCAGATAGCAAGCAGGTTGCCAGCACTATACACCACCCCACTAAACCTATCACAAACAGATATAACCAGGCACATAGGCTGACAAATGCTGAAGCTCTTAAAACTAATCTAACTAAACCACAAAGGCCTCCTAAATGTAACCTTAGAAACAAGTACCCTCAGCAAACTACACATACACACAACACAGGCAGTAGCAAACATGAAATGTCAAAGTCACAGGGTCTAAATTCAAAAACCGATAAGGCAAACCTCCACAAAATCTAATGTCCTAGTCAAAAATCTGATGTCCTAGTCATAGTGGACTCCATTGTGAAACATACTGATGCACCATTCACCAGGTTGTGCAAGGAGAGGGTCACAGTCAGTTGCCTATCAGGTGGCAGGAGCACTCCATCATTGCAGGGTTTCAATGCCTTCCACATGTTCAAGCCCACTTTACTAGATAATGGCACTGAAGGTGCCAGTATCTGTATTTTTTGTCAAAAAACACTTTCCAGATTAGTTAAATAGCAGTCTGGAACTCCATATCCAACTTACCATTAACAAGACCTTGTATTATACCATGGTTAACCATAGGTCCTCCTTTTGCCCCCATCAGCCCATAACTCCTACCTAATATGGAGTTCCTATGCATTAAACCAAACACCATTCTCCTACAGGACTTCAACTACCCTCCATAAACTGGGAGATGTGTATATCCACTAACATGTATGGACAGATATTGCTGGACTTCATTAATACAACAAACTCTCTGGACCAGTTAGTCCACACCCCAGACAGAGAAAATAAAATCCTGGACTTGCCCTCACCAATATGGGATAGCTCTGCTCCCTACCAATTGTAACTCCCTCCTTAGTCAAATCTGACAATAAATCAGTCACATTCACCTTAAGACTGAAGCCAGAAGCATCCTGCAATACCTCGATATTCAGAGATAATGCCAAGGCAAATCCACTGAAACTGAATGATGACCTGGCTAAATTCCACATCCCCCTACCAACTCTGATACCACTGCTTATGCAGAATCTTTTACTGCCAAATTCAATGTACATGTGAACAGCTGCTTCTGCCCCCTCCAAAGTAAAATACAATGACATATTCAATAATAAACTTCTACAGTGGAACCCAAATAGAAACAAGATTAATAATAATAATAATAATATTAACAATAATAATAATAATAATAATAATAATAATAATAATAATAATAATAATAATAATAATGCACATAAAAATAAATAACTATCAAAATGCAAAAATGCTTTTACAGAACTTAATGGAGAACTCCCACACTGATCAAATCAACCAAAGCCAGATTGCCACCCAGGCAAAGGAGAACCACAAATTTGTCTTTAACTATGTTCAATACCTTAGAAACAATGCCCAGCATTGTGCAGAGCTAATAGTAAATGATATTACATACTCTGACCCAGGGGGGCATAGCCAATCTGCCAAAAGTCAAATTTAACTCTAACTTTACCACCTCCTTCACTCCCAGATCTTATACCCCCATCTACACCCTCCTCAAATTTCCCATGAACAAGTGTTCAAGGCACCACCCAAAGCCAAGAATATGGCTTCTATGAAGTGGATAACAAACCAGCCTAAAACAGGACTTGTCATGTCCCCTACATAGGCTTTTTAGTGTTAGCCAGGTTTGTGCCAAATGAATAGAGGATAACAACTATCACCCTCCATGCACAAGGATGAGAAGTCAAGAAAACTAGGAAATTATAGACCCATAAGTCTGACCAACCTCATCTGTAAGTCTATGGAAAGGAACATTATGAAATTAATAAATGAATTTACAAACTCTTGACCCAAGCCAGTTCGGATCTGCTGAGGGTGGATCTTGCTTACTTAACTTGGTTGTCTCCTTCAAGAAGGTTACTGAAACAATGGGCGAGGGGAAATCAATACACAATGCAAATCTAGACCTTACAAAGGCATCCAATACCATCCCACTCTTTGGTATTGTATTGTGGTAAACTATCCCAGCTGAATGTTACTCTCTACACAACTCATTGGGCAGCATATTGGCTCACAAATAGAACCTAGGAATTAGTGTGGGCTGATCTACCTCCTCCAAAGGCCCTGTCCAATAGTGGTGTACCTCAAGGTCTAGTCATTGGGCCACTTCTCCTGGGCATTTACTTCTCAGAGGTCAATGCTACTGTTAAGGGTTTGTGGCTTACCAAATTTGCAAATAACTGTAAAGTTGGTACCACCATTAGCTCCTCAGAGGATACCATGATCATCCTAGAGGACATTTGCCAAATAAATAGCTGGTATCAAAACATGGATCAAAACTGAATGCTGAGAAATGTATAATGGTATCATTCAGCAAGTAAGAAGTCCCTTGCAATGATTCCATTGATAAGCCCCTGAAAATCAATCCAGTAATTAGGGATCTGTGAACCTATGTAAACAATGAACTGGCTTTCAATCACCATGTATCCACTCTTGCAAGAAAGTGCTTTTTCCCTGCACAGCTTATCAGTAAATGTATGGCATCCAGGTCTAGGAATGGAGTCATTCTATTGTATTCCACCCTCATCCAGCCAATAATGGAGTACAATGCCCCCTTCAGTATGTGCCTGGCCAAACACTTGACATAACTCAAATGCTTTTTTACCAAAAAATTAAGGGCTTAAATCATAAAAATTATCCAGACCATTTCAAAGCCTTGTCCCTCTTCTTGGTTTCATACAAGCAACTGAGGGGTGATCATCATTGCCTTGTGTACAAAGCCACAACAAGCCCTATCGTATCAGACCTACTGCACATTTACATGTCCAGTGGGGACATAAACATTTGCTCATGAGCTCTACACCTCTTTTGCAACATAAATGGAAATTGTTGGTGGATAGATTTGTACTACAGGGGATACTACTTCTTTGGAATTGTCTTCCTTTCCACTTAAAACAAAATGCTTACTTCTCTTACACTAGCCAAACATAATCTTGATGAATGGATGGGTGATTACAAATTTTAGTTTAGCATCTTTGTCCCTCATGGATAGGGGCAACATGGGGTTTTGCTTGTATCTGGGTTATCTTTACTTAAAGTACCAGGGCTAAGGACTTAATGGAAATGTAGGGCAGGGCTTCTAAAGATTTTCATGGATGAATAGCCTTGTAAGTACCTAGGAACCTAATGAGTATCCCAGATTACTGGAGAATAAGAATTCTTGCATCCATGTGCAAGATCAGAGGAAATATTCACAACTGTGGGCACTGCAGAGGTATCAAACTCCTGTCACACTGCGTGAGAGTGCTGAAGAAGGTGACTGATACATGAATATGCAAGTAGAAAGTAAGATGGCCAAGCAGTTCAGATTCTGATCAGAGCACAGCATGACCAACTTGATGTTTGCAGTGAGACAAATAGTTAAAAAGCTAGAGATGAGGAAATCTCAACCTGGACATTCTTAGACTTTGAGAAAGCATGTAACAAGGCCCCAAGAAAGCAACTCAGGACAGTCCTGAGGTGGTTTGAAGTCCTAGAAACACTGATAGAATTGGTGCAGGCTATGTACAAGAGCCCAATGGCACTGTACTCACAGAGGGGTTTCCCAGTCAGAGTGGGTATGTATCAGGGCACAGATCTGAGTCCACTGCTGTTCATACTAGTGATGGATTACATTAGCAAACAGGTTGGGGGACAGATCAACAAATTTTTTGTATGCAGATGATGCAGCATTACAGACAGTCTCTGAACAGAAACTTCAGCAAATGACAGGAGACTGGAATGCAAAAACCAAAGGTACATAAGAAGAAACTGAGTACAGGCAAAACATTTGCCATGGCAGTAAATGGGAGGGATCAGAAGAAGCAGGAAATTGAGACACAAGGGGAAATAGTGGAACAGGTTAATAGCTTAAATATCTGGGAGGCGTGGTTTAGAAGGGAAGTTTAAATGAGGAGGTCAAAGCTAGAATAATTGGGGCTGCAGTCAAATGGCACAGAGTATCAGTGGTACAGTGTGACAAAACAATGCCAAAGAAGCTGAAAAGCAAGGTGTACAAAACAGTGGTGTGACTAGTATTACTGCATGGTATAGAAACCTGGACAGCTGAAAGCAGAACAGTTGAGCAAGTTAGAGATGATGGAGGTGAACTGCCTGAGACAGGTGGTGGGGTTTACACTGTGGGGAAAACAAAGGCATTAGGACATCACCAAAATAGCTCCAATTGCAGAGAAAGACAAAGAGAACAGATTACATTGGTTTGGGCCCTTGTGCAGAAAGATTTGGGAGAGACAGGAAGAAGGCAAGAGGAAATGAGGACATCCAGCCAAGAGAGAGAGAGAGGAACTGTGAGAGAAGACCTGCAAAAGTCAGGTATGACTTTCAAAGAAGGTAAGAGAGAAGCACTAAAGTGAGAGAGAGAGAGAGAGAGAGAGAGAGAGAGAGAGAGAGAGAGAGAGAGAGAGAGAGAGAGAGAGAGAGAGAGAGAGAGGAACTGTGAGAGAAGACCTGCAAAAGTCAGGTATGACTTTCAAAGAAGGTAGGAGAGAGGCACTAGTAAGAGAGAAGCACTAAAGTGAGAGACAGAAAGAGGGGGGGGGGAGAGGGGGGGGGAGATGACAGCAGTTGTCACAACACTTCAACCCCAAGTAGAAAATGGGGGAGGAAATGGAGGTTGATAATGAAGATCACATAATTGGGATATACCACTATGTATGCTACTTTGGTGAATGATGCACATGTTCCAGCAATACCATATTCATTATGCTTTCATGGGATCCACAGCTGGAAAGTTCAGCACAAAAGGTCAGCATATGCCATAGTGTTATATGTGGCTGATAATGATGGCACAATACACATGGCACAATCATTATGTCACTGTTGCAATGTCAGCATTGCTAACACTGAAGGGCATGCACACCTCTCTCAATTTCTCACATGTGATGTGATGGTTCAGGGGCATGCCATACCTTTGGCATCACCTGTTTGTAGAGATGGATTTTCTATCCATGTTAGTACCACTCCAGCTACACAGGTGTCACAGCTACAGATGGCATCTGTGAGTTGCACTGCCTCTGAGAATGAGGCATACATGTGGCCATCTTAGTCATGATTCCAGGTCATTCTCTGACCTGTATGCTACACTTGGCATCAATCAGCAGAGGTGCAGGTCAGTGATAAAGGCATACGCGGTTCCTATGCACCATAGCTAAGACTGAAGATAGATGAGCTCCCCACGGAATTAACTGTGCCAGTGAGCAAATACAAAGCAAAGCAGAACACAAATAGGCACAATAACACATCCAGAGGCATAAAAATCAAATGTTTTAATGAAGTAGGTAAGCGCTTTCACACTATAAAGTAGTGCTTCATCAGACCATATAAAATATACATCCATCACTTCCTTTTCATATCATTTAAGCCCAGAAGCTTATCTGCTTGTAGCAGTATAATCCATATAGTTCCCATGAACTATATTGGATTATACTACTACAAGCAGGTACGCTTCTGGGCTTAAATGATAGTCTCTATCAAACCTGTTTTAAAAGCATGTGGTCTTTTTAAGCAATGACCATGTATTTGAGTCACTATATATGTTTTAGAATCTTATTGGTCCTTTTAAATTTATTTGATTCGTTTGTTTTGTATAAAAAGGAAGTGATGTATGTATATTTTATATGGTCTGATGAAGCACTATTTTATAGTGTGAAAGTGTTTGCCTACATCATTAAAATGCTTGATTTTATGCCTCTGGCTGTGTTTCTGTGCCTATTCATGTTCTGCATAGCTAAGATTGGGTTTGCTGCATTGCCTGCGTAACAAAGTAAAATTGCTGCAGAGACTGTGGGGTGACCCTCACCTCATAGAATGACATATAGAGTCCTGCTGGAAACATGAATTTAAGGGCAGTGGTGGCCCAATTGGCATTCACATAGTCTATGAATCCTCCTTTATTCCATGTGAGGATATTGCATGTCTTTTAACTCCCATATGATGTCTCTGTCCACACAGTAGTGGTCAACACATTGTGGTCATAGAACTGATTGTATGTCAGCTGCTGGTGGACCAATCTGAGACTCCAAGGATAACAAAGCTGAATAACATGGGTGCTACTCAGTCTGAAAGTAGCCACTAACACGTTCTGCTAATGATGATGCAACTCTTAGCATCATAACAAGAATGAAGCTCCTGTAAAGTGGAAAGACACGGGGTTCAAATTAAATGAGCATTTTGGCTCTTTACACCAAATTTAGACATTTCTAAATCACTAACTTTGACTTCATCATTTGCATATGCAATTGCTACTATTAGCATGACTCTCATTTGCATACCATTATACATACATACATGCAATTCCTCCAGAAATGCAGTCAAGTTACTTGTTTCTGAACTTCACCATTCTTGAAAATTCCCACTCACTGAGCTATTTTATGTAACACTTTGCACTATTTGACTGAAATGGTAACTGTCTGCATCATATACAATACCTTACAGTACCTTACACTTTGTAATGGTGGCAACGTCCTAAACAGATCTCAACTGTTGTGTCTGTATGTGCTGGTGCGTGCATATGGATTCATGGCAAATGGTTGAAAGGCAACCACTACAAAGTCCATTTTATCAAACAAGACTGTTTAAAAACAAACTAATAAAAAGAAAAAAAAGTGTTTTTGGAGCCCCCCCCCCCCTGCAGCCCCATGCTGGGAAAATTGTGTCCCCCACATCCCTGGTGATATTATGAAATTCAAAGTCTGCATAATACCAGAGATAGGGAAAATTCCCGTCTCTGGTATTTGGTAAGGCCAGGGGAGAAAAGCTCCAAATTATTACAAAACATTTTAAGAACAATAATTTTATAACCTTCAAAAATAAACACATTTGCAGTTTAAATATTTATAACAAACTGGACTTAATAAAAAAAAATATTGGTTAATAATCAATACAAGGTATATGACAATAATTTAATATTTAGAGAAATGTTAGACAGTTTGTTGAGAAATTAAAGGTAAGTTAACCTAATACAAATAGGAACCGCAATATGAAGTGATAGAAAAAAAAGACATGGCATATTTAGAGAGAAAGTCATGGATTTGAATTATCAGTAAGAAAGTAAGTGAAGAAGGGGGAGTAAGGAGGTATAAGGAATGAAAAGGTACTTGTTCACATTTAGGAATATAGTTTATCTTGGTTTTGAGCAAGAACAGAGCTAGATTTTAGTTAGGAAGTCCTTCAGAGTGGTTTTGAAAGATGGAAGGGAGGGTATGGAACTGATGTAAACGGGTTAGGAGTTCCAGGGCTTAGCAACTTTGCATGAGTACAGACAATGCTCAGCAGATTTGGTAGGTTTGTAGACAGGAGTTTTTGGTCACTGGATTGCAATGACCGACTGGGAACATAGTTGTCTAGAATGCTTTTTAGTGCTGGTCAGGCAGATGGATACTGGATAATTTTATAGCTGGTAAGAAGTTGTGTATATGTTAGTTGATGTGGCAGTTCTAACCAATTAAGGCTTTTCAGTGTTATATAGTGGGTTTTCAAAGGGGTATGTGCTGCAAATTTAGCAACTTTGTTATAGCACTGTTCAAGTTTTAATGTTTATGAAGCCTGGAGGTTAGTAAGGATGGGAGTGCCGTATAGAAGAGTGAGGAGGAGATAAGTAATGGCAAGTGTAGTTTTAGCTGCATCAATGAGAATGTTTTTGGCTCTGTAAAACATACCTAGTTTTTGATGAATTTTTCTTATGCAATTTTGTATATGCAGGTTGAAAGTAAGATTATCATCCACTATCACCCCTAATAGTTTGCTATGAGAAGTGACTTCAGTGGTTGTATTATCAAGAGAGAGGACTTTAAATTTAGTTTTTTCACGAGAGAGGGATTTGGGGAAAAAAGTAGTAGTTTGGTCGTTTTTTGGTTGAACATGAGTTGTGAGTTACAAAGCCATGTTTTCGTGGCTGTTAAACCTTCCTGAGTAATTTTTTGGAGGTGTATTATGTTGTCAGATGATGTGCAAATGAGAGTGGGTGACCTGTTGTGTGGAAGTATAGAGGGTGTTGGTGAAAAGTGGGTGACCTGTTGTGTGGAAGTATAGAGGGTGTTGGTGAAAATGTTAAACAGGAGGGGACCAAGGACAGAGCCTTATTGTACACTGATGGTGACTGGGAGGTAAGAAGAGAGCATGGAGTGTCATTTTACTGACTGATACCTATTGAACTGGTAGCTTTTGAACCACAGAAGGGTGGACTGAGAAACATCTAGTGAGGACATTTGAAGTAGAAGTTTGCTGTGACAAACTGTGTTGAAGGCTTTAGACAAATCTAGAAATAAGGAAGAGACTAGTTTGCCATTATCTCTAGCTTTATTAACAGTATCTATATAGGTTAGAAAGGCAGTGCTAGAACTCTGGGAAAGATGGAAGCCATGTTGTGTAGGGGATAGGACTTCTTCCTTCAGGAGACATTTTTCAAGTACTTTGGAGAGGGCAGATAACGTTGCTATAGGTCTAAAATTATTAATGTATGTTGAATTTCTTCCTTTGTGCAGAGTTATAATGTGTGACTTTTTCCAGACAGAGGGAATGTAGAATTCCTGGACTGACCTATTTATAAGGATTGACACATGATAGGCAATGCTATTGGCTGCTATTTTTAGGTATTACCTTGGAAGGACATCAGCTGAAGAAGAGCACGACTTAAGTTTGTTTACGAGTAGTTTTACATAGGATGAGGGCACAGGTTTGAAGGTAAACATGGATGTGGTAACATGTGGCTTTTGGGCAGGGTTGGGATTAGATATTGCAGAATCCTTGGTTAGAGATGCTATCTATAAAATAAGAGTTGAACTGTACTGCAGTTAAGAATGGTGAGTGGTCAGTTATCGGGAGAGGGGTTTGGGTTGAATTTTTTAGCCGGAATGTAAGACTTTTTTTAATGGCTGTCCACAATTTGTTAGGGTTATGTTTAGTATTATTCTGGAAGTTATTATAGTACAGTTTTTTGTCTTCATTTATTTGCCTTTTAGTATGATTGTGAAGCATTCTGCAGTTTTCAAGATATTGAGGTGTTTTATATTTTTGCTATTCTTTCCATGCTTTTTTCACTAACTTGCATTTTACTATTTTTGGTTAGCCAAACTGCATTACTTGTTTTCAGTCTCTTCCTTTTATTAGGTGGAAAGCTATTTACGATATTTAGAAAAGTGGTATTGAATTCAATTACAGCATTGTCTAAGTGGAGGATTTTTATTAAGTTCCAGTTATTAGATGCTAGTGTAGTAATGAATATTTCTGGGTTAAACTTGGAAAGGTTGTGTGTTGTTTTATAAACATGCTGTTTAACTGGATGTGAGGGATGTCCAGTTGTATAGAATGGGAGATGATCATTCTGAGAGTATGACATTGCACCTGTGGTGGAGTATTTGCTAGGGTCTGATACTAGGATCCAGACTAATGGAGAATTTGATGTCTTACTATAATGTATGGGGCTATTAATTAGTTGTGTGAAACCATACAAGTGATGTAGGTGAGTTAGTATTTGTGCCCAATCAATTGATATTCACATCACCAAGTAATATTTTTTCTTGTGGAAAAATTAAGGCTATCCAATGTAGGACATCTTTCAGTAGAGCAGTACTGTCGCCAGGAGGGACATAAAGGACAGTAACACGTATTTATTTATAATGTTTACTTTGAGGAAAGCAATAAGAAGCTCTGCTGAACTGACTTTTGGTGATGGTTTGCTGTACGTGGAAATGTGACAGATGTTGGGGGATATTAAAGTAATACCTTCACCTTTCATCTTTATACAGTCATTACAGATTATATTACAGCCAGGGGGTATAACTTGAGAGATGTTGCACTAGGTTTAAGCCAAGTTTCAGGTAGAGCAAGAACATCAGGCTTATGTTGGGTAATGCAGGCATGTAGTTCAGCAGTTTTATTTCGTATACGTCTAACATTTACAGCAGCAAAAATTAGATCGTCAGGATTGGGGATTGGCTGCTGTTGGGTTACAGAAGTGTGTGGGACAGAATTATCTTTATGTTCATTGTGATAGGTGGGGCCAGGATTATGGTGTATATCTCTTCCTAGAATGATTTTAGTATATTGGGAAATTATGCATACTTGCTTTTTGGAGAGGATTCTTGCTTTTTTTGTTTATATATATATATATATATATATATATATATATATATATATATATATATATATTATAAAAAGAGAGGTTCTTATTGTATAATTGAATGCTGAAGAGAGTGGAAGGCACAATATCGTGCCACAATATCTCAGAGAACAAAACAGTGAACAGCACTGTCCTCCCTTCTAAATGATGTATATCATCTTCAAGATTGCACCACAATGGGGAAAGGAGCAATACATCAATCCCCTCTATGTCACAATTCTGCACAATAATAGTCCTGTTCTGTTCAATGTTGTGAGTCCATTATGTTCATTAAGCCTTCTGACTGTATATTGTGCCTTCCACTCATTTCAGCATTCAACTAATATAATATGAATCCATATATATTATGTAACTCAATGTCCTTAAAGCCATGAACTTTTATAGTCAAAGTTATGATACAGTAAATGCTGTTTATGCATGTATTTATTTGGTAGCTATATTAAAATGCTCTACATCATCTAATACATATAATAACTTTTATTAAGATGTGCGTGGTTGCATTGAGGCTCATTGTAATAGCCTTCATTGAGGGTTTTCTACATGGTTGCACTGAGTATCGTTGGCTACACTCATATGCACAGACCCTCACCAATGCAATCTGTAATTGCTAACATATATTATGCATACACAGGATTATTTTCTAGGATATTTTCCCCTTTGCCTACTGATGATCAAGCCCGCCTATTTGACTCAAGACCACTCACTCCCTAGTGGGGACTCCAGATCCTCTAAGGTAAGAGGCATCCAGAAGGACTATCATTCAGGAGAACAGCATGGAGATTGCGCTGCCATAATCAGTATCCCAGTATATGATTTAACTCTCTAAGTCTGCCCTGGAGCAGGAGGAAGGGCTACCTGCATCACTGGGTGGTACAAAATGCCCCCCCTCACATGTGCATGCTCCTGTGCAGTTGTTAATATGGCTGCTATAAGGCGATGGCTTGGTGAGCTGTAAGGAAGACCTCCCCCTCAAAAAAAAACACTACAATGCTTTCCTCCTTCAAGGTATTGTGGCTGAGTATATCTTACTCATCCTCTCACCCCAGGATGGTACCCATCCCCCCCCCCTTGTCAACACCGTTATGCTCCTGATCTGCTAATCAAACTTGGGTTACCTGAGCCATAGTCAGGACTTTATCCCTCTGTGAAATTGGCAGTGGTTAGTTTATACATTAATAACTTATGCATTTTCACTTTTTGATGTAGTCAACTTAAGCTATCCTGTTTGCTACTGTATTTGACATTTATCTTGCTGTGTTACTGAGTTATGCCTGAAAACAGTCCATTCAGGATCGGCCCAACTACCTGGTAAACAAGCAACAGATGAATACATTTTGTTTGTATAACTAGTGTTGCATTTGTAATTATGTACAGCCATATTAACTCTGTATGAACTGCAGAAGGAGTCAGTTCTGGGCACATTGCGGGCACTGCGAAGAGCACTTTTGGCTAACATCAAAGATTGAAACAATACTAATTTCATGAAATTTAATAATCCTTTGACTTAGGATTGGGGCCATTCCTATCATGATATTAGAGACCCAAAAGACTTGGAGAAATTGAACTGAGAGAAGCCATATTATGTTCACACTCATTTTTATACCTACATATTCATGCTGCCTGCAGCTTTTTAAGAGCATCACTTAGCAAGTGGAAAAGAAATGGTGGCTGCAGTAAAAGATTTCAGTCACAGTATATTGATTTTATGATGTGAATGGGCACACTTTTTGTTTTTCTATTGGTATCCCCATATACTCTTGGAATGACAAGTATCCAGTGGGGTTCAATGAAGCTCCAAGCTCATTTTTTGTGTACAATTTATTTTATGGTAGTCCTCAAATTCATGCTAAATTTGCCTGAGATCCCATACATAATATTTTAAAGACTGAGTGAGAGTATAGTCTTAAACCAAAATTTATAAAACTACTGAAGATCTCCAAGTAGTCGTCTTTTCTCATTACTATTGAACTTTCAGCAATCAAGATCAGTTTCTTGGGATTGCTGGACAGAACAGCCTTAGTTTTGTACCTGCTGACTTTTTGTTTATTTGACTGTTACTAGGTGATATGAGTAAATCCATTAGAGAAGTGTGGTTAATTTGTCCACAATAGTAAAGCTGAATGGAGGAAGACACAATGCTCTATACTGAGAAATTCAGTAATACTTTAAACAAAAAAAGAAAAGGACAAAGTACTGAACATTGGCAAACACAAATGTAATGTTAAGAGAGCAGATGTCCAGATCAAGCACAGGAACTACTACTTGTATGGTCAGTTAAGGAATGAATAACAGAGAACCTTTTTTCAATCAAACTGATCGGAAACACAGATGCCATGAACTCTATCTGCAGTCATCAACTGCAATGATTTTGTAGGACCCCACTCCCTTATTTATATATGCCACTTCATGATAATACAACAGTGAAGAAAGGAGAAAATCTCCAATATGGTGCACAACTGTATCATACCACCAGCACCAATAATGAAACCATACTGCATGCTTTATTGTGAAAATGACTTTGAGGAAGAGTAACATCAAGCATATCAGATAGGGAAGTTGGACCTTGACCAAATTAACCTCGATCAATGATAGGAAGCCAAACAATCCAGCTGACAGTCTATATGATACCTCAGATGACTTATTCCTGTAGATGTTATCCCAACATTGCTGTATGTGCAGAATATCTTCATTCACCTTTGTGGATGCTATCTTTCACCTTTAATCAGGCACCTATAATGGCATTTACTGATTCTTGGTGGTCAGGAGCTTCTATCAACCTGTTACTTAATTGTATGAGATCTTAAAAATCTTAGTTTCACCAAAAACAAACTTACAAAAACATGGATAACATCTCCTCAGTCAGGTCTAAATGAGCAGGAATGTGAAAGGCAGATAATTCTGAGCCCTCTCCCAAACTACAACTTCTAAGGCCTTGACAGCTGATTTTCTACTAATTGCTTTAGTTTCTGCAAGGCTAAATAGGCAAGTAGGCAATATATTAAGCCTGATCTGTTTGGCCTCCTCCCAATCAGCTAGGATAATGAAGTTAGATTTCTACTTCCCAATCATATATGCGTGATGCTACTGATTATCAGGATAGCTTTGGCTTTTTCACAACTCTGAAATGGATTAAGTTGATAATAGGAAAATAAATTAATTTTAGCTAAGAAATACTCACAATGCTAGTTTCAACAGTGACTTAGACGCTTTTGTCTAGTTGAGTGACTCGCTTAAAACTGTACAAGATTTTGTAGGAATCAGACCCTGAACTGCAGGATACTACTTTCTTACAGCTTACTGTCTTCCCTACTAAGGTATATTCTGTTTTGGCCCTTAAAACCGAATCTTCAAAAGTGTAGAATACATGGTTAAAAAGCAGGCAGACAAATTAACTTAAGAAACGTGTGTGTGTGTGTGTGTGGGGGGGGGGGGGGTCTACTTACAAATTTCAAAGTTTCAAAACTTAAAATTTTTTATGGTTGAGACCATAAGATCGAAGTTTTGGAACTTCAAAATGTAAATAAAAAAAATAAAAAAACTTTTTTTTACAATGTGGCATGGAAGCAAGCCACACTTTACCTCCTACACCCCCTGCTAATTGAATATACCAACTATTAGTACAGCGAGGAAAGCGGTAAATATACCATTCTGCACTGTACAGCAATCTCCATGTAAATGGTCTGAAGTTTCAAATCTTTGATCTTACGGTCTCGACCATAAGAAATTCAAAGTTTTGAAACTTTGAAATTTAAAAGTGGGCCAATATGTGCACACACACATGTGTACACATCTAATGCAGGACACAAATATCAAGTTGGAAAGTGAGTAGTGTTTTTATATGTGTATATATATAATATAGGTGTGTGCATACATGTACACATTTATCTTGAGATACAGATGTCTTGAGTATATCTACTGTATATCCAAATGTGTGGTATTTATGTTTGTATTTGTATACATATACATGTCTGTGTATGTATAATACATTAAGTTAGTTCATAGATGAAACTGGTCAAGAAATAACACAAACAATTTCATCTACAACTACTTTAATCGGGGGGGTCATCTAAACAAAATGCAAATTTAACTAATGTGTTTATATTTGTGATCAAAGCCTAACCCTAATCTAAACCCTTATACTAAGAACTCCAGCAAAACATATCTACCTATCTAAACTCAGTGCTTGGAAGACTCTTCCATCAGAATCATAGCCCCACCCCTTTCTACCAAGGTACTACTCTGTTTTATTACTTCAGTACAGAAAGTGCTCATCATACACCCTTTGTAGCCACAGCTCAGGCCATGAGGGTACTGGTAAATATAATAAATAGCAACATTTTTTTAGAATATCCAATTGATCATCATGTTTCTAGAAGAAAACTGAACTACCTGGGGAAAACCAATGCAGATATGAGGAGTACATATTGACTCCACCCAAACAGCACCCCAAGATCAGGATTAACCCCAGATCCTGTACTGGTGAGGCAGACAACTTCACCACTGGGACACCCATTTCTTTTAGCTTGGGATGCAGTTTCATTTATTTTTCTTTAAAATGATGCTGCCTGGTAAATTGATGGACTTACCTTTGAGGGCTTCCTTGGGTAGGGTAAGCTACTGCGGTATGGAAGGCTTTCTACATAGCATGCTTGATTAGTAAAAGCATTGCCTCGAGAGCAAAGGAAGTCATAACCTGTAGATCATTATGTGTGTATGCTTCTTTAAGAAGCTATCCAAGGGATTGCACAAGTGTATAAATACTGAGCACGTGCACTCTAGACTGCCATTTTGTAGTTAGCTGTTGAGATATGTGTGTATGTATGAAAGGTCTGTCTGTTAACTAGTTCATTCATATTTAATGATGCTGCTATCTATCCTGATGCATTTCTATGTATTAAAGCATCTAAACGAAACCCCCAGCCTTCTTGTCATATGTGTTAGAGACAATCGAGTGACATAACTGCTCTATACTCTACACTAATCCAGTCCATAATTGAGTATAACGTCCCATTCAGCATGTACCATATAAAGCACCTGCAGCAATTGGAGAGATGTCAGAGGTTTCTAACAAAGAAGATCATGGACTCCAGCACGTGCTGTACACAGACTGACTAAAGGCTGTCACTATACTCTGTATCATATGGACTTGTTAGTGGAGACTTATGTCTAGTTTACAGAGCAATCTTAGACCCAATCCTAATGAACTTGCTGAACATCCATAAATCAAATGGGACTAGAGCTACCTGTTCCGGGGACCTAAATATAGCCTGAGACTTAAATAGGATATGCTGGAGGGACAGATGTGTCTCCCAGCAATTGCCGCATCTCTGGAATAGGCTACCAATTCATGTGAAACAGAGCACCTCTATGACACTGTTCAAGAGGAACCTGGACGAGTGGATGGGGCACCACAAATTCTTACCGGGATAGCACCCATCAACCCTCCTGGACATGGACAGTCATTCCTAAATGCAATCCTGGGTATTGACTAGCACATCTATGATATTACATTGGGTTGAAACCACTAGGCTTGAAATGACCTCCGGGTCGATAGCCTAGTAAACTCCTGTGATATCCTAAGTTGCAGCCCTAAGTTTCATTCAAATAAAAATGTATGCATAATGACAAGAAATCTCATGTCAATCTTGCTCTGAGTAGTTGCATCCCACTTACTACACAAATCCATTGCACAGAACAGTGTTAGCTATACCCCTGCCTACACACATATGCATTACCAAAGCTACAATACAGGTGACCGTTTCACTGCCACACCTCTGTGGAGCAGTAGCTCCAGTGTACTCAGTGAGGAACTCAGGCAACAGTGGCAGTCCATTGCCAACAGCATTCCATTAAAATATGAAGCTGGAGCAGAGATCAGTTGAGAAAATTCAGTGCCTCTCAATAAATTCCTGCACTGCATTTTCACTCTGGTTTCCGGTCTTACTTCACCTAAAACATTAATTCCATGACCTTTGCACTTGATTTTCCATGTCTTCTAGCCAATCATAGAGCAGTCATTCTTGTAGCACAGTCAGGTAGCAGGAGAAAATAAAAAAAAATGTATGTTTTGTAGACTGTGTTGTTAACAGGCTAGCTTTAAGCAGTGGGGCATATTGCTAAATAAAAAACTGGCAGGGGTGTAGGATCACAGCAGAAAATAAAGGATATTAACAGTTTGGGGTTTGCCAAAAAGGGCGTTACAGGACATAATGAAAATACATATAGTTCATTTTTGTTAGAAAGTGTTGGAACCAGTAACCTTCAGTCTATACACCTGATATCTGTGCTGATCATTTTTATTTACACTTTGTTGACTGGGTTAGTCCCACTAGGCCAAATGTATTTTTTCAAGGGGGTGGGTGGGGCATGAGGCAGCATTTTATTTATTACATGGGTAGGTAGGCTACTATCAGTTTTGTACTTAACCAAGGGCAAAGGTACCAAGTAAAACATATTGCATTTTATGCAAAAAAAAAAAGTTTGAATGTTTGGCAGTTAACACACAGGGCTAAAGCTCTGACTTCTTGTGCCAGGGGTACAGGGAAATTGAGAATTTGGGTTTGGCTCCTCAATGGTCTCCTAGACTGCATGTCTACTAATAACCTACAAACCTACTGAGATTTGCGCATGAAAATTATTAACAGAAACATTCAAAACCAGTTACATTTTGCATTATATTGTCATCAAAACTGACTGACACAAGGTGCTTCATCTGCCATAATTACCATCCTAGTAGCAATGAAGGCCCATTTGCAGCTGCCCACCCATTTTTGGGTAGATCCAGCAGATCCAGCTTGCAACAACATTGAAAGGTTTAACAGAAATGAGGTAGGTACTTTTATCAGAGCTTCCATCCTGTATGGTGACTTGGGTAATCCATTCTTGTAACTTGCATTAAGGAAATTTAGCTGTAAGACCATTTTTTAGCACTCCTAGGACTTTGTCCAGATTATTTTAGTCACCTTCATCACCTCTGAATTTTACAACAGTATCGAGATGACAGTTTGCATTAGATATCACCCAAAGTACTTGGCCCACTGTCTTTTGCAAGATTGCTGGTGTAAATGCTACTCTGAGAACAACACAGGTGTATGGAAACAACACTTTGAATATTGATAACCAAGTATTGTTTGGAAGAGCCTTCTATTTCCATCTCTATGTAAGGTTTTTCAAAATCAGTCTTTATAAAATGACATCCCCCTGTTAGGGATGCAAGAATGTCCTCTGTCTGTGGCAATGGATACTGCATCATATGCAAGAGTGGGCACATATTTCAGAAAACCTTGGCCTTCTCTTCTAGAGCAGTCTTTACCAAGTACTCTTCAAGGCTCCCATCTCGATGGGAAAAAATGTTCTAGATCAACCAGCAGCTGCAGTTCAGCTGCAGCCTTGATGCTGCCACTTTGTAATGACATGTGTAATGATGTGACAGAACAGCAGCTTTGTGCAGTTCCCCATAACAACTCTCTGGTGATCTCCCCTGTTCGACAGACACTGGTCTGGTATCTGTCTTACCATTAAGACAGAAATTCTGTCTCGGAACCACAGCAGTAGCAGCTGTATTTAAATGCTTGTGTTCATGGCTTGGTTTGGTGGATTGACCTCCATTTGGTTTCTGGTTCATTTCTCTTACCATTCAAATTGCTGGTGTCGTATTCTTTTACCTTAGAAAGAAGACGCGGGACAACTGTGTGCAGTTGGTACCAACTCCAAACTTTATTGACCGGCCAACATACTTTACAGTACACAACAACTTCCTGTCTCACGCCCTTGCGTCATGCACTTTCCCCCACCCCCAAAGAGCACTAGCTAAGGCAAGACAACACAGTCCATTGAATACACCACATCTCCTTTTCCATAAGGCCCCTTTTCACTTAACACAAAACCCAGATCTATTCAATTTCTTCCGCTTCACTACGAACTTGGTACATTGACACCAAATGCTCACTTAGCCACATTCAAATTACTATAAACCCCAAATGACATTGTTATTTATACCCAGATCTTCACAGATCCAAACGGTCCAGCTTGTTAATAACTCTTCCTGATCTGGTCCTCACAACATCACTGTGTGCCCGGGGTTCCGGGGGAAGGCCATTGCAAAATGGCAAGGCCTCATTGGTCTTACTCAGCACACTTTCCGGACACTCAGGGTTTGATTCACAGTCAGGCTCAGATAAGGGAATCAAATGCACACGGTTTCGCCGCACAGTCCCTTGGGGCACATCCACCTTAAATGACCTCGGCGAGTAATGTTTTTGATCTACAGTACCTGGGGTCTTCATATCTGTCACCCACACCTGGTCACTGGGCAACACATCCCCCAGCGGCCTTGCCCGATGGCGTCTGTTGTAGTTTTCGCCATTATACACCCTCTTCTCCCCCTCTTTCCCCATGAGCCTTCTCCAGTCCGGCAGCACAGGGTCCAACTGCGAAGGATGAATCGGAAGAGAGGTCCGCAACCGTCGTCCCATAAGAAGTTCCGCAGGGCTATAACCATTCTGCAGTGGCGTTGTCCTGTATGCCAAGAGAGCCATGTACGGATCAGCACTTTTTTTTAGCAGGTTCTTCACCGTTTGCACCGCACGTTCTGCCTTCCCGTTACTCTGCGGGAACCTGGGGCTGCTTGTGACATGCTCGAAGCCATAAGCGGTTGCAAAGGCCGCAAAAGACTGCCCTGAAAACTGAGGTCCATTATCAGACACAAGTACCTCTGGGATACCATGGCGAGCGAAGAAAGATTTTAGGTGGGTGATGACCTCGTTGGATTTGCTATGTTTCAACAATGCGATCTCAAGAAACCTGGATAAGTAGTCCACAGCAAGAAGGTAAGTATGACCTTTAGTTCAAATAAATCCGCGCCCACTCTTTGCCATGGTCGGTCAGGACATTCTGTTGGGATGAGGGGCGCAGGAGGATTCCTTCTCTCTGAGATGCACGTTCTGCATCTTAAAACCATGTCATTTATCTGCTGGCTAAGTCCCGGCCACCAGACGGTCTGACAGGCTCTGGCTTTGCACTTCACAATGCCTTGATGTCCCTCATGCAATTTCAACAACACCTCATTACGCATGGCAGAGGGGATAACAAGGCACGAATCTTTTAAAAGCAACCCATCTTTCACTGTTAGTGTGGACCGATCTGGCCAGTAGCTCTTCAGTAAGGGTTCCTGGTTCGCATACAGCGGCCACCCCTGGCTGCACAAGTCCATGACCCGCGCACACACACTGTCCGCTTTCAGCTGCTCGGGTAGTGTTTGGAGGAAGGATGGCTTCACCTGCATGTTTTCCACAATACTGTTCACGTAGATATCCGTGTCCTCCATTAACTCCGTTTCCTCCGGGGTTAGCTTGGTTTTAAGTGGAGAACGTGACAGGGCATCTGCCACCCACAGTGATTTCCCTGGTGCGTACTGCACCGTGTATGAGAACTGCATCAATCTCATCCTAAAGCGTTGGATTCTGGGCGGTAGAAGATCCAGCGCCTGACCTCCCAGCAATGAAACCAGGGTTTGTGATCAGTCTCTAGACAGAGCGATTTGCCTAATAGGTAATCTCGAAAGCGTTCACATGCCCAGGTAGACGCTAGAGCCTCTTTCTCAACCTGTGCATATCGTTGCTCTGTGGGTGAGAGTGACCTTGATGCGTATGCCACGGGTCTCCAGCCGTCCTCCCATTGTTGCTGCAACACACTCCCTAACCCAAAGGAAGAAGCATCCGCGGAAACCTTCGTATCCCTCTCCGGGTCATACACAGCCAAAACTGGAGGTGAGGTGATTGCCTCTTTTAAGTCCTTGAATGCCTTTTCCTGGTCCCCACCCCAGTACCAGCTGTTCTTTTTTGATAATAAGTCTCTCAAAGCTCTATCCCTCTCAGCCAAATGAGGGATGAACTTCCCCACCTGATTCACCATGCCCAGGAAACTCCTAAGTTCTCCTACTGTAACAGGTGCCGCCATCTCCGTGATGGACGTGGTCCTCCTTGGGTCCGGGCTTATACCAGCATTCGTAATGACATGGCCCAAGAAAGTCACTGTGCCCCTCGACAGGTCACATTTCCCTACATTCAATGTAATACCTGCTTCTTCCAGTCTCTTTAATACCGCGTGAAGCCGGGCATCGTGCTCCTCCTGGCAACGCCCCCAGACCAACACATCGTCCATGTGACAAATCACACCCTCTAAGCCTTCAATGACCTCTGCCATCATGCGTTGAAAGTGTTCGGGTGCAGAATTAATGCCAAAGGGAAGGCGATTGAAACGGAAACGCCCAAAAGGGGTTATGAATGTGGTAAGCACGGCCGACTCCTCTGACAAAGGAATCTGCCAAAATCCCATATTGGCATCCAGTTTACTAAACACCTTCGCCCCAGCAAGCATCCCAAGACTCTGCTCAACCGAGGGCAGCACGAACCTTTCCCTGCATATGTATTCATTTAGCTTAGTGTAGTCTACACATAGTCTCAGCCTGTTACTGTCTTTCTTTGGGACTACCACCATGCCTGCACACCAATCAGTAGGTTCTTCCATTCTGGTAACGACACCCAGCGCCTCCATCCTCATTAACTCCTCTTTCACTTTCCCCATCAATGGCAGTGGTATCCTCCTGGGGGTCTTCAGAGAGTATGGCACCGCCTTTGGCTGAAGCTTTATGTGGTATTTCCGCTGCACTACCCCCAACCCAGAGCATAAGTCCGGGTATGAGGTCTTCAAAGACTCCATGGTGATAGTGTCAACACGTTTTAGGAGGCCCAGCCCCAAAATAGCAGGAAGGCCTAAAAGCGGCATGCGGAGTCCTTTTACAACATACACTTTCTCACATGTCTGTCTTTGTCCATAGCCAAGCTGAAGCTCCAAGGATCCTGTAACCTCCAGTGGCATCCCTCCAGGACCCAACAAGGGTTTCTCCGGCTGCTGGAGCACAGGAGCATTCTTCCCACTGAACAAGTTGTGCAGGTCTGACTTGGAGATAACAGTAACATCCGCCCCGTGTCAAGCTTGAAAGTCATAGGTGTGCCTTGTATTTTCACCTCCACAATCCAGGAATGGTTCCCGGAGGAGACAGAACCAAGGAAGAACCCCTGTTCTTCACGCTCACCCGGCTCCTCGTCTTCCTCAATACTCTGCACCGCCTTGAACTGTCGGCAGACCCGCTGGTAGTGGCCCTTCTTCCCACACGAGCGACATCTTGCAGCAGTCGCCGGGCATAGGAGTCTATGGTGAAATGGCCCCCCACACCTGTAACACTGCGAGCTCGGGGCGTCTTTACTCTTTTGCGTCTGGCGCTCGAAAATCGGTGCCAAGGGCTTGCCCCAACCCTTCGAGGCCTCTGGCCTGCGTCTGGCGTCCAGTGGTGTCTGCACAGCATTCACGTTATACTGCAGGGCGGTACTGTCGCACCGCAAGGCCGTTTGCTGCTTCTTGACCTCCTCCGACTGTCTGGCCATATTTACAGCTCTCTCTAAGTCCAACTCTTTCTCCATCTGCATCCGCTCGGACAGTCTGGTGTCTGCCAAGCCCACAACAATCCTATCCCTTATAAGCTCGTCGTGCAGCGTCCCATAATTGCAATGTTCGGCTAAAGCATGCAGGGCAGTAACAAAACCATCAACAGTCTCATTCAGTTCTTGTTTTCGCATGTTAAATCGTGCACGTTCGTAAACAATGTTCTTTTTGACAATAAAAAATCTTTCGAAACCCTCCTTCACTTTGGCATACTCTCGGTGCTCTGCCTCGGTTAGCTTGAGGCCTCTCAAAACATCGTCGGCCTCATCGCCCATACAGTATATCAGGGTGTTCACCTGGTTCCCTTCTGGGTTGGAAGATAAATTACTGGCCTGCCGGAACCGTTCAAACCGGCGTATCCATCGTGTCCATTCGTGGGGTTTTGAGAAGTCAAAGGGCTCTGGCGGCTGAATACTGAATGTAGCATTGGGAGCGCTAGCCGCCATGTTGATTCTAGCTCGTGGCTGCCGACCATTCTCGTCGTCCGACATGTCCGCTCTCCACGTCACTTGGCCACTCGTACGGTCTTCAGCAAGAGGTCAGCACTCCCAGGCACAGCCACACAGCACTTCTGACACCATGTCATATTCTTTTACCTTAGAAAGAAGACGCGGGACAACTGTGTGCAGTTGGTACCAACTCCAAACTTTATTGACCGGCCAACATACTTTACAGTACACAACAACTTCCTGTCTCACGCCCTTGCGTCATGCACTTTCCCCCGCCCCCAAAGAGCACTAGCTAAGGCAAGACAACACAGTCCATTGAATACACCACAGCTGGTACACTGATTCTACCTTCAGACACCATTTTCCTAACTGCATACTTTTTTTTTAAATATCACACACACACACACACACACACACACACACACACACACACACACACACACACACACACACACACACACACACACACACACACACACCTAAATATTTAAAACTAAGTGCCTTGATTACAAAGCACATTTTATATTAACATATTTATTTAATAGAAAGTGCTCTGCAGAATCCTACACAAACTGCAGCTTACACTGCAGCAATACCAGGGGGTCATACAAAACAAACGATTATGTCCTAAATTGCAATGTTTGCAAATACATTCATGCTTTACAGTGATCTGTCAAGGTGTTTCATATTTTGTGTTCTTTATTGTACACACATGTTCACATATTCTGACAGAGAGCATTATTTCAAATTTAACTGTATTAAAAACCCTGCACATACATGTAGCTACATAAAGTATATTCTTGCATCAATACATTTAATTCTCCAATAAACCCATAAAACACACGTTTACCATACTTAATAAATTTCTTAATGAATAGAAAAGTGGGATTTTTACCTTCTCTCTAGTTAAAATATCTTCTTTAAACTGTTAGTCCTTTTTTATGAAAAATATACCAGCCATCCCTTTACATTTTTTTTGCAGCACTGTTATTCAATGCTCCAACTGTTTTGAATAACTGTTTCAGCAATTTTATTAACATTATTATACATTATACCCGCCCATATTTTGGATTAGTCTCTTCTTGTTTTGCTTTTTCCACAATAAAATTAGCATTTTGACTAGAAAGAATAGGCCTGACTTTTTCTTCATTAACCTTTTCTATGTTTATAGCCAACACATTTGAAACAGAGAACATTGTAGAACTCTGTTCTTCTCCTTTTATATAACACAACTACAGAATTTTATATGATGTATTTGGTAAAAACTCTGTACCCATGAACTACCACATAGGCAGCAATCTAGATAACACCGAATGTGTGATAAGAGACCTTGGGACCCAGGTGGACAGTAGTCTCTCCTATGATAGTCACATCACCACAGTAGTCAGAAAGTCCTTCTATGTGGCACACCTCATCATAAAAGGGTTCTCATCCAGGAAAAAAGAGGTAATTGTTTCCCTCTACTCGTCACTCATTAGACCCATTATAGAGTACAACGCCCCTTTTGGAATGTACCTCACAAGACATCTGCAGCAGCTGGAAAGGCCACAGAAGTACCTCACAAAGAGGATTACTGGCCTCAAACAAATGCCCTACACTGACCGCCTCAAAAAACTCTAGCTTTACTCCATAGCATATCGCCTACTACGAGGTGATCTCTGCCCAACATATAAAGCTATGTCAAACCCAGAGCTGTTGGACATGCTACACCTAAAGAAATCCCAATCCCTCCGAGCTACACACTTTAGGGACCTAAACCTTGTCACCACAATAAACAGGACATGCTGAAGGGATAGATTCCTGTCCCAGAGACTTATACTCTGGAATAAGCTACCCATCTATGTCAAGCAAAGTTCTTCATTAGCACTCTTCAAGAAAAATCTTGATGAGTGGATGAGAAATAGAAAATACACCCCGGGGATCACTTCTGTGTCTCTGCTGGACAGTGGCACAGGAAAATAACTTTCTTGGGTGGCATAAGCTATGGAACCTTGCTGGCTAGGCTTACATAGGTCCTTGGGCCGATAGCCTAGTACCTACCTATGAACCTATGAACCTATAATGAAAATGAAAAGGAACATTATTAGTCATATGTTTAGAACGGCATCTATTATATACTTTTATTCACAGTTGTTTCTTTTCTATATAACTTATTGTTCAAACTAATACCTTTCTCGTATACATCAAGAACATTTACTTGCTCTCTGCAATAATCACTCTCTCCCTTGTCCCAGTAATCAGTACCCTTCTTTATAATTAATGCATAATCTAAGAGTCTTCTAAAATACCAAATTTTCCATGTCATTATGTAAGGCCACTTTAAATGCTAAATATGTGCACTCATATTTTAGGGCAACATAAGATTATCTATGATGGTCCTACAGGGCTGCAATAACAATTTTCCAAAGAACTCAAATGTATTATTTTGAAGAATAAAATCACAAAAATTCAAACAAGTTGATACAATTGTAACCACGGTGTGAATATTTCACAATAACCACTCTACGTCCATAAGTGCCTCTGCATGTGAAATACTTGCATAAAATTGATATCTGCTATATGTAATTTCACTGACTTATGCATTACTCCATTTAAATAGTTCCTGTATATCTGTTAATGAACCCTTTGTCTTTTGCACCAATAGTTTTAACACAAAATCTGTAAAATTTGACATGAGTGCTGCAATATAGTCAATAAAGGAGAGGCCTATGTAGGAGCTCTTTCAAATCTTAGTGAGTTTGGGTGATCATAAGCAGGTTTTTTTCAAATAAATGATCATTAACAATATATTCATAATCCCTACTAATATTATAAAAAATGCAGAACATCTTCTACCATAGTTTAATATATTCGTCAGGCAATAGTTATTGTTAAAATAACCAACCTACCATTATCAGCTGTAAAATAATAGTACATTTATAAAGCACTGAAAAATCAAAGTCCAGGAGAGGAGTTTCAAACTGAAGCACAGACACAAACTGATTTTTCCCAATGGTTTAAGTGCTTCATCTTTTATTAAAATAGAATGATTCAGAAAGGAGTATGTAGAACCTGATTCTAATCTTAAGATCCATTCCAAGAAAATGTCCCCCTTAGTTAACAAAAATTTTGTTACTTGCTTGCATAACATGCACTTAATATTCAAATGCCCATTTAAACATGGAAATATTCCAGTGTTTAATTTGATTTGCCACCACAGTTCTGTTGTCTAACAAATTATCTAGGTTACCCCCCCCCCAAAAAAAAAAAATCTGAAACAATCTAACCTGTTTAATTACACAAATTGTGTTTTTTTTTCAATTCTGACAATTTCTACTGGGCTTAAAGAATACATTCTCAACATGTTCATGTTTGATCACATATAAAAATTCATAGATTCACTGAAACAGCCTTCTGTTTGTTTTACTTATATACACCTAGGAGGATAAATTATGCTATCACTACTGCAAGTGAACTATCCTGTAGCCTAAAAAGTCCTGCTCAACCCCTGCTACCCCAGAAAATGAGGAAGTGCAAATAAATTTGCAGTGGTTGCAGTCTAAATAAGGACATTTTTTTTACTACAATTCCATTGTGGATTTTCAAACAAGTACCTCAGATTGTATGTACTTTTGCTGATAAACTGTTTTTTGTTGTTGTTTTCTTTTGCAGTTCAGTATTTCTTCAAATAATTTTTCAGTTAGATGTTACAGTGTTTAAAATGTTGCTGAAGTCTCTTGTAAATTTTAATGGGAAACCAATATTGAAAGTGTCACTTATGGCCTTACTCTGTCTAATGCTGAAGTCTTTTTAATGGACACAAAACCAGAATTTCACTTTCTTATAATTTCCTCAGAAATACTATGAATCAATTTACGTGGATACCCTCTATCTAAAAATTAACACATACACACTTTTCCTTTTGAAATTGTTCATTATCAAGCACCAGTTTACACGATAGATTTATTCTGGTTTAATATCCAAAATGCATCCCTTTCCTATTTTTTTAATTTTCATAACAAGAAAACTTCTTGTGTTTGTCTTTCTTGAACATCGATAAAAGACTTATGTGTCAGATGAAGGAGAGAGTTATAATAAAACCTAAGTCATATCTTTTTAAATAATTGGCATTAGTGATATTCTTACAACACAAGATATGTAAGTTCTGGATATTAAAACATGAATCTACCAGAATGCATGCAAAATTTATAGCAGACATCGGTACAAAATGAAATCTTTCTGTAAAACAATGTATAGTCTGAATATTGAGAAGGTTACCTTAAATCTTTCTCTCCTAATCGTCACTGTTTTTTGTACTACACTTATTAATGCTTTTACAACTCTCTCCAGCATCATTCTGACCCACATCACACTCTTTTTATTTTATTCACAAACATGTGACCTTATTTAAAATCACATTTGTCGGGTTCAAAATTGATTTCAAATATTGCCTTTCTTCCTAACATTCTCCACTAATAATTTTTTATGTTTAGTAAACTTACCCGGCTAGAGTACATGCTCACTTTACCTACTTATTCCTGAACTTATTTCTTTAATATTGTAATGTCCCTTTCATTGCAACATTGCAACAATGTCATATGCTTATAGCTGGTCTCTTAAGAATTCTTTATTGTTATTAAATACATGGGTTGTTTTAAAACAGGCAACCCACTAGGCATATACGGATAACTTACTAACATTACAAATGGCTTTCACTGCCAAATAACTTTCTTAAATGCAGTTTTCTAGGTAAACTTACTTCTCAGAAGTCTTATTGATGCTACCGTGTACCTTTTCACTAGCTGCTTCATTATAAATTATGTTCATAAGTACATTCAATGCTTAGCATGAGTAACTTGCACTAAGTCATCGCAAAGGTGGTATTTCCAGGCTACAATTATCAAAACCCATGCATGCACGTGCTCACACCCACACACACACACACACACACACACACACACACACACACACACACACACACACACACACACACACACACACCAGACATTTTTTTTAAATTATTCAGCTGTTGATGTTGTGACTGGTTTAAATGGTTATCTGCACAAATGCTTAAAAGCACAGATCCAAGTAAAGGCACCATTGACTTCTAAAGTGCAATTGACACCTCTTCTGTGCTGATAATGTACCTTCACAGATTGTGCCAGGAGCAGCTGCCCTATTCACCCCTCCCTAGCTACTGTTTTGATTAAACTTTATTAGCCCAGTCAACCAGGGTTACTCCACAGTCTCCCTACAAAGAATAATAGTAGCAGACTTCTAGCTGCTTCATTTTACACTGAGAATACATGCTTGTTTTCCATCTGTTTAGCTCACTGATATTGACAGGTTCACAGCTTCACAGGTTTGGGTATTAGGCTTTTGAGCATCTGGCCTTCAAAAAGCATGACTACCGTTATCTCACATTGGTACTTTTTATTTGTCCCTCAAAAACAAAATTGACAACTGTATACTGTTAATGATGATTTTAACCCTTTACTTCATAACCTCCAAAACTGTTAAGTTATAACTTACAGCAATGTATCTGCTTTTTCTGCTAATGACATTTATTTTTAATGACAGCTTATCAGATCTCATATTTGCTTCACCTGCTGTATGTTTTCAGGATAAGATTTTTGTGCAGATCCCTCAGGATTCAGAAGCATACCCCTAAACTGCTTGGCATAAGAATCTGGGACAAAGCCAAAAATAATGGGAAAGGGGGGAACAGAAGCCCAAAATCATGGACAGATTTTAATATTGCTCTTATAAACATAGTTGCTAGAATAACCAATTTTTATTGGCAATAGTTTTCTGAATGATAGGAAGTGTGAAATTCAGATATCCGTCATTACTTAGTTAATATATTCCTCAATGATTTGTCAGAAAATGACATATTTTATGGGGAACAGTCCAAAAATATGATCCAGAAATCTAGACATTCTGAAAAATTCTGGACAGTTGAGCTGTATGCTTAAAAGTGGGGGACTGTAGTTAATTTACTGAGACAGGATTTCACAACCTGAGTGCACCCAAAGATGGTCACAATGGCTGTAAATTCTGTAGCAGATAGGCATAGCAGCAGCATCTCTGTAACAGTTGTGGATTAGAGCAGTAAACTCAGAAAATTAGGAATATGGTGCTCTTTATTAGATTTTATGTCAAGTTCTTTTGAGTTCAGCCCAAATATATCTGGTACGGAGTTTTCGCTTTTAGAATGATTCACTTTCTATCTGGTATATTTATTTTAAAACTTGTTTTAACAATGTAGTGGTGTAAAGTAGCTCTTTACAATAGTAATTAATAGCTGATAAATGTTCCTATACAGTTTTTAAGGAATGAATGTATTGCTCAAAATGCAATGGAAAGTTTCAGTGATAAGACATTTGTTAATGAAAGGCATACTTGTCCTTAGCTAATATTAAGAATATAAGGCTATAAGCAGAATATGGCAAGCCAGTATGAAATTAATAAATGCCATGCGCAAAACTGCATGATAGTGAACATCATGAGAAAACTCACCCTGTACAACCACCTTCAGTTTCATATATTCTTACCGTGGAAATTAATTCAGAAAAGAAAGTTTGATACATGGGATTACATTACTGATGATTAATACTGGAAGGGAACTAAAAAAAAAAAAAAAAGATCTAAACTCCACAGGCAGAGCCTTTGGGCTGTATTTATAGTAAACAGAGAGCTAGTGATAAGAATAGTCTCATATCCCGGCCAGCATCTCTCTGCGAAACTCGCATCCCTATCTTCTGCTTGCTTGTTTCAATTTGACAAGGCATATTCTTTCTCACTTCACCATTTGCATGTGAAAGCAGAAGTACATTATTTAGCAGGAAGATCAGACGCAGCATGTTCCAGTTTAAATTACTTAAAGTTGTGTAAATAAACCACTATAGTCTAAGCAAAAGGAGTTTTCCAAGGCAAGAGCTTTGCCATCAACCCTCTGAAGACCCACAAACCTTTGCTGCATGCATGTTGTGAAGCCACCTGACAAGCATAGGGAATAGAGAGAAGGATCAACCTCTTCCCTAGTGGCACATAGTTAGGTGTCAGAGGGAAGGTTGGGGAAGGATATGCAAAGGCTGACAAGTAAACTGAAAAGCTGCAGAAAAGGTTGTTCAAAGCACACAAATGGAAAGTACTAAACTTGGGCCATAGTATCCCTAATTTGAAGTATCAACTGAATTTTTGCCTCTGATTCCTCATATATCCTCCTAATCAACCTTGTAATTTTTATCAGAGATGCAACTGCTTCCATTGCCATGCTCATAAAATTTCAGCTTACTCTGTTGAACTCTTTTGCTGCATCTAGATACACCAACAGTGGTATTTTCTTACATTCTGCTTCCCTTTGGATCATCATTGTTCTGTTAATGTTGTCAAATGTTTGCCTTCCCTTCCCAAAACCACACTGATCCATATCTATCAGTTTTGGCATCACCTTTGCCATTCTTTTAGCCATTATAGACATAAACACTTTATCATCATGGTGTACAATTGAAACAAGCCTATATGAAGCTGGATCTGATGGGTCTTTACCTTCTTTAGGTATTACAGTCACCACTGCTTTCTTCCAAGATATTAGTGCTTCTCGTCCTCTTAAAATACTGTTAAGCAAAATCTTCCAGAACTTTCATTTTTTTTCACTCCCAGTTTCCAAAGTTCCACAGGAATACCATCTGTTCCTGGAGACTTTCCTGTAGATTGGTTATACATCACCATTTTTATCTTGTCTCCTCCCATCCTAACTGTTGCTAATGGAGCCTTATCTCCCTCTAACCTTGGTATATTTAATTCTTCCACAAACATTTCCATTTGTACCTTCTCTTGATTTCCATATTTTTCTGCTTTATACATATTTTCATCAAATTTCCAAGGTATTTCTAGTGCCACTACAGGATCTCTTATCTTCACTGTTATAGGCGCCCTAACCTTGGCGACAACCCTTTCTAATCTTTGTTGCCTGAATCATTGTGCTAAAAATTTTTGTGCTCTGAAGTTATCAAAAGACAGTTGCTTAACAGCAGTCTTTCTAAACTAATGCATATTATACAGGTAATCCCTTATTTTTGTTTAGCATTCTGCAATTGAGCCTTTTCTTGTTCTATGAGATTCCTTCTATTTCTGTAATACTCTAACCTTTGTCAGTCCCTGTAAATAATTCTTGTTACTTCTTAACCATCTCTCTCTCTTATTTCCACCCTATTTTTAAACTTCATTTTAGTTTTATCCCACTCACTAGCTATATTTTTCAGAGGAAATTTCTGTCTTTTCTAATAACTCCCAAATAATTTCTACAACCCATTTCTTAAATTCCTCTCTTTTTAACAGATAGGTGGGAAAGTGCCAGTGCCTCACTCATATTTAATTTCCCTGCATTTTTATGTTAGTTATTATTAGCATGTAATCTGAAATAGTTATTGGGTGCATATCAAAATGTTGCAATTAAATGCACATGTTCCTGTGAAATATAAATTCTGTCTAGCCTAGCCCAGTTTTTATATCTTGGGGAATAATACATAAATTCACTCCAAACTCTACTATTGAATTCACATCTTTCATGCCAAATATTTTCATAAATTTCTTCAAACATCTACCCTCTTTTTTTATATTTCCCTTCTGGGCCCCCAGATACAAACTCACTGCTGCAAATAAAACTCTAGTCCCCATCTATTTATAATATTTCCTGCTGAAAGCTAATTATTTCTCCCAGAATTCTCTTAAGCTCAATGATAGCAGTTTTAGGTGGAATATAAATACATACCAGTGCAATTCTCTTCCCTTGCCAGTAGCCCTTAGTACTACAAATCTACCATTATCTTTTTTTATTCTCCTATCACTATTGGAGCTCCTTTTGTAATTAATATAAGTAGTCCCCTTTTTCTTTGTCTCAGATATTCCTCTGAATAACCACTCTGAAAACTCTGAAAACTCTTTATCAAATTCACATGCTCAGTTCTTTTTTTAAATAGATCACTACTCTTTCTTTTTTATATATATGTCTGAAACAATTTACATTTAAATATAATATAGAAACTGTTGTCATTATGTTAAGATGTTATTATTTGCACCTGTTATGTATAATAGCTTTTTTAAATGTCTAGTTCCAGCTTTTGTGTTACATGCATACACCAGTGTTTGGCAGGTTGACCTTTTATACAGTTGTTTTGTGTCATATCCATTTGAACTTATGTCATGTCTTACAAAACTTTTTGTTTTAATGAAAGTCCTCAAACAAAAAACAAAACACCCCTAAAACTTGTTAAATTAATACTAACACATACAACTATATAAAACTTCAAATATTGAAGTTTAACTCTCCTAATAGGAACAATGGTCCCAGACTGACAGCCAGACTCATAGACTTGGATTAACCTATAAGGAAGATTATCCATGCTAAAGTGTATGGTACAGCCTGTGCTTCTACTGAATGCTATCTGTTTTTGTCTTATGTTAAATCCTCTCTCAGATTGGGCAAAATGCAATCCTCCCCAGCAGGAGCTGATTCTAACAAAAGTATGACACAAGGGCAAATTACTAAAAGTTGGAGACAGTAGAGTTTTTGTGGAAAATGATTATTCACTGTACACCAGGCAGAAGAGGAGTACATTTATTTATAAAGGAATGTTGAGATGCAGGCATGAGATTCAAACTGTTGTAACCAGTTATCTTCAGAATATTCTTTCCTGGAGGGACAAAATCATTTTTTGATGTAGAACATGCTAAGGAAGAAATATACAAGCTTGTCCAACAAAAAGTGAGCTGTGAAACAGAAAGAGATCCTGCTGCTTGTTCTCCTGATAATGAAGACCACAGAGAGACCATTTCCAATGTTTCAATAGAAAATATTTGACAGACAGAAAAAAAGCACAAGAGTTCACTAGAAGAACTGAGAGCACATTGGAAATGATGCAGAAACTGGATTTGGGAGATGGAGATGCAAAGGAAGAAAACCAGCAGCTCTGAAATTGTCAAATAAATGTGGAATTACAAAGAATTAATTATATTTGTGAAATGTGACAGAACAAGAAAACATGGAAATATTGGACTTGTTTGACTTTGTTAAACTTGCAGGGGACTCTAAAGCATATGCCTTACTTTGTGTCATTAATGTTTAGAAGAACACTTTGGAGAGGGGAAGAGAAGTGAGAGAGTTAAGTGTAAGTAAAACAAAAATGTGTTCTTATCTGCAGTAATTTATAGTGCATGATATAATCTGCATGCTATAAAGTAAAGTTTTCTTAGTTATTTTCAAGTGTAATGGGGATACAAAATTAAAGAGGAGCTCCCCTTTTTTCCTTGTATTCTCTTTCTCCTTGTTTAGTTTTAAGAAATGTAGGCACTGCAACATAAAAAAGAAAAAAAGTCTGGTCAAAAGTGCATGATACCAGAAAAATTGATGTGTTTTTTCTCATTCTTGCATAGGGGAATAGCTGATTTAAGATTCTTGGTTTGATCTAGTAACAAGCTTTAAGAGAAATCAAATAAATAAAAAAGAACATTGACTATAATAAAGCTTTCCTCTAGCAAATAAATGCTTGTAGAAGCAACTCTGTATCTAATTCTCATGTCTCCATGGCGACAATGTGATAAAGAGCAATAAAAGCAGAATACTTCTTCTTTCAATGGTTAGGAGATAATGTTTTCTGAATCATTTCAAATTGTTTCCCAATCTGGGAGGACAATGAAGATAAGACAAAATCAGACAGCACTTGATAGAAGCACAGGCTGTACCATGCATCTTACCATGGATAACCCTCCTTGTAGCTTAACCCACATTTACGAGTGTGGTTGTCAGTCTGGGACAATTGTTCCTATTAGGAGGTTAAAACTTCAATATTTGAAGCTGTGCATAGTTTTTTGTTAGTATTACGTAAATAGGTTTTATGGGTGTATTGGGGATGTATTTATTTATTTTTGTTTGAGGGCTTTCAATAAAACAAAACACTTTGTAAGATGTGATGGGATCAAATGGATATGACATGAAACAATTGTATAAACTATCATCATGCCAAACATAAATGAATGCATGTAACACAAAAGCTGGAACTAGATACTTAACCAAAAAAAAACTGTTACACAGGTGGGAACAATAACTTTTATCTTTAAATGTTAATGGTCTCACAGATATACACAAAAAGGAAAGATTAGTGAACTATATTAAAAAATGTAGAGTACAAATAGTTATGCTACAGGAGACTCATTTGGAAAAAAATGAACATGTGAATTTGATAAAGAAAGTTTTTTAAGATGGTTATTCAGGACAAAAAGAGCAGTACTTATATTAATTGCAAGAGGAGCTCCAATAGTGATAGAAGAGGATAAAAAGATAATAATGATCGATCTGTAGTACAAAGGGGCTACTGGCAAACTAAAACTGCTGTAATTGTGCTTAAGAAAATTCTGGGGGAAATAATCAGCCTTCAGCAGTGAATATCACTTATAGGTGGGGACTGGAATTTGATTTGTAGCAGTGAAGATTTGTTGGGGGCTGAGAGGGAAAATAAAACAAAAGAGGGTAGATTTTTGAAGACGTTTATGAAAATATTTGGCATGGAATATATGAATTTAGTTGTAGGAGTTCAGAGTGAATTTACACATTATTCCCCAAGATACAAAACTGGGCTAGGTTAGTCAGAACTTATATTTCACAGGAACATGTGCATTTAATTGAAAGTTTTGATGCACATCCAATAACCATTTGAGATCATCCTCCAATAATAACTACAATAAAAACAAAGGGTAATGAAATAAAAATTAACACTAGGGCTTTCCCAAAATGAGGAATTTAAGAAATCTGTTGCGGAAATTATTTGGGAGTTATTAGAGAAGATAGAAATTTCTTCTGAAAATATAGCTAGGGAGTGGGATAAAATTAAACTGGAGTTTAAAATAGGGTGGAAATAAAGGATAGACATGGTTAAGTGACAAGATTTTTTACAGGGACTGACAAATGTTAAAGCATTGGAGAACAGGGTGAATATCAAAGAACAAGAAGAGGTAAAATTGCAGAATGCTAAACAGAAAATAAGGGATTACCTCGATAACATGCATGAGTTCAGAAAGATTGCAGTTAAGCAACTGTTTATTTTTTTTTTTTTATAATAACCCCAGAGCACAAAAACATTTGGCACAACGAATCAGGCAACAGAAATTAGAAATGGGTTGTTGTCAAGCTTGGGGAGCCTACAACAATGAAGATAACAAGAGATCCTGTAGTGGTACTAGAAATATTTTGGAAATTTTATAAAAGTCTGTATAAAGTACAGAAGTGTGGAAATCCAGAAAAGGTAATATTGGAAAGGTTTATGGATGAATTAAATATGCCTAAAAACAGGACAGGAGGAGATGAGATAAAAATGGTGATGTATAACTAATCCACAGGAAAGTCCTCAGGAATAGAAGGTATTCCTGTGGAAGTTAAGAAGCTGGGGGAGGGAGATGATAAAGAGCTGGAAGGTTTTGTTTAACAGTATTTTAAGAGGAGATGAAGCACCATCATCCTGGAAGAAAGCAGTGATGACTGTAATACCTAAATTGGGTAAAGGCATACAGGCCCATTTCAATCCTAAACCATGATTATAAAGTATTTATATCTATAATGCCTAAAATAATAGCAAAGGTGATGTCAAAATTGATAGTTATGGATCAATGTGGTTTCATGGATGGGAGGCAAACATTTGACATCATTAACAGAACATTGAACATACTACTGTTGTTGGTGGGTCTTGATGCAGAAAAAGCATTTAACAGATTAAGCTGGAAGTTAACAAGCAGGTCAATGGAAGCATTTGCATTCCCTGATAAAATTTTAAGGTTGATTAGGATGATATATGAGGGATCAGAGGTGGGTTCCTCTCTGATATTTTCTGTTTGAGCAGAAGAACCAGGCAGGGGTGTTCTCCTTCCCCTTTATTATTTGCATTATATTTAGAACCACTGACAAAGAAAATAAGAGATTCAGAAATTCAACAATATAATTGGTATGGTAGTCAAGAAAAAATGTCTCTATTTGCAGATGACATTACTTTATACCTGATAAAATCAGAAAAGGATACTTCAGTGTTGTGGGACATTTTGATGCAGTTTCAGCTCTTTTTAGGATACAAAATTACTGAAGCTCAAACAAAGGCAAAAACTGTAAATTATGTCTCCACACATGAATTGGTTCAGCAATATCCATATTTATGGGGACATGATAAAATGAAGCACTTAGGAGTATGTATTAAAAAGGATTCTGGTGTGGCAGCTAAGGATATGTGGGAAAAGACTAAGCAAAAGGTAATACAAAAAACTGAGAAACTGGAAACTCTGTTATATGGATAACAGATAGCAAGATACAAGCAGGTAAAATGTTTTTAGTCCCTTTATTTTTATACACAGGTCGGGCATGTTTTTATCAACCAGAGAAGTTGTGGATAGCAATTAATAAAGAGCTGAAGCATTTTATGGGAGGGGAAGAGCAAAAGTCAAGTGGGATAACCTGATCCTTCCAATAGAAGAAGGTGTTTTGGAATTCCCTGATTTGAAGGGGTATTTCAGAGCTGCACAGTTAAAGCTCCTATACATAGTCTAAGCAATAATCCTATAATTCAAAGTGGAAAGGGATAAGGGGTAAGCTGAAGAAACAAGGACAGACTGGGGTTTTGGATGTAGATCCTTAAGGAGAATAACAATAACCATACAGAATATATTGGCTGACAGGTTCAGTGCAAACTTTACTCCCTTTTCACCCCCTAAAGGGCCTATTACAATACCTGAGGAATGCCAAGTCCCTATTATTACAGCTACACAGGTAAAAACCACACTGTCCAAAGCCAAGAATACAGCTTCCATGGGACCTGATAATATCCCTGGCTGTGTTCTACATAAATTTCAAAGTGAACTGGCACCACACCTGAGTACCCTATTCAATCACAGCCTCATTTCAGGCTTTGTTCCTACTGAATGGCACACTGCTACGGTCATCCCACTCCACAAAGGGGGTGCAACTACAGACCCTGGGAAATAACGCCCCATTAGCCTGATGAGTCTGATATGTAAGGCTATGGAGCACATCATCATGGACCTTATAAATAAGAACATAGGGAATCTCCAAACTCTGGACCCCACACAGTATGGGTTTGTGAAAAGTAGATCATGCCTGCTCAACCTGATAGACTTCTTCGAGTCTGTCACCAGAGCTGTGGATGAGGGCAAGGTAGTTCACACAGCCTACCTAGATCTTGCCAAGGCCTTTGACACCATCCCTCACTCATGAATCGTAGATAGACTCACTAAACTAGGCATAAACCCCTATGTAATAAGATGGGTTGCCAACTGGCTCACTGATAGAACCCACACTGTGAAAGTAGCGGACTCCAAATCTGACTGCCAACCAGTTACAAGTGGTGTCCCACAGGGATCAGTCCTAGGTCCTCTCCTGTTTGGCATCTACTTCACTGAGGTTTAAGCCAACACAAAGGGACTCTGGCTGACCAAGTTCACAGATGATTGCAAACTGGGAGCCATTATTGATTCTCCAACTGATGCAGACATACTACAAATAGGCCTCACTGACACCAATGACTGGTGCCAGAATCATGGCCTTAAGCTCAATGCCAAAAAGTGGATTGTCACTCCCTTTGGGAAAATTCAGTGCCCATGAACTACCACATAGGTAGTAGTCCACTAAACACTGAAGGTGTGATAAGAGACCTGGGGACACAGGTTGAGAGCAACCCCTCCTTTGATAACCACATTGCCAGTGTAGTCAGAAAGTCCTTCTATGTGGCACATCACATTACAAGAGGTTTCTCATCTAGGAAGAAAGAGGTCATAATCCCTCTCTACTCATCCCTCATTAGACCTATTATAGAATACAATGCTCCATTTGGTATGTACCTCACTGGACACCTACAACAACTGGAACGGCCACAAAAATACCTCACTAAGAGGATCTTAGGACTTAGACACATGTCATATGGACAGACAAAAAAAACTCCAGCTATACTCTGTCTCTTATCTCCTACTTAGAGGCAATCTCTGCTTGACCTACAAAGCCATGTCTGACCCAGAGCTGTTAGATATGCTACTCCTAAAGAAATCCCAATCCCTCTGTGCCACACGCTCCAGGGACCTTAACCTCATTACCACAATAAACAGTACATGCTGGAGGGACAGGTTCCTAACCCAGAGACTTCCCATACTCTGGAACAAACTTCCCAGTCACGTCAAGCAAAGCACTTCACTGGCCCTCTTTAAGAGAAATCTTGATGAGTGGGTGGGCAATAGGAAGTTCACCCCGGGGACCACTTCAGTGGCCTTACTTAACAAGGACACTGGGAACTAACTTTGGGCAGCATGATGCCAGGAAATCTTCTTGGGATAGGCTTATATAGCCCCCAGGGCCATTAGCCTAGTACACACTTATGAACCTATAAAGTAGCAGAAAGTATTCTAAGAACTAAGGCAACATGGGAATGGAGAAAGAGGATTGTGCCAATAGGGATGACTCCAATTAGTGATACAGACAGTAGGCAAGAGGGAGTTGGAATTTATTGGAGAAAACTAGCAAAGGAATCAAGGTACTGGGAGCGAATAATTAGAGAGGGGAAGGTAACTGAACGGGAAGAGGCCAAGAATTTATTTCATCTGCAGGCTAGAGATTGCCTTCCCTATCAAGGATTGATATCAGAATATAGGCAAAGAGAAAGAAATAGGGGTTTCTAAGTGAAAGACCAGTACTGGTAAAGTTTTTAGTAGAATCTGGAGAAGAAACTGCTGTTAAAAAAGGAATAATTAGTAAACATGCAACAAAGTCTAGAAGATTTATGATTTTTGCTTAGTTGTGTTATCGGAGGTATTTTTATAACCCAACCCCCAAGTAGGCTCCAAAGATTTTTTCTTCAGGTAGACAGCAAATGTTGGAGGTGCGATGGGGAAGAAAGAGAAACTTGAGAACATATTTTATGGGAACGTAATGAGTTGTTAGACTTTAAAGATTCCCTGCTGATTACTCTGTCAGAGATACTAGGTGAGCAAATATTGTAACTAAGGAAATTATTTTTTTGAGCAATGATACAGAATCTGAATTTCTTAGACACAGTAATGCCTTGCTGAGTCTAATTATTGTGGCTGCCAAAAAAGCAATTGCTAGAAATGGAAATCAAAGTCTAAACCAACTGCACTACAAGTAGTGAATATAGTAACCAAGTTAAAACTGTAATTGAGATGTTTGGAAAAGATATAGAAGCAAATTGCATAGAAAAATGGGAATTGCAGGAACAATACATGCAGAGGAGGAACAAAGTTTAAAAGAAGGCAGGATTTGAATGAGCTATGCAATGTCTGACTATTACTGAATACATTATAAGGAATGTATAATGTTTGCAACTAAAATGATGTCAATATGGTTTGTTTTCATTTACATAAATGTATGATTGCATATGTCATATGTGATAACTGAATAAAGATGTTTCCTGTTTAAAAAAACATATTTCCAGGAGTTCTTGTTCTGTCATGTTTCACAGACATAATTAATGCTTTATAATCCCACATTTGTCACTTTTTGATTTGCTGGTTTTCTTCCTGTTGATCTCCATCTCCCAAATCTGCTTCTGCTTCTCTCGTTTTCATATCCAACACACTCCCAGTTCTTCTAGTCAACTCTTATGCTTTTCTGTTTATCAAGCATTTTCATTTGAAAACATTGGAAAAGGTTTCACTGGCACAGTCTCGTTATTGGCTTTATTACCAGAAGAACACAAAGTAGAATCCACTCCTGTTTGATAGCTCCCTTTTTTTTGCACAAACTTTTGTATTCCGTCTTTAGCATGTTCTGCATCAAAAAATGATTTTGACCCTCGAGGAGAGAATATTCTGCAAATGACTGGATACAGCAGCTAGAATCTCATGCCTGCTTCTCAACATTCCTTGATTAGTGGAAGAAATGTACTCTTCTTCTGCCTGGTGTGCAGTGAGTAATCATTATTCAAAAACATTCTACTGTACTTTTAGTACTTTGTCCTTCTGCCCCAGTTTTGTCAAAATCAGCTCTCTCTGCTGGTAGGATTGCATCCGTACTATTAAAGGTCTGGGTTGCTTTTTCATGGCCAGGTCCTTGACATCCCTGGGAATATGCTGTGTGTGTGAGTGCGTGTGTGTGAGTGTGTGTGTGTGTGTGTGTGTGTGTGTGTGTGTGTGTGTGTGTGTGTGTGTGTGTGTGTGTGTGTGTGTGTGTGTGATGCATGAAGAACTCAGTCTCTCTGTTTGTTCCTGAGAATACTATTTTAAAATGCAGACTTATTACAATGGTACATATGTTTTTCTCTTAGTCACAACCATGGCAATTAGTGGAGAAAATTAAAGTTTTGAGCTGTCAGTGAGATGCTACCTGTGCCCAGGGTTTGATTCCTTCCACCATCATTTAACTGTGTGACGCTGAGCAAGTCCCCCTGAAAAGGGACAACTTGTCCAGATGGACTACTCTATAACAGGTAAAAATAAATTAAAAAAAAACTTTATTGATGATGGGAAGTCCTACTGCTACTCCTATTATGCTCTCTTGTTGACATCTGATTCGTTTGTGTGGAACTTCAGTCACTATTGCTGTATAGTGTTGCTGTCACTTCTGAAGGATTATGCCTATTCATCTGTGCAATCCAAGGAATCTGTTGCTTTGCTAACCATAAGTATAATTTTATACTGTATTTTGCACTTTTAAACTGTATTTTTTGCTATATTGCTGTTTTTTTTTAATTGTTCTTGCTGACTTGTTGCACTTTTTGTCTGCTGTAGCAGGGACTAGACTCAGACCTGTGAATCTGGTCCTGTTTATTAAAACTGAGCACTGAACCAGGCTATTGTTTGTTGTAGAAGGCCCCCCTGCACCCTTGTGGCAGAAGAGTGCAGTTAGGAGTCATCTGATTAAAGGTTGCTGGCACAGGGCTCAGTTTTGAGCTTTTTTACTGGTTAAATGTTTTAATTCGGTTTGCTCACTGTTGCTACATAAGCCCCTCATTTGCGTGGGTTTGCACTTGTTTTAACACAGCTACACAGACTTAGGCAACTAGCCGCTGCTCTGCTGTACACATGTGTTTATGCATAGCGCACCATCATGCATTACTGCGCAGTGGGGGTAACCATTGATTGTTACAGACACAAAAACTTCAGTAGAAAACTTTTGCCTTAGTAGCTGCCCGTGAACTGTCTGAGAAGTCCTTAAATTGTCCTTAGATGCTCAAAGAGTACCTCAACTGCACTTTTGTCCCACAAACAGTCCCAAAACCACCAAATCAACGAAAGTCATATACCATTTAGAGAACCCCCACTAGTATAGACCCTTTATAGAGCACTCCATTAGTATAGACCCTGTTTAGGGCACCCAGTTACACCACACCCCTCCATTTGCTCTCCCTACTGTGAAAACAGGATTTAAACTAGCATTACCGATGGCCATTTTCCCTCCATTTCTCCTACCAGCCTGACTGACATGGGTATCCTGAGGCAGTGTAGCAACTAACTGCCTCATGTATACTGACAATCCTCTACTCCTAAATCACCCAAGTATAATTTGTGAGATATGTATCTACACTAAGAAACTGGAATTCTTGCTCTCTCATGCACAGAACAGTAATACTGAACAGGTTGTCAGCTCACATACTACACCTCCTACGCAAACCGTGCACTCAACAAATAAACCACATATGTGGATGTACTCACCAGAAACCTACATAAACATCAGAGACCTTCCAAACACAAACATGCTACACCTAATACAGCACTCAAAACACATAAAAACACAAGCAGCATTGTCCCACCAAATAACGTCCTAAGGAAAAGCAGATCTAAACCATTTTTTTAGTCATAGGTGACTCCATTGTGAGACATACAGATATCCCACTCACCAGGCTGGTCAAGGAGATGTTTATGGTCAGCTGTCTGTTTGGTGCCAGGATGGGTCAGATCACATATGCACTCAAGTCTCTCATCAGGAACTGTTATGACTCCGGCATAGTTCATGTTGGTGTGAATGACTTGATACATACCCCACTGGACTATATGAAGAGAGACATGATTGAGCTCTATGAATGTGTGTCCCAGGCAAGTATGTCCCTAACCTTGAGCAGCATTCTACCCTCTCACCTGGATGATACCATAACATAAACAAAAAATTATTGACTTCAACAACTGGCTTAGTTTCTGATGTCATTCCAAGGGGATCCAATTCCTGTAAGCCAGGGATGACATGGTTGTTAGATCACACTGCTTTGCCAGAGATGGTCTCCATTTGTCACCTCTAGGCTATCAATTACTGGCTAAGGCACTTGCATCTTCCATAGTGCCTGTTTTAGGCAAGGTCTAAAGAAAAAAATTCTGCTGTGAAAGTATCACCCACAAATAAATTAAAGGTTATTGCTGCTAAATGCAAGGAGTTTAAATCATAAACTGCACTTTTTGGAAGAACTCCTCTCCCTGGAAGATTTTGACATCTGTGCAGTCACAGAAACTTGGTTCAGGGCCACAGAGAATACCTCAGCCTTGCAAGGTTACAATGTCTTCCACACTTTCAGACCACAAAATGAACATGTGTGAACCAAAGGAGGAGGAGTATCTATCTTCATCAAAGGTAAATATAGCTTTAAACTGATTAGACAGGAAAACTCCATGGAGTCACTCCATGTTCAACTAACTGTGGGTAAGAACTCCTTCCAAGTTATCATTAATTATAGGCCCCCTTCAATAAACCAAGATACCCACTCTGTTTATTTGGACCTACTTGAATCAATGAAATTACAACCAAATACTCCAGTCATGGGCAATTTTTTTACCATTCCTGCATTGACTGGGAAACTTATAAGAGTACCAACATGCTCGCACAAAGGTTCCTGGACTTTGTTAACACAAATACCCTGAAACAAATAGTATGCAACCCCACAAGGGGCTCAGATTTTCTCAAACTGGTCCTCACCAACATGGGTGACCATTGCACCACCACAACATAGGACCCTCAGTGGTCAAATCTAATCACAAATCAGTCACATTTGAAGTAGCTAGAACACCTGAACTCCTCTTAGATGAAATCAGGCTAAAAATTTTCACCTAAGCTAATTATACTCTCCTAAGGGATGGCATATATAATTTCCAAGCTCCTGTTCCCATAGATGGCATTGATAACTATACTAAGGTATACACAAATGCCCTGTACAAACACTTGTACAAATACATTGGAGCAGCTGTACCTGATAGGATCAAAACAAGATTGTCAAGAAAAAACAAGCTTCCCTGGTGGACATCTTGCATTAATAAGTCATACAACAAGAGTAAGAAATCGCTGTCTAAGAATAAAAGAGAGAGGTCCCAGCACTAGAGCATCCTCCTCTGCTTGAACAAAGAAATAGGACTTGTAAAATCCTCTAAGGAAACTCAAAAAAAATTAGCAACCATAGCTAAGGATAAATATAAGGCATTCTTCAGCTATATCTGCAACCTAAAAGGTAGGACCCAGACGTGGGCTGAACTAGCAGTGGATGGCATCACGCACACTGATCCTGTGAAAATAGCTAACCTATTAGCTGACAGGTTTGGTGAAACTTTTACCCCTCTCCTCTCCAAACATTCTACAAAGCATTCCCTCTACATCTCCCCCACCTTGCATTTTCAAAGAGCAAGTCATTAATGTTCTCTCCAAGGCCAAAAACACAGCCTCTATGGAACTGGATGGCATTCCATGCTGCTTTTTAAATGGTCTAAAACATGAGTTAGCAACTTCATTATGTACTCTCTTTAACCACAGCCTGAGTACTGGTTTTATCCCTGCTGAATGGAAAACAGAAACTGCCATCCCCCTTCATAAAGGGGGTACAGCAACAGACCCTGGGAACTACAGACCCATACGCTTAACCAGCCTTATCTGTAAGGCCATGGAACAAATCATCATGGATCTTATAAATAAGAATATAGATGATCTCCAAACCCTTGATCTGACACTGTCTGGCTTTGTCAAAGGCAGGTCATCCCTGTTTAAGCTGGTGGACTTCTTCAAAAACATCACCAGAGACATAGACTAAGGTAAATCTGTGCATACAGCCTACCTTGACTTAGCCAAGGCCTTCAACCCTCATCAGGCCAATAACTGAGAACAATGCACCTTTTGATATGTACCTTACCAGGCACCTGCAGTAACTTGAGAGACCTCAAAGATTTCTATTCAAAAAAATTCATGGTCTCCAGCACATGTCATACATGGAGAGAGTGAAGTCACTGTCATTGTACTCAGTAGTGTACAGCCTACTTAGAGGAGACTTGTGCCTGTCCTACAGAGCAATATCAGATCCAAACCTAATTTAAATGCTACACATCCACAAGTCAAATGGGACAAGGGTCACCCACTCCAGGGACCTTAACCTGGCCTGTGACATAAATAGGACCTGCTGGAGTAACATATATGTCTCTCAAAGATTGCCACTCCTCTGGAATAGGCTACCAATTCACATCAAACAAAGCCCCTCTATGACCCTGTTTAAGTGCAGCCTGGGTGACTGGATGGGAAGCCGTAAATTCCTGCCAGGGATTTCACCTATGACCCTTCTAGATATGGGCAGTCATTGCTAACTAAGATCTCTATTTTAGGCAAGATCCTTTATATTGGGTTTCTCTAGTGTTATATTGGGTACACACTGCTAGGCTTAAAAAGACCTTCAGGTCAGTAGCCCAGTAACCACCTATTCACATTAAACATTAATAAGTACATGGAGGGAAGTTACATATTTGCTATATAATGCATTTTTAATTACAAACGTCTGTTTCTGAAGTAGCATCTAAAGCCTGAATATGTGTATACCACTGCATGTATATGAATGCATGTAAATAACATTTTACATTTGTAAATATTTTCTACCAATACTGTCCTTTACTATAATGTGTGTTAATCTTTATTATTTGCACTTGGTAGGTGGATAAAGCATCCATTGTTATGCAGGTCCTTTTCTAGCTTATATGCTGTGGTGGCCTTCACCAGTAGCAATTAACAATTGATCATGTGTCCAACACCAGGTGAACTAATTCTAGCTTCATGGTCTGATGTCATGTATCCAATACTAAGTGAACGAACTTTGATGTCATGGCTACAATTACATGCCCAGTATCACATGAACTTGATTCAACTTTATGGTTGACCATCACATGGCTAGCACCAGGAGAACTTTCTTTGAATTCATGGCAGATGAATCCAGACAGAAAACAGGGACCACAGCTTTATACCTGAACTATCTGATACAAGATTGTCATTGTTGTATGCTAGTTAGATTGTACAAAATAAATAAACAATAAATACCTTACCATATGCATCTCCTACTTATATGGGCCTACTTATATAATAAAGTGACATTGTTACATCTTTTCCCTCTGTTTGTTTTCCTTCCATGCTTAAGGGTCTTAATCCACTTCATTCCCTCATCAGTGAGGAGTACCCACCATGAGGGCAAAGGACAACCAAAAGACATCATATAGGCAGCTTTAGGGGGTAGTATGCACCATTGCTGGTACCTCGTGATGCTAGCAATGAGGCATTCCTTTTAGGCATTAAAGCCAAACTTTATTTGCTGACATGACGTACTGTGTCACCATAGGATCCTTTTAAACCCTCTCCATGCATGCCAATGCTACCCCCCGAGCACACAACAACAACAACACACACACATATGCTAATGGGGGCTACCAAAACTGGCTTGGTGCATTGCAAGCCTTACTTTTTGGTGATTGGCTGACTGGAACTACAACCCCCCCCCACCACAAGGAGGGGGAAGCTGTCATTGGCCACTGACTCCCACCCATCCCCATACAACTCTTCTAGTGCTTGAGCCAGTCACTACCCAAACTAGGTTACCTGGGTCACAATCACAATGTGGTTACTCTTCGCTACTGTATAGTGCCAGGCAAATCTATAGATTTTTATTTACGTTTTGATATAGAAATAAGAAATGTGACTTAACACATCCATACTAATTCATTTATTTATAAATCTAATTTTGGAAGCTGAATAAGCTCACTACTTCTTGCAAGCCTGCCTCACAGTAGAAGACACAACGGGGGGCATTTCTGTTTCGAAGATGGCTACATTATGTGCCATTACCATAGTTTTCCTGGCACATCATCAAAACCTAATCCCAGTAGGACTCTCCAGAGATATAACTAAATAGCTGTCAGAGTATTTATTTCCTAAACAAGAATGGGAGCTGCATCCCTGGGCCAACATAAGGAAAGCTAAAGAATCTACAACAGACAGCATGACACAACTGCAGCTAAAATTGTCCAGTTCACACTCCAGCAACAATATGGAAGACTCAATGAATGAAAACAAACTGCAAGTAATAAAAAGTTGTAATGGGCTGTACACTTAACAATCTCCTGTGCCCACTCACTTATTACATTAAACTATGAAATTGCCACAGCTTAGGGTAAAAGACATATCCACCACTTTAGGTACCATCCCATCAAACAAGCCTCACTCTGACAGCAGCAATGCCAAGTTGCTCTGTGTGGAATATTTTTTGTGTGTTGAAAATAAGAGTTTCACAAACATGTCAAAAACACAGCAAAACTAAATTTCCTGCCAGCTTTGCAAAGAAAACAGAGTAAAGCCATTTAGGACCTAACAAGCTGCTCAAAAATGCAGAAGTATATTGGTTTCGTGTACAATGTGACTTGAACAACAAACAACATGCAGGCAAAATGAATGTCTATATGTAGCTAACTGAACCCTGAACAGGAACCCGCAGGGCCTCCTAGGGGATGCCCATGATACATAAGAGATGTTGGACAGTGGAGGGAAGCAGTACTGTAGGCAGGAAATGCGCATATGCTGGGAATGAAAGAAAAGTGGAACATAAACATAAAAATATTCACAGCCCAATTAATGCTGCTTTATAAATTAAAAGGATATACGAGAAATCAGACAAATTAGACATCTTTTTAAATAGTGGCCTATAAAATGGATAACAAACAAGGAACTCCTTAAGCCAGCAGTTTCACAATGCAGCTGACAAAAAGATTCATTACTCCGAGTAAAAGGAGACTCTTCTAATTTGATGGAGAAAAAGTACTCAGCCTTTCTTCAAAATAAAGTAAGACAAGCTTTATCTAAAAGTAACAGAGCACTGTAACCATTATTTGGATATCAATTACAACATGGTTTAAATAATGATGATTCAGAATATTTCAGACTTAACAGTACTTTAATTTCAACTGAAATATTTTCAGATATTTCTGCACCCAGGACTATATCCACCAATTTAGAAGGGCATTTCTTTCTATCTGACTGTGTTCAGGATATTCTTTGCATCAACTAAGTAGTTTGGAACAAAAAATCCAAACTTTATTTAATAGACCTGTATAATGATATGACAGCAGAAAAAAATTACTGACTAAATGCAAATATTGTGAATGGAGGCACAATGGCACAGCAGTTTGTTGTTTCATCACTGTGCTTGGTTCCCAGTTCAGTTATCAGAGTTTGCATGTCTTCCCTGTGTATGTGTGGGCTTTTGTCAAGTGGTGTGCTATCCTCCTTCCTCTTAGATACATGCCATACATGAACTGAATCTTCCAAACTGCCCAAAGTTGGGTACATGTGTGTGTCTGTGTCCTGTGATGGAACTGGCCCCTCCACACATCCATGATTGGCTTCTCTGTCTTGTACCCATGGAGTGCTGGGATAGGATCTGGCTCCCTGTGGCCCTGAAATGGATGAAACAGGTAATCCGAGAATGAATAATACATGGTATCAGCTATGGGACACTCATATGGGGGACAGAGCCTATGCATTGTCAGAATCTAACATTACCCTAGAACATAGTTTTCTAAATTATTTTACACACCATTTACCATATTTTATGCTTGTGTCTTTCGGCTTTTCCCAGTTAGGGGTCGCCACAGCGGAACTCTGGTCTGCTAATGATTGGTAGTTGAGTTTTACGTGCCGAGTTACCAGCCCTGATGCACAACCTTTAACGAAGGTACTCCCATTCATGCATGTCTCCACGCAGAAGATGCTCTAGCTGAGAATCGAACCAGACAGTGTCTTACTGTGAGGCGACAATGCTACCGCAGCACCACCACCGCGGGTACATTTACCATATTTTATACTATGATTAATTCATGGTCTTTGTGATGATGTGAGGTATTGCCAGCTATGCCAGGAGAAGTAGGGCAGTGGATGTGTAACATATGCCAGCATAGCTAGCTGGAGTTTTGTAAAGAATTATGTTGTTTGTATATCAAACTGATTTGTACAGATGCTCATGTTGAAAAATGTTTTTGTAAAGCTGTTTGTGTTAAAAATGTACCAACAGTGTGTCCTGCTGGACAGAAAAGAAATATACATGTATGTCAGACTGTAATATTATTACTGATTAAATGTATATATTGTAACAGAAGGTACTGGAAGAGAAGACATTAAGCTTAGTCCCAGCTAACTTTTAGAAAATATCCTGGAATTAAATTATTTAATTTAGGCTATAAAGATTGTATCTTACAGTTCTGATTGCAGCCAGAGATAAAATGTCTGTGAAAACAAGGACTAGGAATCCTGTTGTATTGTCCTTAGCAATGAACTAATTGATACCCTGGAAGGGTGGAAGTGTTGAAATGTTTTTATGGCTTCCAGATCCTATAACACATCTTAGCAAAGCCCTATCTGTGTGTATGGTAACACATATGTACAAGATTCTGTTTCAGTTTCTAGTTTTAAGTTTTTAGTTTAAGTGCGGTATTATGGGAAACAGAAGTCAGATGACCAGATGTATGTGATGTCATTCTGTAATCCAGCATTGAAATGATGTTTTAATACTAGATGAGACAGAAGTCTCAGAGCAGTTTGTTTTTGAAACCTGACATAGAAGGATCACTCACCCACTGCATCTTGCTTTGCTTTAGTAAGTAACCAGGGAATAGTAATTCTTTAGATCAGTCAGGAAAATATAGTGAGATTAGTTAAGTACTATTTTCTGTACCTGTGTGAATCATTTCTTCTGTGTTACTTTTAATATTTCCTGTGGCTAAAACTCTGGTGTTTATTGTAAATAGATATTTAGTATTTTTATGTTCTTTTATTATTTATTATTAAATATATTTAAACCTTTCATTGTGGCTGGTCTTTTAGAGAATGTTTTAACCTTTGAGGTTACTTGTATCTATTTTATGACACCATGGCTGCTCCTGAAAGATTTACTGCATTGGTCAAACACTACCATTTGTATTAGTAGTATTCATTTCATTTAGTATAACTGGGTTACCCTTGTAAGAGCCGTAGAGTAGCTGGCTTTGGAGTGTCCTGGTGGCAGTATCTACCTTATAGTCTGGGCAGAGGAGCATAGCTAGTAAATCTGTGCCAGTCTTTCCCAGGTGTGTGTGTGTGTGTGTGTGTGTGTGTGTGTGTGTGTGTGTGTGTGTGTGTGTGTGTGTGTGAAAATCAAACCTCAAAGAGTGTGTATGTCAGCCACTTGGAGTAGGGACACACAGCACTGGCTTCACAGAAAGAGTGGTGGAGGACTTGGCTTGGGACACTCGGCTGAGGACTCAGCTCTATAGCTGTGCCAGTGGGGAGTCTTACTGGGGGCCTGGAGAGAGAGAGGGGACCCAGACCACAGACTGATTATGTTCCCTGTGTGCTCTTAAGGGAAATTGTGCTTGGTGCAGAGAGCTGCATCTAGAAATACTGTGTGTATCTATCTTTGTTCCAAGGAAATGTCCTTCACCAGTGTCAGTGGTGAGGATTCAGTCTCCTTGATTACTGGCCCAGAGGAGGGGCATCACAGTCTGTTAAAACAATCTAAACACCATTCTTAACATAAAAACACAACATGCTATACTGTCGGACACTTCATGGGTCCTATTCTATTCCAAACAGCTCAGTACAAACAAGCCTACAGACACCCTCAACTCTAGTATAAAAGGTTGCAAAGGCATCAATAGTTGTGCTTACTGTCACACAGTTAATTTATCTGTTACATGTATAGGATCAACTTTGCACAACTGCCTTTCTTCTGTGGAAATCCGTAAACAGTAGTCTGGTTAAGTGCCTTTCTTAAAGTGCGGATGTCCATAATATTGAAAAGGAAACTGATGGAATCAAATCCAGGATTGCATGAAGTCTTTTAGTTGCTGATAATTTTAGCCTCCTTATTCTGAGACCTGCACTTAATTAATTTGTATTACTATTTTATATCTGTTAAAGGAGTAAATCCATTGGGTCTGAGGTTTTATTCTCAGAAGTGATTTGGGGGCAGCACTCGAGATACTGGGAAATTCTCATCCCCTCTAAAGCCTTTTTTGACTTGTTTGTTAACATACAATTTTAGAGGCCAAGTCCACTAATAAATTTAACAGACTAGTCTGGTTGATAAAATGTTTTACTGCCACTGTTGGAAGAGCCTAGAATGGTTTTAAAATGCTAAAAGTAATAGACTACTAGAAATGTTTGCATAGATTCTTTTTATACCTCAAGCAGTCTCCAAAGAATGTTTTCTCAGGTAGATGGTAAATGTTGGAGGTGTAATGGGGTAGAAATAGGTACCTGGGAGCATATATTTTGGGGAGAGTAATGAGTTGACTGACTTTAAATGCTGGGCAAGCATATGAGTGTAATTAAAGAAATATGTTTTTTTTGAGCTGGGTACAGGATCCAATTTGCCTAGACATAGTAAGGTTTTGTTAAGTTTAATTCTGGTGACTGCCAAAAAAGCATTTACTAAAAAATGGAAATCAAAATCTAAACTATACTTGAAGTAGTGAATATTGTAACAGAGATTAAAAACAGGAGGTGTGATCTTTAGAAAAGGGTATTAGTAAATTACATAGAAAAATGGAAATTGTGGGAACAATACATGCAGACATATGTTTTTAGGATGAATGAGGTTTAAGAGAAGGCCGCAATTGAATAATTTGTGTAATGTTGCCTAGATTATAGAATATAAAACAATGTACGGAATGTATAATGTTTGTAAATGTGAACTTATCAGCAAGGGCACCCGCAGGCAGGTGCAAGGGGGTGCACTTGCACCCCCCTGAAATTGGCTGGCCAGGAGATTAATTTACTTCTAATTAAAAAAAAATTTGTAAGGGCGTTGCTCTTTAAGAATGCGCTTTGCATCCAGTTGTTCAAACGGAACAGGTACTTGCGCATGGGTGCTGGAACCATAGAGCGAGGGGGAGGGAATGCCCCCCCACTTTTACAGCAGCAAGACCTGTAAAGACTCATGCGTGCATCACACACTATTTAAACAGAAAAGTGCGCGGAAAAAATGGTGGCAGATCATCCACGGTAAGGAGAGTTTCCTCCAAGGCTGTGTGTTCCGTTTATTATTTACTGCATCCATTCAGCAGCCGGCGTGCTCCATTTATTATCTGAGTAGCTGGTGTGTGCTCTGTTTATCATTTTAGTAGCTAGTGTTACTGGTGTACAGACAGTTAATACAGCTGGTTTGTTCAGTGACAAATGTTACGCTATGCTGTAAATATTTAACTGCTAGAGGATCAATACTATGGCGTTTATGCAGGTGAGATCATATGGTCAATATAATTAATCAGAACGTATAAAACAGTCATTGATGTTTGTTATAAATTGTATGGTTTACTACTCTCATCACATCACCATAAAAGATGGGTCTCAACGCAGACTCAGTTTTTGAAACCTGAACAGTTGATTGCTACTGTCCGCAGTACTCCTGATTAGAGAATAAAGTTTATGGAGTTGGTAGTAACTTCATGGAGTACAGGATGCGGAAATAAACTGTAGACACTATTCCTCTGCATGGGGACACCATGTTAACTCTACTTAATTGTTGGGTTTAGAAAACTGCAGCACTGGCTATTGAGTGATGCCTCATAAAAGATGGGTCTATGACTGAGAATGCATGGCTGACATTGCCATGATCGCACATTACAAATGTCCATATAAAAAAAATTCAACATAAAGGAAAAAAAAACAGAAAATTTTCATTTCCAGATTTCATATTATTGTCTGTGTTTTCTTGTTTTTCTTTTGCTTCTCTGTCTTCTAATATGGATCTTTGGATCCCTCACTAAGCCAAGGAATAATAGGACCTAAACATGGAAGAAAACATGCTCGTCTGTTTTGTAGTCTACAAGCATTGCTAATTGGCGACATCAACCATTTTCTCCAGGGCAGAAGTGTCATACAGTTTAATGATAGTTATCATCTCCATCAGCTGAAGGGAAGCTTCTAGATTTTTTAATACTTACAAATTCTCTGCTTCTTTCATAGTATGGCAGGCTTTATGTTGCAGACAAACCAGCACTGTAGCTGGTCTTTTCAGACTTTCTGGAAGTGGTGGTGTGTGTGTGTAAGGGAGGGATGACTGTTCATTAGTCTTTATTGTGATATCCCATTGCTATTTACATTAATTTGCAAAATGACTTAGAAGTTGAATTGGGAGGCATATTTCCTTACCTTTTTAACCATATTTTAGTTTGCTTCCATGCTTTGCCTTAATAACGGTGATCAGTTGCTGTAATTGGGCTGAAATAATTCAGGGGCTCCCTCTGTAATGATATTTAACTATCTGAATTTCAGAGAGTCATTATGGTAGATTAATCTGTCGTTTAAGCTGCATTTATTTATTTTATTTATCCTTTGTTGACCAGGTCAGTCCCATTAGGCTAGTAGCCAGCCTCTTTTCAGGGGAGACCTGAGGTAGTATTTATACTAATACTACTAAGGCAATTTTGGCCAGGGCATCAGGGAACTTCCCCTACTCTTTTTGATATTTTATGTGGATGTGAAAAATCCTATGGCACCTATCACAAACTCAAGTATATGGGGCCTCTGTTTAATGTCTCATACAAAGGATGACACACTCAGGAGTTCAGCGCACCCTTACACTGCACTGCAGTTTCAATGATATGTGTACCTTTACCTAGGGAAATGAAACTATACCACACTGTTGCCATGTCTGTTTCCAGTGAGAGAGAGAGTTGTCTGAAAGACCAAGTTTAGTTTGTTTGCCTTGAAAACAAATTGCCATTCCATTGCTGGAGACCCCACCTATGTTCAGACTGATGCCTTTTCATTTTATTTTTCTCCACTGCCTCTCCAGGTCTTAATTGTGCTGTAGTTTGCATTTCACACCCACATAAGTACATGCAGTTTTATTTACTATTGTGCTTCTGTCATCATTCCCACCACACTCAGGAAAACAGCATTTCTTCTTGCATGTGCACACCTGCTGAATTTTCTTAACATTTTATCTTTTATGCCACTTCTGATGCTTCCAAACCTGCTGGTTTGCCTGTCTCTGTCATTTTCTCTTACATTAGCTATGCAATAAGCAAGCATATATGTATTTTCTTCTGAAGTGCTCAGCAGAAAGTTTATTTTTATACACTTTTTCATTTATAACTTATGGCTGGCAGATGGCGCAGAGGTTTTATGTTATGATCTAGTTCGTGTCTTTCAGGGTTTGACTCCCGTAGCCCTTATTTGCCTACTGTGTGACCACAAGCAAGTCACTTACCCAGATATTACTCATGGGTCACTCTTGAAAAGGGACTGTGTGTCTAGTGGGTCTACCTGGTTAACAAATTGGTATATTATTATTATTTATTTATTTCTTGCCAAAGGTGCATCAGCACAAGTTGTTGTAAAAAAATGCAAGCCAGGTTTCAATCTCTTTACTGCAGTTCAGATTGTACAGAAAGACATGCCCCCAAGCTGTGGGCATGTTTCCATGTCACATTTGCATGTGAGATATCATCTGTGTAGTCTACTTCTTTAACTTTAATGAAGTCCTTGAGAGGAATAAAAAGAGTTGATGAAGGCTGTAGTTCTCAAGCTGAAATATGGGATTGAATAACTATGTGTTGAGACTCAGAGATGAAGATTCCTGTATCATGCATCTGCAGTTCCTGGCATGTATGTCTACAAATGACCTTTGCCTCTCTTGCGTTCTGCCTGTTCTGCAGAGTGAGTGTGTGTGTGTGATTTGATAAAGCTTTCTCCTCAAAAGAAAGATATACTCATTAGAGATACAAGCTTAGCCTTGAAACAAAAATGTAGTGCATTTTAGTATTACTTAATTTTTTGAGGAGAGACTAGCATTTGATATCCAAGAAAATGCTAATGTGGAGTTTTTCTTGATGGCAGAAGCGTTCATGCAGCATAAGTCATTGCTTAAAAATACAGGATGTCTTTAGTTTCTGTGAGTTGTCTAAGGAAAATGTTAATGTAGAGTTTGTCCTGATAACAGAGACATTGTTTGGTGATTTGGGGTTAGAGCCCTGTGAGAATGTTATTGACCGTGGTGCCAGAGAAAGAGGGAGGTAGGAGTGTGTGTGTGTGTGTGTGTGGGGGGGGGGGGGGTCATACCATGCAATTATCCAGATTTTTGCCTCATATTTTTGGTTTCTTTCTCATAAAATTGTGTTTTTTGGCAAATTATTGAAGACTGAACTCAGAAAATAATGGTGAACATTTGAGCTTCAGACTTCATATCTTTCAGAAAATGCATACTAATGCAAAAACTTGTTGTTCTGCCCACTTTCTAAGGAGGTAGGAATGTGTGTGACTCATACCTCTCAACTGCACAGATTTTCACTGAATGTCCAGATTTTTGTATTATATTTTTGGTCTGTTCCTCATAAAAATTCTGTTTTTGACAAATCACTGGGATGAGCTAAGGATTAAAGTTACTAAATAAATGAAATGCATTTGAGTTTCAGACTTGATATCCTTCAGAAAATATATTCTAACACAAATCCTGTTATTCTAGCAACTTACTAAATGTGTCCCTAGTTTGGGGCATTTGTGTGTGTGTAGGTAGCATACCCCTCAGCTGTCCAGGTGTTTGCAGAATGTCCAGATGTTTACCCCATATTCCTCCTAAAAACGATTGAAGTTGCTAAATAGTTTTAGACATCAAATCATTTAGAAAAATGCATACCAACACAAATTCTGTTATTCTAGCAATTTTATAAGTTCATGAAAGCAATATTTATAATCTGTCCCTGTTTATTTTGTCCAGATTTCTTGCACTAAGAAGTTGAGGTGTGTCTGTGTGTGTGTCTGTGCGTGTGTGTCTGTATGTGCATCTGTGTGTGTCTGTGTGTGTGTGTCTGTGTGTCTGTCTGTGTGTATGTGTCTGTGTGTGTCTGTGTGAGAGACAGACAGAGTCAGAGAGAGAGAGAGAGAGAGAGAAATGCCCTATTTAGATCTAGCAGGTGGAATTTATTTTCAAGTGCATTTTCAAGGAATTGTGAGCTTCAAGGGAAGTAAAGGTTACTGCTGCTCATGCTAGGTCTGCTTAAAATGTGCAACTGTTTTGTTTAGCAAATGGTATCATTATTGTGGTATAGAATTTTAAAGCAGTGTTAGCACAGCAGGTAGCATACTTGCATCTTGATGCAAAGGGCTGTAGGTTCTATTCCTACAGCATGTGCATTTGTATTTTAAGGGGGTATGGTACTGCAGTCCTTAGTATGTCTTCTTCAGATGAGACATCTAATAACTATGAACCTGTTTTTCAGCTTGCCACACATTCTCTATTGCAATATACCAGCTTACCATTTATTTTAATGTAACATAGGCAATTTTATTTTTCAAGGGCACAGGCACTGAATTTGTAAATGAAACACTGAAATATAAAGTTGTTTTCTAGCAACAACCTCTTCATTGGTTTTAGATTACCCTTACTTCTGCAGAGATTCTGCATATTGATTGATATTGGTGGATTGTATGACAGAAGACTGAGTGGCCCTTTATGGTTGAAGTGTTCTGAATTGGGCAGGTTGTCATTACTGGTTCATATGATTTGTTTCATTGCTTAAAGGAAAAATGATCAGAACTATAAATTTAAAACATACTCTAACAAGTAGTGCTGTATTATACAAGGGATATAATTCAATTATTATATAATATAATTAATACAGTCAGGAAGGTGAATCAAAGAACTTTTGCATGGTTCTAAAAATGTGTGCAAGGAGCCTATGATTTGAAAACAGCCCAAAGGTAAACTTACCCTGCCACTGGCCAGATGCGTTTTCTTTGAATGTGGGTTTCAATGCTGTTTCAGTGAATGTGGGTTTCAAAGGTAGAGAAGTTTTAATGCTAAGTCAGTTTTCATTGTAAGACTATTGCTTTGTTTAGGTTTAGTAAATGTCTATCGGTGTTTGTGCTATACATTTTGAAATAAAAGTTGTAAATGAAATCCAAATATATGTAATCATTGTAGAAGTAAAGCATAAAACAGTATGCACACTGAGAGATTTGAACAGTGTCTATGACAAATGGGGAGAAATACCCAAGTAATGGGACACTGGAATGGCTGCGTGGGTGGGTGGGGGCTATGTGGGTGGAGGGGTGGGGCTGCGTGGGCGGGGCTCTGGGTTTTCACCCCCCCCCCCGCAAAAAATCCTTCGGGCTCCCTTGCTTATCAGTATGGTTTAATTACTTTTATGTAAATGTAAGCTAGCCTGTGTAAAAAGTGATAATTCAATAAAGATGTTTACAAAATAGACAACTGATCTGGTCAGCTTGAGCACTGCAGTTAACCCCTGTACTGTTGCCCACTCATATTTTCCTCAACCCCTTCCACTTTTCTGTTTCTCTTTAGAACCACCCACTGTAAAGATGCTTTTAAACACCCAATTAAATAATGCATTCCAGGGGATCACCCCCCTCCCTTTAAAGTAAATATTTCTTTTATCAGTTCTAAATCTGCATCTGTTGATCTATCAAACATATGTGGCCCGTCCAGCCACCTTTTTCTTTCTTCTCAATTTTGTCCCTCGCACTTGACACCTTATGACCCTGTATATATCCATCATTTTCTTTATAGGTAGTGACCTCAACATGTGCTTGCAGGATAACTCCCCATCCTACTCAGCATGAGTATAACACATCCCTCTCACCATCAGTTTAACCCTCATTCCTTTACGCTGATCCCTGTCATGAGGTGTGGTCATTTAGGGAGTGGATGGAGTTCTGAAAGTGAGGTCTTACCTTCTCACCATCGAAGAATAAGATTACTTCAAGGTCCATGGTATCTTTATACCTAGCAATATAGCCTATAGCATTCTGTTTGATTTGACCACTGCTTTTTTGAATTATGGTGAGTGGTTTTAGTTAGGTACAAATATCTCCTCTCCCCTCCTCCCTCCTCATCTTCACTCTTCTCCCTTCCTCTCTTTACCCAGCACTCTTGGCATATGTATCTTTATAAGATTTTTCCATAGGAAGTGCTTTATTTTACATTTCTTTGCATTGAACAGTACCTCCAAAAAATCTGCATATCTACCAGGCTTGTTCAGTTCTTCCTCAAAACTAGTATCCCATCTGTCTCAATGTGCTAATTGTCAGAAATCACTTGCTTTTGTTAGAGCAAAACAAGTGATTGCCTGAGATTGTTGTGCACTGTTTTAGTGGAGCTTCTCTCTTTGACAATGTTATGTAACCATGTAGTTGGTATATATGTTTGTATCAAAGCTGACACGCTCTCTGAAGTACAAAAAACATCATTTTGCTAGCCTACTGGAACTGAACCATGTGCTTAGTAATGATGCTCAGGTTTCCAAGTGCAGAAACCAAAAGGGCTGCCAAAAAAATTCAAAATAGATTGAACCTCTGCAGGAGTACTTTTCACCTACAAAGGAGCAGATAGGACAAGTGCCCAAGGTACCCTAATCCATGTTAGTGTCTGAGGGTTCGGTAATACAGCTTATGTAGAAAATGAAACATCACTTTGCCATGTTTCCTATGCCCTTCATATATTTCAATAGTGACCTTGCATGGCACAATAGCATGGTGGTTAATGATGTTGATTCATAGCTCTTGTGTTCCAAGCATGGTTCTCTGCAGGAATGCATTTTTGTGTGTCCTCCCTGCCTGTATCCACTTATATTTTTGCGTGTTCCATTTTTCTTGCATATCTCAAAGATATGCTGTATGTAAGTCATCTGTGTGGTGTAGAGGAATAAAGCCCTGACTTCTGCCTCAGGAAATCTGAGTTGGATTAGCAGCTCATATGCCTGTTGGAGGTTGGAAGGGAAGGAATGAGTAGGCTAAGGCTGCTCACCTTTCCCATGGTAGGGTCAAGAGATGATGTGTAGGTGAGGCTGGACCACTCAACTGTCTGATGGAGACCAGAGCAGAGAATGGTAACTAGGTTGAGTGAGTGGATGGGTGGGGAGTAGAGGTTCTTGGGTCCAGTAGAGGGCTGCTCCTAAACACCACACCTCATACCTCATATTAATCTTCAGGAGGATGTTATCGTGCAAGGAGGCAATGCCACAACTCGCTGTAACCTGACTATGCAAACAGGAGTGGCAGCTTCCTAGCTTGTTTACCGCCTATTGTAGACCCAGCAGAAGAGGCTGGTGACTCTTGCATGGAGGAGTTAAACATCCAGGTGAGCTACTGAAACTAGTGCGCACAGAATGTCACGAGAAAGGGCTTAGGAGATCCATGCTGCAGTAGGGATATGTATGACCCCAACCCAGCAAGTGAACAATGGAATTGCAAAAGAAATGTGCTGTATGTCAACTGATGATCCTGTACTTCACCCTAATTACCCAGAGGTGTGTATGTGGCAGCTCCAGGCTTCTTTTCTTTTTAGAGCACAATGGGCACAGTAACTAGCTGGTGGGGCATGCAGAACATCTGATGCAAAAAAAAGCAATAAATATAGAATGCACAGCGAGTCATTGTTAAACCCAGACCATTTTCCTATATTTCCCTATGAAAAAGCAATAAATATCACAGTGTGATAACATATATGCATATTTTGCATATTCTGACAATATGGACAACATAGAGAATAAATTTATGCCTAAGTAAAAAGAGAAGAAGAATCTTGTAATACAAATTCAAGAACTGCAAGCTGTAGTTGTTTTGCACTCATCAGAGATCTGGATTTAATTTAAAACTTATTTAATATGTTACAGCAAGAACACTGGCAGCCGTTTCATAAATAAAACAGAAGACTCTCATACAAAAAAAAAGACTTAGTATGAGCAACAGTACATTTCTGCCCCCCTGAAACTTGCATTAATGGCCTGCCAGATGCATTTTCAGTAAAACTACAAGGGACATGCTGGGAGTGATAGTCAAATGGCATATAGTGCAGCATTAATTGCTGGCTGAGTGAAGGCATAGGAATTAAAAAGGCAAATGTGTAACACATTTGAAAACAGCCTGAGACTGGCCCCTTTTCAGCAGCAGCCCAGGACTACTGCCTGTGGAAGTGACTTGATCAGAGTTGGAAAGAAGACAAATGCTGTGGGAATCAAACCCTGCACTACAGAAAGCAGCTCATTAATAGATCATGGCCTTACACCTCTGCATTAAGTGTCAGACAAACTATAGGGAAACGTACAATGTATTTCACACCCTCATGCCTGCAAAAACAAGCTAAATTAAAAATGTTACACAGTTGAAATGTTAGCATTAAACTGGTAGACTTCATGGTGACCAGTTTATTCACAGTCAAATAATAAACACATTGTCAACAATCAACAAAACAAGAAAACCAAGGATCCTACCCAAAAATGTCTGCTACGATTATCCTTTTTACTATAACTGATTCCTTCCTTTATACCATAATTACTCTGGGATGCAGGAAGCAAGCGTTTTGTATACATCGAAAACAATGATGCTGACAACAGGTTAAACAGCTAAAATTGCCAACACTGACAATATCAAACTCCCCAGACTTGCATCCCCTTTGCAGAACCCATGTTAGCACTTGTACCTTGGTCCACAGTCGTAGGGAGTTTTGGGATTTGGGATTTTTCTGTTTGTATTCTTACTCTGTTTTGAGTTTCAGTAAGCTGCTGCTGGTAGTTTGGATATGGAGTTGTTTGCCAATAATGTGATGGTAAAAAAAAAATAAAAATAATATATCACAATACAGATGTGACCATCAATCACAGACTCTTGTATGACTGTGTGCACAGCGGATGTTTGCTTAAGATCAAAATAATGAACAAATAATACATAAATAATGACCTAGAAGTATATTTCAGATAGCTGCTGTGAAAACCATACAGTGCAACCAACTTCACTCATGTCCTCCCAACCTCTTGGTGCAAGAAGAAATAAACACACAAAATCAGAACATATTTTAAATGTTGTTGTTGCCTTTCAGCTTTTCCCGTGTTAGGGGTCGCCACAGTGGAACTCCGGTCCGCTAATGATTGGCAGTAGATTTTCACGAACATCGAGGTGCCAGCTCGACGTTCAACCTTCAACGAAGGCATGCCCATTTACGCATGTCTTTTGAATGCCAACCCAACCACGGGGAGGATATGCAGACTCCACACAGAAGGCACTCCCCGCACTCCAACCGAGAATCGAAAGGGAGAACATCTTGCTGTGATGCAACAACGCTACCGCTGCACCACCACGGAAGTCCTGTTATATGCTTAGAAAGTTGCTAGTATAGCAGGTCTTGCATTAGCAAACATTTTGTGAATGGGTATGGAATTCACTTTTGTCATTATTTAATGACTGCAGTTCACAAAGCTTTACCAGAAAACAAGTTTTACAAGGAACAGATTACAAAATGGAGCAAAATAGAGCATCTGACAAAAGTGGACCTGCAGCCAACTGATTACACCTTGGCCTTGGCTGATTCTTGGTGTGGGTTGGAGAAAGAAAAGACAGAAGCAACCTTTTTGTATTTTTACAGGGACTAGGGCACTTACTGGCACACACAGTTTCACAGTCTGGCACTGCCAGAGTGTGTGTGTGTGTGTGTGTGTGTGTGTGTGTGTGTGTGTGTGTGTGTGTGTTTGTGTGTCTGTGGTCTGTGTCCATCCTGTAATGGGATGGTACCTCATTCAGCATAAGATTCTATGCCCTGCAGCCATTGTGAACATTGTTGATGAATGCTGCTGTGCGTCATTGGTGTGAACTGATATTGTGTGGCATACCTCTCAACATCTTACTTAGTGCAAGAAATCTGGACAATGCCTGACAAAATGGGAGGGGGGGCAAACACCCAAAAATATAGACGATTTTTAAATATTGCTCTTATAAACTTAAAAAGTTACTAGAGAAACAGGTCTGGTGTTAACATACATTTTCTGAAGGACTGAAAGTCTGAAACTCAAATGTATGTCATTAATTAGTGACTTCAGTCCTCAGATGTTCCCAGTAATTTGCCAGAAACCACAAATTTTATGAGGAACAGACCAAAAATATGAGGCAGAAGTCTGGACAGTTGAGAGTTATGCTGTGCAGACTGATAGAACTACTGCTACTGCTGCTACACATATTACTGGCTGTAGTTTTGCTATAGTGAGATTGTTGTTGTACAAATTATTGCTGGGTCACTGCTGCAGAGGGTTTATATGGTTGATGATGTGTATACCATTAGGGGGAATGGCTGCTGCTGTACAGATTATTGACAGGATAAACCTTTATGGAGGTTGCTGTACTGACTGTTGATACAGGACTGGTAGGATTACACGCCTCACTGACACTGCAGATGCATACACTGGTGGTAAGTCTGCTACTATATAGATTGCTGGGGGTGGGGTTATTGCTGCACATGTAATGTGTTGGGCTTCAAAACATACGTGAACACTGACTCTTAGAGGGAATGTGCCATGTGGTTATGACTAAAATTAATAATCCCCTTATGGCTGCCTAAATGATAGCCCACTATCAGTTAGCTCTCACCTTTGGAGAAGGGGGAATGAATGGGCCAGGTGGCCAAGATGGAGGTTGATGGCTGACAGAAAGTGGGGTGAAAAAGCTTTATAAAAAAGAAAAACAGATACTGTTGTACAGTTGGCACCAGAAAAGCCTTCCAAAAATTCTGGGACATTTTACTGACTTGCAAAGTTCTTTGAGACCAAAGTTTATAATTACTGTAGAATGATTCAGATTCCATAAGAAAAGTGAGTTTAGAAATGGCACTGTATCTTTATATTTAGCAGAACTGTGCAGACAGATTATCACACACTCTAAGGAACAGGTCTGTGTGCTGCATTTAATGTAATTAAATTAAAATGTTATCAGAAAAATAGATTAAGAATAGACAATGCCCTAAACGTTACAATAACACAGTAAATATATGCAGTAAGCCCCTCTGAAATGCAGCATAATATAATTAATTGCTGGCATCAACAATGCAAATTTTTTTGTGGTGTCAAGATGCTGTATCATTGCTGTAGGTTTAAAAAGAAATACTATAAGAAGGGCCACAAAGAGCAAGTATGTATGCACCGTGGAGTGACAAAAAGACTGCAAACAAACCAGGAAAATGAACAGAAGAAACAGTCAACATTGACTTACAAAGTTTTAAACTACATAAAATTATTTGGGATTGTAATTAATCATATACAAAATACAGGTAGGAGGGATAATTTAAGAGTGGAAATAGACACAAGGGTAAAACTGTCTACAATGTGTTTTACTGCTATAAAAAATATTACCTTTGTTAAAAAGGTTTACAATCTCAATGGGAAGATATGTAGGATACCAGCTGTACTGTATACTTCAGTGTGTGTCGACCTGTCTGAAAAGGTGGTCAGAACCATTGGGCATGAGGGGGTTCATCCCTACTTTTAAACAGTTGTACAAATATGTCTTGTCTGGCCCCATAACTGGTAAAAGGAACAAAATACACACTGACCAGAGCTGGCACTGACCGCAGCTATAGATCTGAAAACTGAGTGCTCTTTTCCCAATCTTGCTGCAGACTGTAGTTGATGACAGGACACAACACTCGGACAGAGCAGCAGCAGCTGCACCTGCAGCCGCCAAGGTAGCACTTTCTGAGGGCAGCTGAAACAGTTAAAGGATGCAGAACATGTTGAAGCTAATTAACTGGGCAGCATGCCCATTAACATCCCATTGGCTATGGCAGATCTAGTCTACAATCGCTGCTGATTTTTCCTTCCAATAAAAAATTTGGAGAACAGACGTGTAGACCAGTGTTACAGTTATACTATTGCTTGCTACATAACTATAGCATCCATGCCCATTACTCAACTCAATAAATAAATACATTAACCATAATTATTGGACTGTTGATAATGTTGCAAAGTGGTGTGTGTTCTGGCTTGAATGTAGAACTTTTTTTTATAAAAGGCACAAAGCAGAAGAAGAAATGTTGTTAAAGGTTTGAAAGCTGATAGTGTGACCATGGCACTCCAGGAATTACTGTTCTTGGTAGCATTCTGTCGTCCTGCACTGCGCAGTAGTGTACCAGGTAATGGTGTGTGTGTGAGTGTGTGTGTGTGTGTGTGTGTGTGTGTGTGTGTGTGTTTGTGTATATATATATATATATATATATATATATATATATATATATATATATATATATATATATATATATCTATATCTGTGTGTAAAGAAAAAGCACTTATGTGAAGGCATTCACATTATTTAACCGAATTACAGGACAAGCTAGTACTAGGGTTAAAAATTATTAAGGATTAATTAAAGGATAACATACCCTTTTTAAAGGATGATTTGTTACAAGATGGATACAAATGACAAAGTGGTTCTTGTGTGTATGTGGTAGGGAGAAACTGGGACACCTCTCAGAACACTAAAAGGGCATGGCATATGAATAATCCTACTACACTTGAAAGGCTTGTAAGTTTTTTTCAAATTTGAAGGTACCAGTGCAGTAATTTTAGTACATTTCCTGCATCTTAATATTTAGGAAGTATGTCTAAGTTGGCATAATGGTTAAGGTGTTTACCTTGCATATATGAGGTGCAAGGTTTGATTCTCACATGGGGTAACTGGCTAGGCTTAAATGGCCTCTAAGGGCAGTTAACCTACTACTAATCAATGAACCTATAAGAAAAAGGATCATCTACACTACTGCATGGTTGGGGAGAAGGCAACTGTATGGACACTCGTTTAAAGTTTCAAACATCCTGACAACACCCTTGCTTCCAGGTGATCAGCAAACAGGGCCTTGGCCTTGTGGGTGTGCCGTATCTATGAGTTATTAACACCTAAAAATGATTTCACAGTCACTGTATGAAATCATCTTTTAAGGAAGAATTGTGCAATGATGGTGGGGTATTTCAATAGGTCTAGTCTCATAAATGTCAAGTTGAAAATCTGGGTCTCAAATGTCAATTTAAATGTCTAATAACCGAATATAGTATACTAGTCATTTTGAAATATGTCTACTGTGTGCTTAGGTGGTATTTCTTTTACAATTGTAGGTGTACTATAAAAAAAACTTACTATAAAACATTTCATTCAGCTTTATGTCTTGCTGCCAAAGATGCATATGTGGGCAGCCTTAACGCAGTCCCATCACTTCTATAATTCTTACTCTCAGTAGAAATTAACAGACATGATTTTTTAATATCATGGTTGCTGAGTAGAAGGAAATGAGTGGGACACGTCACTGTACCCTGCAAAGATTTTCACTGATGCTCCATCCAGCTCTACCGGACATGCACACATATCTTCTTGCAAGACAGATGACAGGATATTCAGACTGTCAAAGAAGTGTTTTTTAAGGTAAATTTCTGTAAGATAAGCTGTGACTAGCTGTTTTCTAACCTATCCTCTATCAAACTCAGTTAGGCTTCCTGAGCTTACTAGTTGGGAAAAGAGTTGACTTAATGACTGTAAACTTTATACTCTTCTATTGATCTATAATAGCTGGTTTTGACTGGTTGATGCTCACAACATCAAAAGACAACTGGCCAGCAATAGAACTACAGCAAAAATGGCTGCAATTTGAGGATGCATATGCACAATGAGATTGTGTATTATGCTGTTGTTGTTGTTTCAGGTAGAATAAAGATCAGGTGATTGACTGGGGAAATATCCAATGTTTCACTCTAGAAAGCTCATTTATTTTCCAAACCTGTACAGATGTGTTAAACTAATGCTTATCTAGAATACATTTGACATTACTAGGAAGCACACAAAAACGGCTGCAACAAGGTGGGCATACTTCTGAACCCACATTTTTGCATGCGGGTCTGCATTTTATTCTGTTACTGCTTTCTTCACAGAACACATCTGTGTTCCAATGAGTGAAAACTCTCAGTGCAGATTTAAGTAGCAACAGTGTGTGTGTGTGTGTGTGTGTGTGTGTGTGTGTGCGCGCACGCGCTAGACTGTGTTCTTTAATCAGACTCAGAAACTAGTGTTGTCTGTTTTAGTCTATTTCTAACCATAGCCATAACAGCCCACTGTAGAGTTTATGCTGTGAAGCTGGAAATGCCAAAGCAGTTTAGAAGGTCAACATTGACTCTACAGAATTTCTGTTTTCACAGCTGTTACAACTGCTCTCAAATGTGCCGTTTGACTACTACGGTGACCAAATACAACACAGTAGCCAGGTTATTTTACTGTTGTTACCAGCTAATCCCTCCCTTACTCTTTTCTGTAATCATCCAAACTCCTGACAAACAAACCCTCTGTGTGAATGACAAGCTTACAGACCATGCATTCAGGTGGTGGCATGTGTCTCACACAGACTTGAAAGGGGCTAAAGAAATGGATAGTTTAGAATGTACCAGCAGTAGTTACTTGTGCAGTTTTGTAATTCTGTATGAATTTTCTGCACAATTATTCTTAATCCAACTCCAACCGACCCTACATACAGCTCATATCACATATATACTTTTGTTATGCTAGTAGTGAAAAAATAAAAAAAATAAAAAATATTTTACCTTTTTAGATACCTAAATTCCCTCTCTGTGCCCTCTGTGTTTAGCATCCTCTACCGTCCTTACTGTACCTGCACCACTGGGTATCAGATCTGACATACAAACTACATTAGCACACAGTCTACAGTCCATTAAACTGACTGTTTATTATTTCATTTAACGCTTGTTGTAACATAGTACGTTTAAACAACACAGTTGCAATGATAATCAGTGCAATATATTTATTGTACGAATAGTCACAGGAACCATACACTCACTTAGATGACACCACAGACTGTGTAACTAAATTGAGCAGCAAATGTGCCAAAACCAGTAAAACCAGTCAGTAAGTTAGAGTTCTTATTATAACGGTATTACTGAAAAATAATTCTGATTTTTAGAACAGTCTGTCTTCCAGTGTAATAGCGTCATTATACTTGACTTTCTGTCAAATATTAAAGCCTAAAATTTAGATAATCATTTTAGACAGATGTTTAATGCTTGCATCACTGAGTATATACACTAACAAACGGGCAATGTTTTATTTAAATAAGTTGGTTATATTCTACACACATCTTTTTTTCTTAAAGTTAACACACAGTGAAATTATTTCAAGGATTAGGGTATTTAATGAAAGACTATGTACAGTTGCTCTTTTAGAGTAAAAGTAAGTTCCAAAGTGTTGAATTGTGCTGAAACACAGCATGAGGTTAATCACTTAAAGTTCTGCTGGGTAATATGATCCCACGACTACCTGCTACTTATGTTAAAAGTTGTGTCTTTCGGCTTTTCTCGGTTAGGGGTCGCCACAGCGGAACTCCGGTCCGCTAATGATTGGCAGTAGATTTTTTTATGTACTGAGTTGCCAGCTCTGACGCACAACCTTCAACGAAGGTACGCCCATTCACGCATGTTTCCACACAGAAGACACTCTAGCTGAGAATCGAACAGGACAACGTCTTACTGTGAGGCGACAATGCTACCGCATTACTTATGTTAAAAGTGAAACACCAAATTGAACACACCTGCATCTTTGTCATTCTGGATATAGTACTAGTAACACTGACAGGAACAGGGATTCTTACAGCAAAGTTCCTAGCAGGAAATCGTACACATGATGCATGTGACAGTAGATGATACCTCAGTGTACATGATAAGTATAGTACCTACAGGACACTTAAATAAATACACTGATCTCCCCAGGACAGATGGGGAAGATGTCAGAGATGAACATCAAACATGGTATAAGGTACGCGATACGAAAAGCTCATCAGAGGCAACTGGTACTAAGATGATAGGATAAAGGCTTAAGAAGTTAAACAGTGAATGCCATCTTCAGACATCCAATAACCTATTATTCTTGAAGGTTCTTATGGTGCAAAATTAAGATAAGAGTTAAGAGTTCATACTGTCTTAGTCCATCAACAAGCAAAATAAAGGAAAAAACTAAGGTATTTTTTTTTTCAATCTGCCTTACAGTTCCAGGCCAGGGTTTTGGATTCAATCTTGTCTTCTAGTCACTGTCTTTGAGGGGTGTGTATGTTCTCCCTATGCCTGTGTGAATTTTCTCTGAATACTCCAGTTTCCTTTCAAAAATGTGCTAGTACATTGGCTACAGTAAACTATCCAGATAATATATAATACTTGTTGGCTTTCACATGAGTATAAAAAAAATTTCTACGATTGTGTAGACTCATAGAGAAATTAAGAAATGCTGTGTTGGCCCACTAATGGAAAACAAAAATATACTGGAACACATAAATACATCCATAGGTATTTGCTAGGCTATTGATCAGTGAGGATTTTAAGAAGCCTAGTCATGCATTCCCAAAGAGTTTTTTTTTAGTCTTTTTATACGATTAACCACAGCCCTTGTATTTAAGTACGAATAACCCAGAAATGGGCAGTCAGACATTTACATGTTAACCCTGTCCATAAGGTCCAAGGGTACTAAACCAAGGGTTAACGTGTGGTTTCCATATGTCAAGATTATGCTTGAATAGAATAAGAAATATACTTTGCTTTATGTGTAGAGGAGGACAATTCCAGAGAACTAGTATTTGCTATAATACATATCTTTCCTGCCAACATGTTCTATTTATGTTGCAAAAGAGATTAAGATGTCTTGAGTGGATGATACAATGCCTTTTACTGGACCAGCATAGGTTTTGTAAGTAGTATGATGCATGCATTCATGAGTATTTTTTTAATTATGTTTTGGCAAGATGAGTTTCAGGGATAAGTTGCACCATAAATCTTTTTTTTTTCTAGCTAACTTAACAATTTTGATTTAATGGGTTATTTTAGCAAGCCACTGTCACATAAAGTATTATACTGTCTTAAATTCCTGCATCAGTTTTGCAGTTAACTAGACAATCAAGTCAGGCTAGTATGGTACAAACCATAAAGCAACAGCACATGAAGCAACAATAACTCACAGAGTCTAATTCCTTTAACAAGTCAAAGAAAAGTGCACCACCTCTGAGTTGATATGGTTACAAGTTCAAATCCGAGATGGTGGCATATGGCTGCCTTGGATGACTTCTGTCTAGTACATATCATTTTCATGACTGCGCTATACTCAGTCTGCCTTTACTGAATCTTTACAAGTGAGGTGCATGAAGATTAAATCTTGAGTTGGAACTGCAGCATCTGTTATGTCATTTTTATTCTCAGTGTTTCTCGGTATTTCCATTTGCAAGATTGCAACATAGTTCCTTTGTCTTAGCATGTGTGGTCCTTCAGTTTGCTGCTGAGATGTAGAAATGGGTGCTTCTGCCACTGTTTCACATTTGTTTCTTCAGTTGCTGTTGTCACTTTTGTCATTTTGTGTCCCAGTGAGTCTGTTTGTTGTGACTTTTTCTATTTTTCATAAATAAAGATGAATTGCCTTTAAAGTGTGTAAAATCATGTTTCACTGTATTGGCAGTATTTTAGGGGGCTTTGCTTACCTTTTATGAACTGTTTTACTAAACATAGGAGGTTAATCGGGTTATTCTGACCCTTTCTGAACTTTCACTGAACTTTTAGGGATACTGAGGCTTATTTCCCCAATTTTTCGCTATAGGCCAGATACAGCAGGAAACTTCTGAGCTGTTTGTGGCCTTGGACATGACAAATTTGGAACATGACAATTTGAGCAGTTTCTTGAAGTTGTTATTAGATGCTTCTCTGGGGTTGCGCTAAAGATCTATTTGGAGAGTTGTATATTTGAAAATTATTTTGCTGAAATTCCTTTTTGATCTTATTAAAAGTGCTTGGATACTAAACATTGAAAGTTGAAGGCAAAGTTCCTTATGCCCACTGAATTAAACAAATTATTTCTAAGAGAAAATGATGCTTTACTTGTTAAGATATCCTTTTTAAATCCATGTGGTTCTGAGAGCTGCCACACATAATATCTTTCAGAGAATCTTGCCAAAGGTGACAGACGTGTCATTGTCCTGTAAGTACTCTTGTTAGGAGTTTGATCTGTTGCTTTGGGAATATATATAATGCTTGTGATTTTCCAAAGTTCAGGAAAAACAGTAGCCAGAAAGATAAGGATAAGCTTCTAAGGGACAGCAGTGAAAATGTTGTATACCCAAAGAAATGTAGGGTAAAGTCTGATGGATCAACTCAACTGTAGCTAGGAATTTCATGAAGCCAGAAATTTACTTTATTAAATGTAACTTCAGCAAAACTGGTTAGCTAATAATCTAAAAAGGTTGGAACCTTTTAGTATCAAAGGTCATTGTGTAACCTACAAGCTACAGCTGAAATTGATTCAAAGTTAAGAAACAAATACTTTAGTGCTATGTTTTGTGCCAGTAATTGGTTCCCTACTGAGTTAAAGAGCAGGTCAAGTTTTGTTTGAACCTTGTGACTAACTTGTTTATTTACTTCTAGAATCCCCTGTGGTTGACCAACAATTGTTGATGCTGTTTTAAAAACATAGCTTTAGCTTTGTTGGATACCATTCTCCAATTGTTTGTTTATTTTTAATATAGTACTAATTAAGGTCTAGCTACAATTTAATGCATTCATAATTTTTCCAGGCTGCTTTTTGAAAAGTAAAAGTTTGCTTTAGTTCAGAGATAATGCAAACAGGTGGTTTACCATTAACTCTTTCCTTTTACATGGATAGTTTGAATCCTGCAGAAGCAATGCAATATTAACAAAATATTACAGTGGAGTAACACAGTCTGTTTTGCAAATGACAGAAGTTGAATAAACATATGAAAGCTTGTTACATAACTGCAACTGGGAGCATTGATGCAAGGCTCTATAGGAAACAATTTTGCATTTGTAATGCTGTGTCTTATTTTAAAAAATGGTTGAAATAATGCAGTAGTCAGTGAATAAGGGACTGCCATCCATTGGTGCTAGGACCTGTTATGTCTAATACTTATTATATCAAATTCATTTGGTCAGCTGCAATTCCATGAATCTTAACAGTGAGTACACAAACACCTAAAAACATACACTCACAGCTTAACTAGATTCATGCAGCCACTGCCCCCTCCACTGCTGTGATCCTGAAGTGCATACAGAGTGATATATTTTGAGCTGATACATATTACTCCCATATGGAGCATACATATTTAAACAACTGAGCAAAAGTCTTGAGCATAGAGACTTGAACATCACAAAAATGAGAAATTCAGAACTGAGCAGATGAAAGCAACTGGGATGCAAATACATCTAATGTGGCAATTGCAGCATTACCATTCCAAAATTATAACTGCATTTGATCTTGTAGGTTCTAAAACTAGCTTGGGGGAGCTTTTTAGCATTTTGCATGGGTAAAGAAAAAGCTTTTAGGTTTCTATTACAGAGTTACATCTCCAGCAGCAGTGTATTTTTGCACTTAAATGCTTTATTCCTAAGTAATACAGCCTCTTGACTTGACAGCTTCACAACCATATTTACGGAACTCCTTAGAGCTAACATCCATGCTCCAGTTTCTTTCTTGCAGCTATTGTTGCTCTTGTATGGCCCCTCCCATCTGTAATCATTGCTGGCTTTGTGGGCGTCTATTGCTTTGCTGCCTGAGTCATGCCCAGTAGAGTTATTCTGCCCATTTGTTCTCAATGTGAGGTGATCTGTCACATTATTTATTCTGTTGTCTACATGTACACATATCTACTGCTCTTCCCATGTGAGGTCTGTTATGTCTTATTGTAACTAAACTCCTCTGATCTTATTTGCTCAGCTGTAGTTGCAAGAACATAACAATTCAATTACAAAATCCATCTACACCTGTGTAGACAGAGCCTAAGTGCATTCATGCAACTGCACAACAGAAAGGTACAAATAAGCATTTTCTGCAGGAAGTCATGGAGTGATTTGACCCCCCCCCCCACACACACACACACACACACCACAAACATACACATACACATACTCTCTCACTTAATATTCATGCTTTGAAATCACTGCAACTCTGGCAAAGAACTATAATCACAAAACAAAAAAGTCTTATTTTTTCTCCAGGACTTTTTGATTTTGGACTTCATTAAAAGTAGTATGTTTTGAATCTACATACATTGCTCTTATATGGAGCACGCAGATCATCACTAGCAAACAATGCCTTGTACAGCAAAGTTTAAGCAACTTCAAAATAAGCAATGTGATATTGCAGACTTCACAGTACAAGTAACATGGTATCAAGCACTTGGAGGTGTAAGCAATGTGGTAACATGGACGTGACAGTTTACCCTCATGCAATGTGTGGATGTAGACCAGGAGGGACCAATACATAAATGTGCTCTGCCATATTAATAAGCATTCAAGTTTGAAAGATATGCCTCACATGGATCTATAAAAATATATTATAATATATAATAATAAAATGACATTTGGTACTTCTGAAATGGCATAGGACTCTGTACTATCATTACAGTATCTTAATATTTGTTTGTCTACACACACACACGCACGCACACACACGCACATACACATCGTCATGAACCAGAATTAATAAGAAATTGTCTTAGGTGCATTTTAAGTCTTGTGATAAAGGACTATCAGTGTGAATCTTCCAGAACTACAGGAATCCAGAGTCTCCACAGCGCAGTATCTGTGCTAACTAATACCACAGAATAAGGTTATTTCCACCAGGACAGAAAAGACAAGTGAAGCAACTCAGGCTCCTATATTTTTATACTGCTGTCCTGCCCTCTCTTATAAAAAGAACAAATGAATGGAAGTGTAACAGAAACACTCTCAGTGAAACTAATTGCTATCATCTTTTAAATCTTGCAACATCCCACTGAAATGCATGGAAATTTTTCATATTTCACAATACAGAGGTGCATGAAATACGCCCATGTTGGTCACTTAGATGAATACATAGTCTTATCAACATCACCATGACTTAAATGAAAGGTACTGTGATACAACCACTCCCATCTCTAATGCAAAAATAGTAAAACTTTAGAGAAGCCTCACCAATGTGCAGGAATCTCTGCCCAAGACAAACGCACACAGTATAGTTACAGGTGTTTGATGCACAGGTGAACAAGTGACTTTTGTTCAAAAATATAATACTGAGGTGGGTTTTACCACAATGTGTTGCACTGTTGAACTGGGAAAGTGTCTTTGGGGTATTTTATCCCTTTACTGTGGTGCGTCTGTGGGGTTGGTGTATATATATATATATATATATATATATATATATATATATATATATATAAATTACAGGTGTAGGGGTGCAGGGAGGCTTGCCCCCTACAAAAAAAGAAGTTATGTACTCACCATAATGTTCCACGTGTGTTGCCCATCTTCACCTTCATTCTTACTACGATGGGTTTGAATCCGATCCTCAGATCTGACTTGGCCTTTATATCCAAGCTCGAGGTCTTCTACCAGCTCTTGGCTAAACCCTATCCCAGCATGCACCAGGAAACCTCCTCAGATCTTATTTGCAGTTATAATAGTAATATGAAAAATAATCACAGTTGAATAACTCAGAGTGCAATGAAGAAGGCCAGAGAATAACGTTATCCAATTGTACCAACTCGGTCTACCCAGAGTAAAAATGTCTGGGGGAATGGAGGGTGGGATGTAAGAATGAAGGCGAAGATGGACAACACACATGGAATGTTATGGTGAGTACATAACTTCTTTATGTGTTGTTGTCCTATCGCACCTTCATTATTACTAGGATGGGACAGTTTCCCTAGCACCATCTTTCTTGGTTGGCTCAAGGGAGAATATTTTTCAGAATCGTGGAATCAAAAGAGGCCCTGTTCCTGGAGGCCAAATTGACTTTGTAATGAGTGATAAAGGTATGTGGTCTCGCTCATGCTGGTGCAGCGCAAATGTTATCAATTGGTAGTTTAGCCAGAAAGGCAGATGAGGTTACAATGGCTCTTGTAGAGTGGGCTTTAACTCTTTTGGGAAAGTCTCTGTTTTGTGACTTATTGATGAAAGTTATGCAATCTGAAAGCCATTTTGACAGTGTCACCATAGATACTGAAGTACCTTTCCTTGCATCTGAAAAAGAGATAAATAGCTGGTCAGATTTCCTGACGTCCTTAGTCCTGTGTAAGTAAAAACTTAACTGCCTATGCACATCCAGTTGATGTAACATGTAATTTGCCTTATTCCTGTAATTTGGGTAAAAGACTCGTAGCACTATAGATTGGTTCAAATTTGATTCTGAACATACTTTTGGCAAAAAGGAAGGGTTTGTTCATAAGAACATACTGTCTCTAGGAAAAAGTAAGCAGGGGGCTTTATTGACAAGTCTTGTAGCTCTGACACCCTTCTAGCAGAAGTAATTGCTATCAAAAGAATAGTTTTCCATGGGAAAAACTTGTTTGCAAGATGATGCTGGCTCAAAAGGGGGAAAAATTAAATGAGATAGGATGAAATTTAAGTCCCATGGTGCTGGGGGGGTCTCTGATAGGTGGTCTTAATAATAAAGTACCTTTAAGAAATGCTTTGCATAGTCTATGAGCCATGATGCTGAGGCCAGATTCACCTATATGAAAAGTGGAGATCGCTGCTAGTTGTACTCTAATCATAGCTGCAGCTGCCCCCTGGTTGAATAAGTCTGCTAGGAATTCTAGGATGGAATTGACTGGGGCAGAAAAGGGGTCAATGTGGTTATGAGAGGCCCATAAGGAGAATCTTTTCCACTTGCTCTTATATATCTTTCTTGATGAAGCCTTATGAGAAGAAATTAGGATGTGCTTAACTGAAGAAGATAGATTTGGAAACCAATCAGAGCAGCCAAAGCTGTCAGTTTGAGGGTCTGAAGAGATGGGTGGACTGTTCTTGGCATGTGAGTCAGAAGATCTGGAACTGGGTCCAGAATCCAAGGCTCCTCCCGAAGATGAGGCCACAGGAAGGAGAACCAGATTTGACGAGGCCAGTATGGGGCAATGGGTATCAAGTCCCTTCCCAAACAATTGGCTTTTAAGTACATTGGGTATTAGTGGAAAGGGAGGAAAAGCATAGAGGAGACCCGAGGGCCAATCATGAACAAGTGCATCCCTCGGTGGCTCCCCCAGAGGGGGAAAAAGAGCAAAGTAGCTGCTGCATTTGGTATTTATGGATGTCGCAAAAAGGTCGCAGCAAGGTTGGCCCCATTTTAAGAAAATGTTTTCTGCTACTTCCTGTTTTAGGGACCACTTGTTCGCTCTACTGAGTCTGTCTCTTATCATGGTGGATTTCCCTGGGATGTGTATTGCTATCAGAAAACATTGGGAGGAGGTCGCCCACTGCCATACTCTCAGGGCCTCACGACAAAGGGGTAAGATCTGGTTCCTCCTTGTTTGTTTATGTACCATACAACAGACATGTTTCCTGTCTGAATTGCAATAGTTCCCAGCAGAATAGAGTCCTGGAATGCTTGCAATGGTAGAAGCACTGCACTCATCTATAGGACATTGATGTGCAAATGGGCCTCATGATCCTGCCAGGTGCCTTGGACTGTCTTTCCCTGATAATGCCCCCCACCCTACCTGAGAAGCGTCCGTGGTCACTGTGGCCAGTGGTTGAGAAAGTAAAAACGGTTGACCTAGATTCACATAAGTCACCAACGAAGGTCCTTTTTGCAAGTTTCTGTTATTAATATTTTGTAGGACATTGGCATTTCTGCATTGACCACTGAGTGGACAGAAGCCACTGGAGAATTCTCATGTGTAGATGTGCTAAGGGGATCAAAGTTATTGCAACTGCATGGTCCCCAAGACTTTTAGGACTATCCTTGTTTGAGCCCTTTTCTTCGTGAGAAGGTTTAAAATCTGACATTGTAGAACTTGAACTCTTTCTGGTGGAAGTCTGGCCACCATGTTTGTTGAATCCAATTCTGCTCCTATAAATACGAAATGCTGAGAAGGCAACAAGGAAGATTTCTCATAGTTTATTGTAATTCCTAGGTGAGCGCAGAGCTGAAAGGTGGTGTCTCTTGCTTTTATTAGTAGATGCTTTTATTAGTCGGTCGTGGTGGTTAGGAGCCAGTGGTCTAAATATGGAAACACCTGGAATCCTAGGCATCTCAAGTGAGCTGCAACTACTGCCATACATTTGGTGAACACTCTGGGGGCTGTAGTGAGGCCAAAGGGTGGAACTTGAAACTGGTAGTGACTGGCTCCCAGATGAAAGTGCAGGTGCCTACTGGATCGCCTGTCCATTTTTATGTGGTAGTACGCATCCTGGAGGTCTATGGTGCACATACAATCATCTTGTCCCAGGAAAGGGAGTATTGATTGTAGTGTTACCATCTGTGTCTTGGACTTTTTCACTAATTTGTTTAAATTGCTGAGATCCAGTACTGGTCTCCAGTCCCCTGTTTTCTTTGGAACTAAAAAGAATCTTGAGTAAGTTCCGGATTCTATTTGATCTGCGGGGACTGTTTGGATTACTTTTTTGTCTAGCAACTTTTGAATTTCTAATGTTGCCTATTCCCTTTGACTGGGTGGAACACCTGGGACCTTTTTTTATATTTGGGACAGGGAAAGAAAAGTATATATAATAACCTCTGGATATGATGCTTTGTACCCATTTGTCTTTTGTTATTTGTTGCAAGGCTTCTGGGTACAAAGATAAGCGGCCCCTGACTGCCTCCAGAGATGGACAAGTGGGTCTCCTTTGAGGGGCGCTGAAAGGGCTTACCAAAGAAAGATTCTCTGTCACCCTGATTCTGCAGAACCCCTCTGCTGTATGATTGGTGTCCTCCATTACTACTCCCCCCTCTGTCCCTGGGGAAGATTCGCCATGTGTGTCCTGGAAAGCTCTCTGAGATTTTCTAAACCACATTTTTCGACTTTCTTTCTGTCCTTTGGGATAAGACCTGGTAGGTAGGGAAAAATAGACTCCTACGGCAGACAGAGTCTTTCTTTCTTGCTCACACCTAGTTAGTGTGTCCTTAACTTTGGGCCTGAACAGTGATGAGCCATCGAAAGGGGCATTCACAAAAGAAGATTTAAAGGGCTCTGCAAAGTCACACAAGTGCATCCAAGAATGTCTCCTTAGGGAAATTCCTGAAATCACTGCACTACTTGCTCCATCCCCTGTGTAAGAAATCAGCCTCATGAAAGAGCTGACAACTGAGTTTAAGGTAGAGAGCTGACAGGAAACTTTATCTGAACCCCCTTCAGCTACTGAACCTTGGAGAGTATCTCCTAGCTCTTTCAGGAGGTTTCTCTGTAATCTAGAAAATGGATAAGGTAATTCAGCAATCTGAGGGCAAAAGTCGCTGAACAAAAATGTGCTTCCCACATCTGTCTACTGTGTGAGACTCCTTGTTCAGTGGATGAACAGAAGATGATGTCTCTGAGAGTTCCTTCTTGATGGCTGCTGCTACCACCATAGCATCTACCGGGACACCCTTAGTTAAAAAGGTTTTGTCTGGCAGGGATGTTATAAACTTATTTGGCTTCCTAGGAACAAGTTTCACTGGATCTGGAGACTCCTACACCTTCCAAGAAACCAGGTCCATAAGTTCTTTGAAAGGTGGAGACACCCAAGTGGAGGAAGGGTGAGATCCGAAGGCCTTCAGGTATATGGACTCCTCTGCTGAAGGATAAGTGGACTTCAGCTGCCTCTCTGTTTCAGGATTTCTAAGATGTCTCCAAAGGAGACATCATCAGGAGGTGACCGTGGGGACCTTTCAGCTTCACTGAGGTCCGTATCAGAAGTGATGGGCTCCTCTGGGGATTCTAAATGCTTCCTCTTGCATAATCTCTTCCAAGGGACCTCTTTGGAGGGGTACTCTGGAGAGGCTTCAGAAGAGTGGAGGGTGCACTGTGGGGCATTGTGAGACCTAGGATCTCTGTGTCCCTGTGGATGCAAGGATATAGAGGCAGACACCAGTGCTTTTAGGGGTAGAATATCCAGAGATGACAGTGGAACTGTCTGTGGAGACAGTACTCTCCTCATCATCATCTCAAACCCCCTGTCCCTGATCTGAGTATATCCCTGGATCCAAAGAAATCAAGGGAACCCCTGGAATCAAGGATGACGGGCCTGAGGTAGGAGCCGTGCTCACCCAAGCCGATGCCCCAAGAGGCAAGGCTGGATCTGACAACTATCCTATCCGACTCACCTCCCTGGACCCGACTGGAGAGCATCGGCTCCTAGACTCCTCATGCTCCGACTGAGCCAAGGACATCAAAGCAATGGTCGGATCTGAAGATACTGTTATAGGTCTCTGGTCCGATGGTTCCAGTAATATCAGCTCAGGACATTCCGTCTCCAAAGTCCAAAGTCAGATCAGAGGAGGAAACAGAGGAGAAAGGGAGGATGTAGTTGGATCTGAAGCCCTTGGGGTTGGATCTGATAACAACTTGGCCAGCGCTGGTGTACTTAATAGCCTCTGTACCACTCGATCCATGTCATCATTGGATAGGCTCCTGGAAGACCAAGTGGAGGGGGCTGGAGAGTTAGAATGTTGAAGTATTGATGACCTTAAAGTAGGGGAGAATGGCTCCAAGACAGGGGACTGGCTCCACAACTCAAACTCTATGGGCACCAAGACAGATGGTGTCAGAGCTGTAGATTTTTCAGATCTGACAGACTTAAGGTCCGTTGCTGAAATTTTGGCAACCTTTTTTGATGGCTCAGATAGAGCACTAGAAGAGGAAGATCTCTTCCCAGACTTGTCTCATTTTGAAGTTGGAGACTGGTCAGTCTTTGATAAACCCAGATTTTCTTGTATTACCTCTGACAAGGGAGTTTTCAACAGTCCTCTCAGTATCAATTTGTTTTTTCTCTTCAGGAGAGCTCTATGATTAAAAGAATGACAAATGGAGCAAGACTCCTGGAAATGGACAACTCTTAGGCAATAGACACAAATTATGTGTCTGGCAGTTAAGGACATTTTCTGTCCACATTTTTCAAAACGTGACAGTTTCGAATCTTTAGAAGACATCCTGAAAGAGGGATAGTGACAGAGGAAATTAGCTAGAGAAGTTTTTTTTTAAACAGCAAAAACTTTAAACAGTAAAAACTTACTAGGAAACATAGTTATAGAGGATGAAACAATGGCACAGTCCTCTAACTTAAATGGGCTATGCCTGGGAGACTGAAAGGGAAAGAGATAGCCCTCTAACTTAAAAGGGCTAAGGAAAAGGCAGTTCTCTAACTTAAACAAACTGTCTTTAACAAGGTTCCTGGAAGAGACAACAAGAGGTATAAGAGCCTTCTAACTTAAATGGGCTATGAACCCTCTTAAGGTAGAAGCCAGGAGAGGGACAACAAGGCCTAGATGGAAGACGATGATCAACAGGAGAAAAATTAGCCACAAAAAAGTGGACATAACTGACTAGCACAATAACTAGCTATTTTAGTTAAATAATAGTGAAAATTAAGCAATTAATAACAGTAGCGATTATAATAAAAAGTATACTTAGCCAGAGCCAGTAGAACAAGCACCCATTCTTGTTTAGCGGCAAATGAGATCTGGGGAGGTTTCCTGGTGTATGCTGGGATAGGGTTTAGCCATGAGCTGGTAGAAGATCTCGAGCTTGGATATAAAGGCTGAGTTCGATCCGAGCCCATCCTAGTAAGAATGAAGGCGAGATAGGACAACAACACATACATTTTTATAATTTTTTAGTATTTTGACTCACCTGTTTTGATATTTGTTTTTTCTGAAACTGTTGAGTCAATCAAAGCTTGATTCTCTGGCTTGTAGTTAAACCCACACACACCACATGGTCCCTCTCACTCAGCATTTTATAAACCAATGCAAACTTGTAAATAATCACATTAATGTACTAAAAAGAGTTCATATATTCTTATCTTACAATAAAACAAACAACTAAAGCTTCAAGTATTATCCAAAATCAAGAAAGTTTGTACATTGATGCTTTAGTTTACATAATGTCCAAAGAAAAATAAATTATTGCTTTTTTTAAACCTCTGTTTCTGTATCTCCGCTCCAACAATGCATGAAAACACAAAGATATACAACAGCACAGAAATGCACACAGTAAATCATATTACCAGCATAAGATAACTCAAACTGCACAAATACAAAAACACACACATACTACTGTTACTTACAGATAAACTTGTTGCAAAGTCTTTTATTCACCCATTAAAATTCATTCTACATAGTTCTTATAGCAAATGTGTGCTAGGATTCAAAATCATTGAACTGCTGCACTATGCTCATCTTACTCCTTAACCCAAAAGGCATGGTCACAAGCTAAACTCACAATTTTGCACTCCAAATTTAGTGTCAAACTGCTTTTGATATTCCTAAGCTTTCATGTTTCTTTGTTTGGAAAGCATGGTTAGGGAAATGTGGTATTAGGGTTGTAAACTCCTGTGTGACATCTCATTGTTTTTCACAGCAAGGATTGCTGGCTCTTAAATAGTGCACCTTTTTCAGTTTCCTCTTCTTTCAAGAAGTCATCTCCAAATTTTGCACCAGATTTTGAGAGTCAGCATTGGAAATGTTTCATGCAAATCTATAGGAATTTTTGGAAACTTTAAGTACAATACTGAGAACCCCAAAATCGTTTTGGCTCAAAGAGCATTACCTGAGGCTAGATCACAGAACCACTACCACAAATGACATTGTTATCAATGTTTCATCTCATACCATTATCACTACACTACGCACACGATGTTCAATGATAAATCAATGGGAAGTCTGGGAAAAACTGATATCTGAAGAGAATTATTTGACACAGGTATACATAGTACACTTTCACAGTGTTATTTCTGGGCCAGATTTATTTATTCTATTTATCCTTTGTTGACTGGGTAAGTCCCAATAAGCTAGAAGCTTCTTGGCAGGGGAGACCTGAGCTACCACCAGTTCAAGCAGATAGGGCTTCGGTTTAATATTTCAGCCAAAGGATGACCTCAAACTTTTTCTGACATACTCTTAGAAAGTCTACCATGCACTTCTGCAAATGCTCCTAACTGTGAAATATTATCAGAAAAAGAGCTTCTTGCTACTTTACAGCCCACAAAAGACATTTCAGTGGCATTGCCTTTAATTGATTACGTGTCCAGATTTTACATAATGGATATGCTGACTTTGTACAGCAAAATGACAAAACATTACTAATATTATAATATAGTGAAAAAGTGCAATGCAAGTCCATAGAAATTTTGGGAATCATCATGAAGCAACAATAGGATGAAACCTGCGGATAAAACATGTAGCACATCTGGTGCAGAATTCCTCAATCAGGGATGTGAGACGGAGATAACTTAGGGGTTAGTGGCAGAGAAAAATACTATTTCTTATCACTCTCATATACTCAGATTCTGTCTATGAATTTAGAGGTACATGTTAGCAGCAGGCAACATCACACAAACGCGGGAATTTAGAACTATAAAAAAATATTAAACAGACTTTAAGGCTTAATGACAGTGTACCAAAAGCTGTAACATGAGAGTAGAAATCACTAGTCACTAGTCAGACAGTGGACTTATGCATGCAAGTCTTGCAAATATGTTTAAAACTGAAAAGTGTTAATGCAACTGCTCTAGTTGCCATGGTTACAGAACAATGTCAATATAATTCACTACTATACTTGCTTGACAAGCTTGCATAAGATAGGAACAATACAATAGTCAGTGAAAAGAGTCAACGGCCAGAAGATGCTGCATACTACCACTTGTTCAAAAATTTCTTTAGCTCCATCTGTCCCAGAGAATCAAAAAACATTCCTCTCACTGTCTTCATTCTCAATGCATTTTTGCATCTGACAATCTATACCTATCATTTGGAGTTGGAATGCCCACAAATGTTCCTTAACAGGAGAATCCTGGGTATAAACACATTGTTCTATATGGATTTCCTTAAAACCTAATTTTTATACTCTGTCACCTACAGGTTACTCAGAGGCGATCTATGCCTGGTATACAAAGCATCCTCGGATCCAGCTCTGCTGGACCTTTTGCACATCCACAAAATGAACAACAGAACCACTAGACCCAAGAATTTAAATTTTTCTTGTGACATACGATATGCTGGCAAGACAGATATGTGTCTTGGGGATCCCCATGTATTGGGACAGGCTTCCCAACCACATGAAGCAGAGTCCATCCCCAATTGTATTTAATCATAACCTTGAACAATGGATGAGAAATCGGAAATTCACCCCAGCTCTGGCCCCCATGTCTCTGATAGTTTGGGCATTAGTGTCTGCCTCTGTCTAATATACCCCCCCCCCCCCACACACATAACCTCAGGAAACTTCCTAATTAACATCCCTCCTCCTAATAAACACCCATGATACACAGGGACACAATTGGGTTGGGTTGTGAGCTAGGCTTATAAAGGCCCTGGTGGTCATTAGCCTGGTATATACCTATGAACTTCAAACACAAAGCATTATCCTCTTCATACCTCCCCTTCCCAATGTGTAGAGTCTCTTGCCACAGATAAGTAATAAGCTTTCCTTCATCTTTAGCTTATTCTGTCATGTTGTGCTCACTCAGCACCCATGGTTGCAGAGCCAGATCAGTCTTCTAGAGCCCACTAGCTGGGAGGAACCCTACCACAACATTTACTTTTTAATTAGAAAGTAAAACAACAAACGACATGTTTTTAAGGGTGTTCTTTAAGAATGCCCTTACATCCCTGTGTGCATGTGTTACACACGCAATGCATGCGCGTCTATTATTTGTAATTCAGTGTATGGAATTTAAACCTAGCAGGACAACAGAAATTTCAGTATGGTGCTGGCACAGACTGCTTATGATAGAACAGAACATTCTATCTGCTGCTATACATTGGAGATCTGCACCATGTTTCAGGTTGTGTGTCTGTGTAAAATGCTCTACTTATGAATGCCAAGTTCGTTAATGTATTCAAGCTCAAACTCTGTACCTTGGCTACATGAGTCAAGAGCCTGACTCCTTCATACCAACCATGCCTCTCAACTTCCTAATACAAGAAATCTGGACAAAACCTTAAATAATGGGGGACAAACACCTAAAAATAGGGATGGAGTTTAAATATTGCTCTTATAAACTTATAATGTAAGTTTTGTGCTAGCTTGCATTTTCTGAGGAATATGAAGTCTGAAACTGAAATGTACATCATTATTTAGTGACTTCAATCCTCTGTAGTTTGCCAGGGGAAAAAAAAACAGATTTTTAAGAGGAGCAGACCAAAAATATGAGGCAAAAATCTGGACATTCTGCAGAAATATGGAAGGTTGAGAGGTATAATTACACCAAGTACCTCAGTGTGTTGTCAAGGAATTGTGAGTTTTTCAGTGCATTTTCAAGGAGTTGTCAGCTTCAGAGCTTTTTTCAGCTGCCTAGCAACTCTGTGACTGTTCCCATTCATTTCCTAGCTAGGTGTAAACCAACTGCGATATGACCATTATCAACGCAGCCATGAAGGGTTTTCTGTTTCCTGTTCTTAACTCCCCAATGCTGGCTAATGCAGAAGCCTACCACACATTTCCATATGTGTATGTGCATGTGCATTCACATACATGCTGTATAAATAGGGTTGCCAGCTGTCCGGTTTTCTGACAAATTGTCCGGTTACAATTTTAATTCAAAACCAGACTTTTTAAATTTCACGGCACTGACACTGATGTCATCACGTGTGCGATGATATCAGGTCCCTCAGGGCTACCAGCCTGTTGGAATTGAGCTCAAGGAGCTCACTTCCAGTGTTGCGAGCGGGAAGCAGAAGCCAGCATTTCAAACAGGGGAAGGCAGCATTTTCAGAATGCAATGCATGCGATTTTTGAAGTTCGACTTTGGATTACGGGGAAGGCATAGGAGAACCAGCATCAGGGATGTGAGCGGGAAGCAGAAGCCAGAATTTCAGGGAGGGAAGGCAGCATTTTCAGAATGTAAGTGAGCATTTTTGAAGTTCGACTGGCTGGGTGGAAGTCCAAATCTGTAATGGAGGTGAGTTGAGAAGTGCTTCTGAGTTGAGTTACATGGTTGTGAAAGACAGCGTTACATGGTGTTTTTCTTTTTTCATGCATGATTAGATAGGCAACCCTTTACTATATTGAACCACTGACAGTCAGTCTCCTCTCTGTGCTAATTTTGTGTCTGACAATTTTTTATTTACTCTGAATACTGTGAGTCGAAGTACAGTTTGGTTAACCTTAGATATTTGAAATGGTAGTTTCTTTTAAAGCAAATTAAATTTTGATTACATGCAGAGTATCCAAAATGTTTTAGGTTGCTATGCAATTAATTGCATAATGGATCTGTGAACATGCGGTACTGTTTAGATCATTCTGTGCCATCCGTGGTGAAGCCTTTGCCAGTATAAAACTACATAGGTATTAAAAAAAGGAGGCTATGGACTCCTTTTACTGTGGAAAATGGATATTAATTCACATTGGCTTATTTGGCAATTCTTAAGTTAATAGTGCTAATATTTTGAAAGTCTCCCTGATTGTCCTTCACTAACTCGGGAATGGTCACTGAGTTTATTGCAATTTGTCCCGGATTGGTTGAGAGCTAGGCAGATGACTGCAGTATATTCCTTTTAATTTTGATCTGGTTGTTTACAAGATGATGGTTCTTCTGGCAGGTTACTGGAGTGGAGCTGACTGCTTTGGAAAGCAGCATTAGCAACGAAGGTAGTGTGTGTCTTTGGATATTATGGGGAAGGCACAGCAGAACCAGCATCAGGGATATTTCTGAAAGCAGCATTAGCAACAAAGGTAGAGTGTGTGTGTGTGTGTGTGTGTGTGTGTAAATGCCCCCCATATAATACACTTGGTGGCTAGAGGTACTCAGGCTCAAACCCTGTACCTTGACTACAGGGTAAAAAGAGACTAAAGTCCCTAGCCATCACCACTTCTTAGCTTTGCTCAAGTTTTTGGTGCTAAGAATTGAGAGCTATAGTGAGAAGTACTGAATTTGCATTCCCCCATTATTGGCTTTGTTTGTCCAGGTTTTTTGTGCTAAGAGGTTGACAGCTATGAGAAATGAATTCATTAAATGATAGCCATTACGTTTCAGTCTTCCTATTTTTGAGGAAGCTGCTGATTTGGCATAGTGGTATGTTGCTCTAACTGTAAATTGTTCAAACAATAAATTTAAAATGCGCTCTGACAAGTGTGCTGTATTATACAAGGAATATAATTTAATAAAGTCAGGAAGGTGTATCAAAGAAAAGAACACATGTATGTTTCTTGTTTTGTGTGCAAGGGGCCTATGATTTGAAAACAGACCAAAGGTAACCTTTATCCACCCATGGCCATGCATTTTCTTTGGATGTAGTGTGGGTTTCATTGCTGTTTCAATGAATGTGAGTTTCAAGGGTAGAGAAGTTTTAATGCCATTGCCATGTAAGATATGACTGTTGTTAGTACTGTCATTTCTTAGAACATTTTAAAATGTTATCATCCTAAACTTGGGAAAACAATGAGCAATGCTGTTTCGGTGAATGTGAGATTTAAAGGCAGAGTAGTTTTAATGCTAAGTCTGTTTTCATTGTTAGACTGTATTGCTTTGTTTAGCAAATGTGTATCAGTGCTTTGTGCTATAAAATTTGAAATAAATGTTTTAAATTAAATCCAAATATCTGTAATCACTGTAGAAGTAAAGCAGAAGACAGTATGCACAGTGAGAGTGTTGAACAATGTTTATGGCAACTGGCGAGAAATCAGCCGAAAGCAGGCATCCGGAACAGAAAAGGGGGCGTTCCCACCAGCTGATGTCACTGTGATGTCACACAATGGGTGGGGCATGGATGGGAAAGGGGTGGGAATGGGTGGGGTTATGGGTGATGTGAGGGGCATGACCTTAGTCCAGTTTTATCCACAAAGAAAGCTGGCAACCCTATGTATAAAGGCTAATGCATGGGTATGGCTCAGCAGTGCCAAACACACATGCCCAGTCCATATGCTGCATACCATGATCTTCTCTCTAAGGAAGGTACCAATAGTGTAATGGGCCAAACTGTCTCTGTCTCTCTCCCTACTGAATGATCACGTTGACATTAGCCACTTATTTCCACAATCCTTTGTCACCCCTCCAGAATGACTCGTCAATCCTGAGGTCATCAAGATCACAGTCAGGCTTAATCCTGCTGCACCATACAGCCATGTATTCAACTAGCAATTTTCAACTAGGTGACCCAGGTTTCATCTGTTCTAGTGGGTGTTTCAGCTCAGGTCCACAACTTCTACTCTGGAAGTTTGAGGTAGTCAGCCTTTTGATGCCAACCTTCAAAGGTTCAGCAATTCAACAAGTCATGTAGAAGTGTCAGGAAGAAACTCAGTAATAAGTAAAGTTATTGTTGCAGGCTGTTTGTAGAAAATGTATCCAGGCCATGCTAGATTGCTCTTGTATGAGTGTAGCTGCAGTTGAGCTTGACAGACTGCTCTGAAACTCCTAGATATGACACCAACTTGGTCTCTGCCTCAGTCCTATACCCCTGTTGAGATTCCAGATTATCTGTGTTCTAATAACTTGAGAGGTATGTATCTGAAAGTACCTCCGTGGTAGAAGATGAATGCAGTGGCATATCTGGAGTTTAAGAGAGGTAAACAAAACTAAACAAAGCAGGTTTAGATTATTTCTTTTAGAGAATATAGTTGCTCCCTTCAGTGTTTTGTGTGAACTTTATTTACTCTTTCACACTCTCTTCTGACTATTCCAAAATCACAGTTCACATATTTCAAGTCTGACTTTCTCCACAGCGAACAAGTTGTCTTAGCAGAAAGATTAAACTTTAAAGTCACCATAAACGTTTGCGATGGTACCATTTTTAAATTAGTTGAAAAAAAGATGGTAGTTCTAGCTATAACTTTTGTTTTTCAATATTTTGACCACAATCTAATTTACGATACTCTTTTAGATACCAGTTCATGATTGAGGACAGTCATACCACTCCACTGTTTTATGATTTTGCCCCTTAGATTTCGCCTTGTTTTGCTCCTAGATGTTGAGTTCCTCATAAAGTCAGACGTAGTCGCTGGGGCATGCATTATTAGATATATAAACTAAGTATCTACAAAGATTCCCCATCACTTACTACAAAGGGTCTGGTATAGGAAATAGTTCTCTTGTGAAGAGTATGAAGCTGCTCCTCTTTCTGACCCTGGGCTATGACTTTTAATGCTCCAGGGTTGAAAGGTACAAGGGCAGTGCAGTGATTTATAGCTCAGTGTGGTATTTTTTACTGAAGCAGATTTCAGCATGTGTCATTTTCTCAAAGAAATTAAAATTAAATGGAAATTGTCAACTAAAACAATAAACACAACTAAAAAAACTAGTAAAAAGTTCCGTACTGGCAGACAAAAAAAGTCTTTTATTCACAAATCCAACAAATATTGAGTGCTTTCGTCTGCACAAGGCAGACGTCTTCAGAATAAACACAACTAAGACATTGTACATGGGGCAGTAAACCCCCTCCCCCACCCAAGGCCTCCATGCTTGAAGAGGTTCCTGCAACACACATCTAATTAATTATGAACAACTCTCAGGTTTCAGTATCATGCTGAAAAGTGCAGTAAGTTGGGAATGCCTAAAATATACCTGGCAACATTCCAGCAAACATAGCCTGATGAAATCTGCATTTCTTTTTCATGCCCCCCCCCCCCCCCACCTAGAGTCTTAGGTACAGTATATAGGCCCTCATAATAATTCTTTTTATACCTTCGCAATCTCTGCCTGGTCTCTGGTTAAGCAATGCCCAGCCATGGGAAGTAAACCTGCTGCTATCATGTACAATTTAGCTTGTTGCAGTTACACCACAAATGGATTTTGCTATCCTAGATAGTTATGAAAAAAGTATATTCCTGAGAGTATCTTTCAAGAAATAATATTTTACTTAATTTTTACCACCTAATCCCTCTATTTTACTTATAATCACTTTGGACTTCCAAGGTAGCTGCACATTGAGCAATGGCTTAGCTCTAGCTCTCCTGGTGTGAAAACAGAAACTCAGCACAGAAGGCCAGTAGACTTTTATCTTGTGGGGGACTCTAAAGTATATGCCCTACTTCATGTGATTAATGTTGGGAAAATGCTTTGGGGAGGGGAAGACAGGGGAGAAATTTAACTGTGACTAAAGAAAACATTTTTTTTCTTAATAGTGCTATTTTTGTGGTGTATGGTTTTCTTTGCATGCTATAAAGTAAAGTTTTTGCAGTTATTTTAAGTGTAATGGGGACTGTAAATAGGTCCTGGTGTTCTTCTTTTTCCTTTCTTTCTCCCTTCTCTCTTTCTTCTTGTTTAATTTTAAGAAATGTAGGCACTGCAATGTAAAAAAAAGCCTGGTTAAAAGACCATGACAAAAGAAAAAATAATGTGTTTTTTTCTCATTTTTGCATGGGGAATTACTGGATTAAGGACCTTAGATTGATTTAGTAACATGTCTTAAGAGAAAGCAAGTAAATGAAAAAAGAATATTAAATATTATGAGGCTTTTTTCTGGCAAATGAATGCATGCTTAGTAGCAATTCTGTATCTGGCTCTCATGTCTCCATGGAGGCAATCTGATAATGTGAATTTGGCTGTCTGGTTCTCATGTCTCCATGGAGACAATCTGATAAAGAAATTGTTTACAGTCTGGTAGAGAGTGATTGGTTGAAAAAAAAAAGAAAAGATAAACTGGCTAGGATATAATGTTCTCTAAAATCATTCAGGGGAGCTACAAAGATAGGATAAAACCAGTTAGCACTTAGTGGAAGCACAGGCTACACCATGCGTCTTAGCATGGATAACCTTTTTATTTTAGGTTAACTCAAGTCAGTGCCTATGGCTGTCAGTTTGGGATATCTGTTCCTATTAGGATGGCAAAACTTCAGTATTAGAAGATGTACATAGTTTTGTGTGTTAATATTAAATTAATAGATTTTAGGGGGTGTTGTTTTGTTTTTGTTTGTTTTTTTGAGGGCTTTCAATAAAAAAAAGTTTTGTAAAATGTGACATAGGCTTAAATGGATATGACAAGAAAGAACTATATAAAAGTTCAATATGCCAAACAGTGTATGCATGTAGCACAAAAGCAGGAACTAGACATTTAACAAAAAATGTGTTATACATAAAATGTGGGAATAATAACTTTTTAATACAATGATGCTTTCTGAAATGTCTTTAAATGTCAATGTTCTCATAAATAAATACAAACAAAGAAAGAATGGTGAACTAAATTAAAAAATGTAGAGTGCAAATAGATATGTTACAGCAGACATATTTGGAAAGAACTGAACATGTGAATTTGATAAAGAAAGGTTTTCAGGGTGGTTATTCAGCAGAATATCTGGGACAAAGGAAAAGAGGAGTACTTATATTAATTGCAAGAGGAGCTCCAAAAGTGATAGAAGAGGATAAAAAAGATAATAATGGCATATTTGTAGTGTTAAGGGGCTACTGGCAAGGGAGGAAGATTACACTGGCACATATTTATATTCCACCTAAAACTGCTATAATGGAGTTTAAGAAAATTCTGGAAGAAAGGGTCTATATTACCCTATCAAATGGTAACAATATCAAGCGCTCATATGAGCGAAAACGCAGGAAAACAAACTTGCTACTGTGAGGGGCTGTGCTCCCCACAACCCCAGCTAAGTATATATTCCAACTTCGAGGTCGCACTACAGTGAGGAAAGGGCAAATATTCCAATCCTCACTGTACCGCGACCTCAAAAAAACAAGTTCGTTCACCTGCATTTTCGCTCACACGAACGTTCAATATTTTACCATTCAATATGGTATTATAGATCCGGGAGAAATAATCAGTTTTCAGCAAGGAATATTACTTATAGGTGGGGACTGGAATTTAATTTGCATCTGTGAAGATGTGTCTGGAGGGCCCAGAAGGGAAAGTATAACAAAGGAAGGTAGATTTTTGAAGACATTTATGAAAAGATTTGGCATAGAAGATATGAATTCAGTAATAGGAGTTCGGAGTGAATTTACATATTATTCCCTAAGATATAAAAAGTGGGCTAGGCTAGACAGAATTTACATTTCACAGGAACATATGCATTGAATTGACGGTCTTGATACACATCCAATAACTATTTCAGCTCATGAGACAATAATAACTAAAATAAAGACACAGGGTACTGAAATAAAAATTAGACACTTTCACTTTCTCATCTATCTGTTGAAAACAGAGGAATTTAAGGAATGGGTAGCAGAGATTATTCAGGAGCTATTCAAGAGGATAGAAATTACTTCTGAAAATATAGCTAGGGAGTGGGGTAAAATTAAGGTGGAGTTTAAAAATAGGGTGGAAATAAAATAAAGGGAGCGATGGTTAAGTAGTAGCAAGAACTATTTAGACAAGGTATTGCAGAACAGGGGGAATCTCACAGAACAAGAAGAGGATCAATTACAAAATGCTAAGCAGAAAATAATGGGTTACCTTCAAAATACACATGGGTTTAGAAAGATTGCAGTTAAGCAAATGTTTTTTTGACAACAACACTAGAGCACAAAAACTTTTAGCACAACGACTCAAGGCAACAGAAAGTAGAAGGGGCTGTTGCAAAGCTTAGGGAGCCTAAAACAATGAAGGTAACAAAAGATCCTGTACAGGTATTAGAAACATTTTGGAAATCCTATGAAAGTCTGTATAAAGCAGAGAAATATGGAAATCAAGAAAAGATACAAATGGAAATGTTTAATGGAAGAATAAAATATGCCAAGTTTAGAGGTAGATGAGGCTCAACTACTAATGGTTAGGATAGGAGGAGATGAAATAAAATTTGAGATGTATAACCAATCTACAGGAAAGTCCCCAGGAATAGATGGTATTCATGTGGAAGTTTGGAGATTAGGAGGGAAAATTGATAATGATCTGGAAGGTTTTGTTTAACAGTACTGTAAGAGGAGAAGTACCAACATCTTGGAAGAACCTAAAGAGGGTAAAGATCCATCAGATACAGCTTCATATAGCCCCATTTCAATACTAAACCATGATAATAAAGTGTTCATGTCTATAATGGCTAAAAGAATGGCAAAAGTAATGCCAAAATTGATAGATATGGATCAGTATTGTCTTGTGGATGGGAAGCAAACATTTGACAACATTAACAGAACACTGATGCTACAGACAAAAACAGAATGTAAAAAAATACCATTGTTGTTTGGTGGGTCTTGATGCAAAGAAAGCATTTGACAGAGTAAGCTGGGACATTATGAGCAGAACAATAGCAACATTTGCATTTCCTGAAACATTATAAGGTTGATTAGGAGGATTTATGAAGCTATCTGAGGTGAAAATTAAAGTGGGTGGGGTCCTCTCTGATAATTTCTGCTTGAGAAGAGGAGCCAGGCAGGGGTGTCCTCTTTGCCCTTTGTTATTTTCATTATATTTAGAACCATTGGCAAAGAAAATAAAGGACTCAGAAATTCAAGGATATAATTGGTATGGTAGTCAGGAAAAGTTGGCTCTGTTTGCAGATAATATTGTTTTATACCTGACAAAACCAGAAAGACATATTACATTGCTGTGGAACATTTTGGCACAGTTTCAAATCTTTTTGGGATACAAAATTAATGAAGTTAAAACAAAGGCAATAGCAGTAAATGATGCACCCACATAGGAATTGGTTCAGCAACATCCATATTTATGGGGAAATGATAAAATGAAATATTTAGGAGTATGTATTAGAAATGATTCTGTTGTAGCAGCTAAGGATATGTGGGAAGAGACTAAACAGAAGATAATTCAAAAATTGAGAAACTGGAAGCTTTGTTATATGAATATGGATACTAAGATACAAGCAATTAAAATGTTTTTAGTTCCTTTATTCTTATATACAGGCCAGGCATATTTGTATCAACCAAAGTTGGAGCTGTGGATAGAAATTAAAAAAGCTGAATGATTTTACCTAGAAAGAAAAGTCAGAAATGGTCAAGTGGGATAAGCTGATTCTTTCAAAAGGACAAAGAAGACTAGGATCACTCGATTTGAGGGGGTATTTTTGAGCAACATAGTTAAGGCTCTTATACAGAAAAATATAATTCAAAGTGGAAAGGAATGGTGATGATACAGGGGAAGCACAAGAAATAAGGAAATATTGGGATTTTGGATGCAGAATCTTAAGGAGAACAACAAAAATCATACAGAATATTATATTCATAAAATAGCAGGGAGTATTCAAAGAACTAAACCAGCACGAGAATGGAGAAAAGAGATTCTCCCAATAGGGATGACTGTGGTTCAGGATGCAGATAATGGGCAAGGAGGGGGCTGGAATTTATTGGAGAAAACTGGCAAAGGAACTAAGGTACTGGGGGCAAATAACTAGAAAAAGAAAAGTAACAGAATGGGAAGATGTCAAGAATTTATTTGGACTGCAGGTTAGAGATTGCCTTCCCTATCAAGGATTCATATCTGAATTTAGGCAAACAGAAAGAAATAGGGGGATCCTAAATGAAAGACCAGGACTGGTAGAGTTTTAATGGAATCTAGAACAAAAGCTGCCATTAAAAAAGGAATAATTAGTAGAGCATATAAAATATTGCATGATGATTATAAGAATCAATCAGAGGAGTTTAAAAAGGATTGGGAAGACAGATTGGATAAGCAATTCACAAAGAGTAAATGGGAGGATATATGTACATCGACCAAATATGCAACAAAGTCTAGAAGATTTAGGATTTTTGCCTGGAAGTGTTTACATGGGTATTTTTATACCCAAAGTAGACTCCAAATAATTTTTTCTCAGGTGGATAGCAAATGTTGGAAGTGTGACGGGCAAGAAAAAGGTGACTGGGAATTTATTCTTTGGGTGTGTAATGAGCTAGCAGACTTTAGGGATTCCCTGTGGAGCACTCTGTCAGAGATGCTGGGTGAGCAGATTGGACTGACTGGAGAGATTTTTTTTTTTGAGCTATGATACAGAATTGGAGTTGCCTAGACATAGCAAAGCCTTGCTGAGTCTGATTATGGTGGCTGCCAAAAAAGAAATTACTAGAAAATGGAAATCAAGGTCTAGACCAACTTTACTAGAAGTAGTGAATATAGTAACAGAGATAAAACAACTGGAATTGGGATCTTTAGAAAAGGGAAGGCCCAAACTGCAGAGGAAAAAATGGGAATTGTGGGAACAATACTTGCAGAGAAGGAATGATGTTTAATAGGCAGGATTTGAATGAGCCACATAATGCTTAACTAACAATGACTGGATAGATTTTAAGTAATGCATAATGTTTGCAACTACAGTTGTCATAAGTGATAATTTAATAAAGATTTTTATTAAACAAATAAATACTTCTGGCATGGGAGCTAAGGATATGTGGGAAGAGACTAAACAAAAGATAATACAAAAACTAAGAAAATGGAAGCTTTGTTATATGGATATGGATAGTAAGATACAAGCAGTTTAAATATTTTTAGTCCCATTAATCTTATACACAAGTCAGGCATATTTTTATCAACCAGAGGAAAAGTTGTGGATAGCAATTAATAAAGAGCTGAAGAATTTTGTCTGGGAGAGGAAGGTGGTAAGAGTCAAGTGGGATAAGATGATTCTTCCAGTAGAACAGGGTGGATTGGGATTATGCAATTTTTGAGCTACACAGTTAAGGCTCCTATACATAGCACAAGCAGAAAGATATCATTCAAAGTGGAAAGGGATAAGGATGCAACAGGGAGAAGCTCAAGAAACAAGGAGAGAGTGGGATTTTGGTTGTAGGCCTTTAAGGAGCATAACAATAATCATACAAAAAATTATATCTATAAAGTAGCAGAAAGTGTTTTAAGAACTAAGCCAACATGAGACTGGAGAAAGAAGATTCTGCCAATAGGGATGACTTCAATTAGGGATATAGGCAAGAGATAGCTGGAATTTAATGGAGAAAAATGGCAAAAGAACCAAGGTACTGTGATCATATAACCAGAGAGGAAAGATGATAGAATGGGAAGACACCAAGAATTTATTTGGACTGCAAGTTAGAGATTGCCTTCCCTATCAAGGATTAATATCAGAGTATAGGCAAAGAGAAAGAAATAGGGGGTTCTAAATAAAAGACCAGCACTGGTAGAGTTTTTAGTAGAATCTACAACAGAAGCTGCCGTTAAAAAAGGAATTAGTAGAGCATGTAAAATACTGCATGATAACCATAAGAATTAATCAAAGGAGGTTAGAAAGGATTGGAAGAGAGACTGGATAAGCAATTCACAAAGAAACAATATAAAAAATAATTGCACTTTCAAACAAAACAAAACTCTGGACAATGCAGCTATTGATCACTGTTATAATTATAGACAGAATAAAACACTGTTGCTATCTTCTTTTCAGCCATCACGTTGTTCAGTAGTATCAATATTTGAACAATCTGTTTTAGAGGAACTATATAAACACAATCAGATTTTAGAAGCTTTTCTCATAATTTGACTTTTGAAGAAAAACAGGCACTTAATGTTTAAAACAACAGAAGCATATAAAGGGGGAAATAATGGTAATTTGTTCATAATCTGATGATTTACAGGAAACACATAACGAGTTAAATCAAATGTTTTATATGTAGCTTGATTATGACTATGATCACGCTATACAATTTAAAGATTTTTGACATTTTTCTCCAATATACATTATAAAACTTAGCAGCTATATCTGTATTTCATGAGAAACAGTGTAATCACACCATTACTTACTAATTAATTGGCAAGCAAATAAGTAATACAAAATGCAGATACAGATGTATGCCAGATTTGCTATGCAAACTATTGCTCCTGGAACGTATTTGTATTTTTTACACCGAGTTACCATAATTCACAAATTAGGGGCAACACAGAGACTAGCAAGTTACTGCTGTTTGCTTTCTTTTTTCATGTAAGTCATCTTTCTTATTTCAGGTGGTTTGCTCATGTACCAGTATTCAAAGTTTTTAGTCTAAAGTATGATTGTGCTTTAGAAGCCAGCAACCAATGTTACAGAATTAAATATATATCACTGCAATGTAAAGAAATCCCTATCAAGGCATAATTTTTTTCCAGCATGCAAAGCAATCCTCCCAAGACCAAGGGTACAGTTCTTCTCAATAATGAAACTGTGAATGATGACTGTTGTACTCAGTATTTTTTTTAACAATATATATTTATAATCTGGCAAAAGGGTTAATAATGAGAGTACATCAACATGTCTCGTGAATGAGAAATTAACTAAACTCTTACATTAATAGGACGTTTTTGGAGACAAACACTCTAATCAAAGTCCCTCTGGCTCATTACTCCGATGTCTTTACCACTAAGCCATTGAAGCAGCTGAAACAGCCCTAATCTTCAGGAATATCATCTTCCTTATACATAATATCATACAAAGAAATAAGAACAGAGAAAATGCAACTACACATTTATGCGTGTTTATATTTAAAATACATTTGTGTTTTAACTATTTGTTTTTAGCAAGGTAGTTGGCTGGTCTTCAGAGCCTTTTTTATTTATTTGTTTACTTTTTACTCATGACCCAGGATTGCTATGGAGTTCATACATAATTATGAGCCAGAAGCTCCTTCCTCCCTCCCCCAGTACACTCTATTAAGTAATTGGAGGAAGGATGGTGTTTTTTGCACTTAATTATATATGTGTTCCATAGTAAGCCTGTAAGGAGCCCTACTCCTCACCACCGATACTGGTAAGAGACCATCACTAAGGACAGGTCAGGAATGGATTTACACAGTATTTCAAATGCAGCTCTCTGCATCCAACACAATTTCCCCCAAAAGCACACAGGGGACATGTTCCAGCAATACTGGACTTTCTCTCCCGATCCCAAATGAGACCCACCTTGGAGCACTTTGTCCAAGTTACAAGTATCTGGCACACACTTCAATATCTGATTTTTCACATGCACACACATACACATACTTGGGAAAGGCTTACAAAGATTCACCAGCTGTGATCCTCTCTCTTCAGACCACAGGGTAGATTGCTGCCACCAGCCAAATACTGTAAGGCTCTTACAAAGGGGTAACCAATTATACTGTGTCAAATTAATAGTGATAAAATGGTAGAGTGTGACCAAAGCAGTAAGGCTTTTTGGAGTGGCCACAGTGACACTGAAATAAGCATAGGTACTCTCAAGATATTAAAAATATTCACTAAAAGACCAGCCACAATGAAAAGGTATAACAATGTTTAATAATGGATAACAAAAATAAAAAACAGGCAATACTTAATATTTAGGTACAATAAACATCAGAGTTTTCAGTTACATGAAATATAGAATAACACAGTTGGTTAAAATCTCACATGCAGAAAAAGAAATAATACTCATTTCATGGTATTTTTCCTAACTAAACTAAAGAGAAATTGTCCCTAGTTAACTCACTTAATATTGCAAGGCAAGATGTACTACTGAGATGCTCACTTCCATAAGGCAAGATGAGATGATAAACATTGACTGAACTGTACAACTAACTACTGAACTGTGATAATTGATACAGATATTTTATATAACAGATTCCAAAGAAAAACAAAACCAAACTGCTGTTGCCAGAGTTCTGTCCTTCAGCTGGTTATAGAATTACATCACGTCTAGTCAACTGACACTGGCACAGTTCACATTCAGAACTCTTAAGATTCTGTTGCAGCATTTTTTTAACATAAGCAACTTACACAAATACATTTTTAAAACAAGCATCTGTACAAATTAAAGTGACAGTCAAATGACATAAGATTATTTACAAAACTTCAACCAGTCATGCTGGTATATGCCACGCATGCAGTGTCTCATTTCTCCTAGTACAGCTGGCAATACCTCGCAATGTCACATACACACACATACGTGTATGGGTCTACCTGAAAACACTGACACGCCAAAACACCGATGACGAGAACACTGAGACTGGAAGATCGACAATGGAGATGACCGACAGTTGAAAAGCCCGATGCTGAGAACACCGACATGTCAAGGTAAGTGTGCGATAGTGATAGACTTTAGGGTTAGGGGCGGGTTAAGTGAGTTAGGGTTACGGGGTGGGTTAGGTGAGTGTGCGATAGTGATGGACCTTAGGGTTAGGGTTTGGGTTAATGTTAGTGCATAGATAGTTGTGTATGTAAGGTTTAGTGTAGGTTTGTAAGGTTTTTGGTGTGCTTGTGTTGTGTGTGTGTGTTTTTCAGAAAAGGTATTTGTTTTGGTTTGTTGATTGTCGGGATTGTGGTTTGTCTGGCATGTGAAGTTTCGTGCTTTTGAACTGTCGGTTTTGTGGTGTCGGTTATCTCGTTGTCGGTGTTTTGGCATGTCAGTGTTTTCAGGTAGACCCATATATATATATATATATATATATATATATATATATACATATATGTATATATATAGATATATATATATATACATATATATATATATATATATATATATATATATATATATATATATATATCAATTATCTTTTCTACTACCATGTTGTTCAACACTGAGCAATCTGTTTTAGTGGAACTATATAAACAACAAAATCAGATTTTGTCATTATTTGATCATTGAGAAAAAAGAGGCACGTAATGTTTTAAAACCAGAAATGATTTGTATGTAACTCAGGTAGATAAAAAGGGATGCTGTGGTAATTTGGTCACACTGTAAGTGTAGCTGGTGGGTTAGAGGGGTGCCCCCCCCAGTCAGCACTTTTGGGATTGTCCACTAAAAAACAAAGCGCTGTTTTTTAAGGGGGTATCATCACATCTGTGTGTGGAGTAGACGTCTTCTTCTGCCCATGCAATTTTAAATACAGCTTTGGTTTGATCATTTGCCTGCTTTTGGTAAGGAGAGTGTTCTTACTGCTGCCCGCCTGCCTGATGTAAAGGTTGATTCTGTTCATTCTGCCCAATTTACTTGCAACAATTATTTATTTACTTGTATGTGTTTCATTCTGCCCGATTTACTTGCACAAGTGTTTTAATTCTGCTGCTGTGATGATGATTTAATTAATTCTGCCCAATTTACTTGCAATGATGATTTATTGTGTGTTTCATTCTTCCTAATTTGCACGATTTACTTGCAATGATGATTTATTTTCTTGTATGTGTTTCATCCTGCTTGATTTGCACAAGTGCTTTAATTCTGCTGCTGCCTGCCCAATGTAATGGTTGGTTCTGTTAATTCCACCCAATTTACTGATGATTTATTTACTGGTGTGTTTCATTCTGCTCAATTTACTTGCACAAGTGTTTTAATTCTGCTGCAATGATGGTGTGTGTGTGTGTGTGTGTGTGTGTGTGTGTGTGTGTGTGTGTGTGTGTGTGTGTGTAAAATACCCCAGTTAAGTATACCTGGTGGTTAGTGTTACTCAGGCTCAAACTCTGTACCTTAGGTATAAGGAACAAGAGCCTAAATTGTCTACCCATACCAGCACTTGTGATTCAAGCTCTCAAATGACCAGACTTTCACAGAATGTCTGGAATGTTTGGCTCATACTTTTGGTCTTAAAATGTGTGGTTTTCTGGCAAATCAGTGAGAACTGAATTCACTAAATAATGATAGACATTTAAGTTTCAGTCTTCCTATTTTTCAGGAAATGCATAGTAACACAAAAAAATTTTCTAGCAGCTTTCTAAGATAATACAGGCAATCTTTAAAACATGTCCCTGGTTTTGGGCCTTTGCCCCCCCCCCCACGAATAAATTTTGGCTTTTTTCAGATTTATTGTGCTGCAAAGTTGAGAGATTTAGTTGAGTGTCAAGTGGATTTTACAAAAAGCTGAGAGCTTCAGGGGAAGAGACATTTAGTGCTGCTTATGCTAAGTCTGTTTGTACTGTTAGTAGCACAACATATAGTATACTTGCTTCTGATGCAGAAGGCTGTGGGTTTTACTTCCCGAATATGTAGATGGATTGTTGACACCTTACTGTGTTGTCAGTGGTGGCTGGTGACTTCAAATTAAAGGGGGGCTGCAGGAACCAGCTGAATAGGTGGGGCCAATGGGAAGGGGTGTGGCCAATTAGAAAGGGTGGAGCTATGCTCACAAACACAACTGGAACTTTAATTAAATATACTGCCCTGGGTGCCAAACCGTCATTACAAAAGTCCAATCAAGACAAAATGAAGTGTAGAAGAAAAAAATATTTCAAATGCATTGGCTACATGACAGCTTACTTAATTATCTATATGGAAACAAAAAGGTTGTGAGGCATGAAAAAATAAATTACTTTTTAAATACATTACTGGAATACTAGTCAAAATCAAGTATAAAAAACAAGCTTCTCCTTGCACTGCAGTTCTAATTATAACTTATATTCAGCTTTATAAAAGTACCAAGTAACATGCTGAAAGTAGAAATCTCTGTGATACCCCACTTGTAAAAATGTTTCTTATCCAAAAAAGACCTGCTGCCTGACAACTATCTACTTGTTTCATGAAACATGATCAAAGTAAAAATGAACAGCAAACAAGAAACAAGCTCAAGATAAATTGCTTAAAGGATTACTGCACAGGTTATGGACCATACATGATAGATTGGCATTTTGTTTAGTTTACGAGTAAAGCATGCAAAGATGACTGCAACTATCCAACAAATGTAATGAGCTTAGCAAATCACAAAGCAACAGAGCACTGCAACAGCATGCATTTTCTGAATAATAAGAAACATAAATCAACAGTATAAAAATATGACAGAAAACTAGAACATTCTGCAAAATCAAGGACATATGAAAAGCCACTATTGTACTTGTGTCCAACTTGGATGGGGGAATACTCTGCACACTTACACTACATAATTGCTCCTTGCCTTGCTAGGACACATCCAGAGTCACTACATGGGGGAGTGGGTCTCTAGCTGATGGTGATGGCTCTGACACTCATACCTCTCAATCTCAGAGCAAGAAATCTGGACAAAGCCATACATAAAAATGGGACACAGGCCCAAAAATAAGGACAATTTTTAAATATTGCTCTTATAAACTTAGAAAGATAATAGAATAGTAGTAGGTCTTGCATTAGTATGAATTTTCTGAAGGGTATGAAATCTGAAACTCAAATGTCTGTCATTATTTTCTAATGTCAATCTTTAATGATTTGCCACTAATTTGGCAGAAAACCACAATTTTATGAAAAACAGACCAACAATGTGATGCAAAAATATAAAATTGCCACAAAATACAGCTGTGAACCTGTCAAAGAAGGGGCATCTTTTTAATATTAGTACTGTTAACTTGAGCAGCTGACAAAATAAGAGCATCTACATGCATTTCTGAAATAAAAATAATCTATAACTCTGATCATTACATTATTTATAATTGTAAACCCTCCACATTTTCTTCCAAAATTTCCAATTTGCAGAGGGGTTATTAGGGGAAGAGCAACATTTTGAGCCAAAATTGGGGACAGTTGAGAGGTTTGGATATTCCTAATTCTATAAAGCGATTTATTTGCACGTACCTCTCAACCTCTTAATACAGGAAATCTGGACAAGGCCAAATAAATATATTGGGGGAACATACAAGCAGTACTAAAAATTGCTCTTGTATAAACTTAAGACAGTTGATAGAATAACAGGTCTTGCGTTAGCATACATTTTTCTGAAGGTTATAATGTCTGAAACTCAATGTCTGTCATCATTTAGTGACTTCATTCCTAAACGATTTGCCAGAAAACTACAAATTTTATGAGGAACAAACCAAAAATAAGAAGCAAAAATCTGGAAAGTTGAGAGGTATAGTTCAGCCTGGGCTGTCTGAGTTTGCTACCCTTCCCCCTCACAAAATCATGGTCGAATGGTGCCTCCCCCCCTGCAGCCATTCCAATGTCCCTTCCCTTGGTTATTTCGCCCCATTTACTATAAACACTGTAATATGCATACTGCTTTACTTCTGCGATGATTTGGATTTCGTTTGAAAGTTTTATTTTGCATTTTACAGTATAAACCCTAATAGATATCTGCTAAACAATGCAATGCAGTCTCACAATGAAAATAGACTTAGCATTAAAACTTCTCTGCCCTTGAAACTCACATTCATTGAAACAGCACTGAAACCCACGTTCAAAGAAAATACATTTTGCCAGTGGCAGATAAAGATTAACTTTGAGCTGTTTTCAAATCATAGGCCCCTTGAACATGAAACATACACATGCTCTTTGATACACCTTCCTGATTGTATTAAATTATATTCCTTGTACAATACAGTGCAGTTGTTAGAGGGCATTTTAAATTTATTGTTTTGAACATTTTTCCAGTAAACAATGAAACAAAATGCATGCACCAATGACAAAACTGCCCAATTCAGAACATTTCCATCAAAAAAAGTCTACTCAGCCTTCTATAGTCCACCAGTATCAATAAATATGCACAATCTCTGAAGTAGTAAAATCCACATTAAAGAAATCTGTAACTAATAAAGAGGTTGCTGCTAGCAAACAACTTTATATGTCATTGTTTCATCTACAAATAAAGTGCCTGTTGCCCTTAAAGAATAAATTGCCTGTGTTGCATGCATTAAAAAAATAATAAGCTGGTAACACCGCAATAGGGAATGGATGGCAAACTGATAACAGGTTCATAGTTACTAGGTATCTTTGCCAAAAAGGACTGCAGCATCCACCCCCTTTACAACACAGTACAGTATCAGCAATGCATCTACCTACTGTGGAAGTAGAACCCACATCCTTCTACATCAAAAGCAAATACACTACCTGTTGTGGTATTAACAATGTCTCAAAAAGGTACATCATTATCACAAAGAACATGGCTAGAACAATCATACTGTGCTTTGGTGTCTTCCTTTTTAACTTGCAGCAATTTATTTTCCAAGTAACATAAGGCCTATAACATCATTTTACTTGCTTTTTTCTTCTTTTCAGTAGTCAGTGAAGTAAAGCATTTAAAAACAGTTATACAAGGAACAAGTCATTCTCTTCAAATCACTAGTGACATGAATGACCTTGATTTTTACTCATTAGAAAGAAGGAAATACAGAGTGCTATCTGATCTCCAGCACAGTTTCTTACTCCTTCCATAATGAACATCATTTAAGTGATGACTGCCATTGCATTGCTCATGTTTTACCTTAATATACTTTACTTTTCATATATTCAATGTAGATTACACTTTGCAACAACAAATTGAAAATAACTAAGCTGTGTGTGTTTGCCATGTATTTTATTTCTCTTTAAAAGAGGCCTACTTGTGCAAAAGTATGATTAATGACTTGTAGTTCTGTCTACAGAACCATTCCATAATCAATGACTAGCTTGGTATACCTTCTGACCTTAATTAAGCAATATCAAGCTAAGCCTGTGTATGCTGGAAACTCCGCATTTATATATCCTGAGGGAGAACAACCAAATTACAGTGTGCTTTTGCCTGATGTTAGGTAGTTCAGCAACATTCAGATTGTTGACAGGTGCAGATGTACAAAAGACAAAAGGATTATTTAAAGCACGTCACTGTGGTTATGCCTTTGAGCAGTAGCCTTCAATTAAAAACACACTGGTTTACTTTAGTTTCTAGCGAGCATGCATAAACAGAAGAATGCACTCACAGTCAGCTGAAGCAGTCTACAGCCCAGTTTAAGACAAGCGCAGAATTTCATTAAAAAGAAACAGCAACCCTTCCTGTTTTTTCAAATGAACTGAAGTGAAAAATATGTTTGCATAACATATATCTTTTTATTTTAAAAATCTCTCTCTCTCTCTCTCTCACAACACACACACACACACACACACACACACACACACACACACACACACACACACACACACACACACACACACACACACACACACACACACACACACACTATAGCCCTCTTACCTTCCATAGTAGGTCCCATCCCTTCATTCATAGCTGTCCATCGAGCCCATCCCTTCATTCATAGCTGTCCATACATCCCATAGCTGGTGCGGCGTGTTTGAGCACATCCCTGTGAGATCTGGAGCACATCCACCATGCGCGCGAGATCCCCGACTTGACTCCAGCCTGCCGACGTTGCAGTCCGGGTCCGACCTGTTGTTCCCTTGGTCCAAGTGATAGTCTATGCCGTTTAAAACTGCATAGACTTCTGGGAGCTCTGTTCTTCATGTTTCCCAGTCCGGACTGCGGCTGAGACAGTCTGTGCATGCTCCAGACTGTCTTAGCAGCAGTCCGGACTAGTGCGCATGCGCGAAAGTCCGCAATTTTTAATTTTTTTTTTATCTTTTCTTTTTCTTTTTATTTCTTTATTTTTCTTTACTTTACAGCTGAGGGGGCTGCAGTCCGACAGTCCAATAGCACGGGCCGCCCCTGTGTGTTGTACTTTAAAGGAAGTGGATGCTGCAATCCTGTGAATGTCCTCCTTTAGAAGAGATACCTAGTAACTATGAACCTGTTATCAGTTTGCTATCCATTCCCTATTGCAATATTACTAGCTTATAATTTTTTAATGTAACATAGGCAATTTATTCTTCAAGGGCAACAGGCACTTTATTTGTAGATGAAACAATGAAATATAAAGTTGTTTGTTAGCAGCAACCTCTTCATTAGTTACAGATCTCTTTAAGGTGGAATTATTTAGATGACCTTTACTTCTACAGAGATTGGGCATATTACTGATATTGATGGATTGTAATGACAGAAATTTGAGTAGACTTTTATGATGGAAATGTTCTGAACTGGGCAGTTTTGTCATTATTGGTTCATACATTTCAATTCATTGCTTAATGGAAAAATGTTCAAAACAATAAAGTACGCTCTAACCAGTGTGCTGTATTATACAAGGAATATAATTGCTGTATTATACAAGGAATATAATTTAATACAATCAGTAAGGTGAATCAAAGAACACAAGTATGTTTGCATGGTCCTAAATATGTGTGTCTATGATTTGAAAACAGCCCAAAGGTAAACTTTATCCTCCACTGGCCAAATGCATTTTCTTTGAATGTGGGTTTCAATGCTGTTTCAATGAATGTGAGTTTTAAGGGCAGAGATGTCTTAATGCTAAGTCTGTTTTCATTGTGAATCTGTATTGCTCTTGTTTAGTAGATGTCTATCAGTGTTTGTGCTATAAAATTTAAAATAAAAGTTTTAAATGAAATCCTAATAATCATTGTAGAAGTAAAGCATAAAGCAGTATGCACATTACAGTGTTTAATGAGACACTGGAATGCTTGCAGGGGGGAGGGCTGTGTATGGCAGGGGCCCCATTTGACCATGATTTTGTGAGGGGATAGGGGTGGCAAACTCAAAGTCAGCCCCGGATGGCACAAACTCTAGCTACGCCACTGGAAGCACATAAACAGTTACATAATCAAATGTTTTATATGCGTCTTGATTATGGCTGAGCTATGTAATTTAAAGCTGGTATTGACAGTTTTCTCCATAACACTTGCAACAAGGGCCTTATAAGTACTTGTATTAAAGGACAACTATGAGATTCTATTGTTAAATGCTCAACTTCTCTGTCATTTTCTCCCTATTTATTGTCCCTGCTATGAATAAATGTATTATCTAGCATGTATCCAGCTAGACTAGGCCAGCCAACAAATTTAAAATAAAAAAAAAAAATAAATAAATAAACAACAGAGCATTTAAAATATTTTAAATTGATTGTTTCTCTCCACTATAACAGCACCTTACTGTACTGTGGTGGTTTCACTTTCAAAAAAGTTTTATTCCACCCTGAAAAAGTTTCCAATTCATTGATGTCATCAAGGCCACTGAATACATGTAGTTTTTTGGCCAATTCCCTCCCCAAACTGACATCTCCATGACCATCCTAAAAACCCACCCATGTTGTGATGTCACAGCTTCCTGGTCCTTCCCCTAGTCATACAGAAAGTAAAGGCTAGAACAAGGAAACAGTACATGAATCAAGTTTCCTGCTATGAGCTGCCAATCACAGCAGGTAACAGCTCAAATTACCATTAGCACTCTGACAGTTAGGGAAGTTAAGTCTGAAGGGCAATGGGAGATGAGTCAAAGTAGTACAATTCAGACTTTACAAAAGAATTGCAGTTTAGCCATTCTAAAAAGAAGCAGCAGCAAAAAGTACTTTGAAGGTCTGTTCTATGGGATTTGCACTGTTTGTGTTTTAAGTAGTCATTGAATGGCATGAAATGTTACTTAAAACTAACTGACTGAAAGACAGTACTGTATGCATGTAAAATCAATGTAGTGACAGGAGCTTTAGGAAGAAAGAGGCTTGCATGACGTAACTTTTTACAGATGAGCACTGTATTGTGGGATACATAGGGGCAGACTAAACAATCAGAATTACTGCAAGATGCCAGACTTCATGTGGTCAGACTTAGAAATTAGGTATGAAAATATTTAAAAACATGTAAATAGTCCCAGAGTAGTGTTGTAGGAAACACCAAACCATGATGAAATAAACATGTTTGAGTCTATGGGTATGGTTCTTTAAAGAACAACTTACATTGGATATGACAAAACGTGGAGTTAACCACTTCTCCAATAAAATAACTCAGTGGTAAGGATATAGAACAAAATCAGAGAAGCGGAACACAGCAGGCAAGAGACAAAGTCCTCTTTTAAATAAGATATGCTCTGTGGCACAGTATAAGGCAATAAGATTTCAGAATACTCCAAAGTAGGTTAAAAAGTTTATTTGCAAAACAACGAGTTAGCGCTTTCACCTATTCAGGCTTCCTCAGACTCAACACTACAATGCTCACAATAATTGATTATATACGCTAACAGGCGGGAAAAACAATCAAACAAGACAATTAAACAACTGCAATCAAAAATGTAGTACTGATATAAGCAACCATTAAAACTCTGATAAAAAATATATATAATAAAACTAATAAGAATGTAAAAGCATCAATGAACCAGAAATACATGAATAATTATATACTGAATATGTAAATACAAAATTGATCAAGGTATAAAATTATATAATTATATATGTTGAATAAGAAAATATACATGTAAAATATATAAATTATATAACTTATGTATATACCTTCAATCTCCTCATCTTCAGGAAGGGTTTGACAGATAATTTAACATTCAAACCTGGTGGAGTGTCAGATCTAAATCTCATAATCCAAAAATTCTCTCTGCCTTCTGTGTGCGTCCTAATGTCCCCTCCTCTACCATTAATACTAACTGTCTCTAAAATCCTGAAACTAAAAACATGGAGGGGACCACACTCAAGTACATGCTTCGCCAAGGCATTATTCTTATTTGCCATCCTGATACTGTAAAGATGTTCACGTATGCGATTTCTGAAACTCCTATTGGTCTTACCAACATAAAATGAGCAGCACATGGAACAGGTGGCAAGGTAAACTATATTATTAGTCATACAAAACAACAGCTTCTATGTTGGGAATTCCCTTACCATCTAGAGGGAATACTACGATTACGTCCAACATCACTAATACCCCTGTTTTCAATTCATCCCACCCTTTTCCTATCAGGGAAGAACAGAGAGAAGGGAGGTTACGGTCTCAGAGCAGAGGGAGACAGAAAAGGAAATTATCTGTGGAACGTCTTTCCAACAAAAATATAAAGAAGATGTGGGAAAGCAAGGGGAAAGGAAAAACTTAGTTTTTAACCTTTCTTCCCGTCCTTTGACATCTAATGAGATATCTGTGTTGCAAAAGGGTTTATCCTTTATACCCACTACACATAGTGTATTTGAAGAAACAATACGTGATTTCAAGCTTTTTGTTCGTAATCTATCTCTTAAGTTATTTTTTAAGAACAATGGGGACTCTTTTTCCAACATGAGTTTCCATCGTCCTAGTGTTTTCGTGCCTCAGCCACATCCCCTACTGGCTGCTTTCAGCAAATTGGTAGAGGATGATCTATATAAGATGAGAGATAGCAAGCAGAAACGTTTTTATAGTAGATACAACCTTACGTTTCAGGAGAGCATTGCTTTAAAGAAGTTGTCCAGTGATTCAAATCTATCCATCAGACCAGCAGATAAAGGAGGTGGCGTAGTGGTGATGGATAGAGTTCACTATGTCAATAAGATGTTATCTATGTTGAGTAATGTACAATTCTATCAGCCCTTAGCACAGGATCTCATTCCTTTTTATTCACATAGAGTACATTCTGTTTTGTTACATCTGTTAAATAGCAGCTTGATAGACAATAATCTTTTTTCGTTTCTAGATGTGCCTACGCCTACTCTTCCACTAATCAATGGTCTACCTAAAATACACAAAGACCTGAATGATCCACCCCTAAGACCAATTGTAGCTGGTAGGGGGTGGATAACTGAACCAGCTTCCATCTTTATAGAGAATAATTTGAGACCTATTGTAGATAGTAATAACTATATTTTAAAAGACACACGACAGTTTTTGCTCGATCTCTATGACCACCTGAAAGGTCTATCAGGTGACACTGATTTTACCTTTGTGACAATGGATGTGCAATCTCTATTCACTGTCATACCTAATCAAGTAGGTATAGACATGGTTGAGCGTTACTTAATGCGTGAATCAAACATGATAGATTCCAAGGTCAGTCTATTGACTTCTTTATTACATTTGGTCTTGTCCAATAATATTTTTTATTTTGAAGGGAGATGCTTTTTACAGAAGGATGGCGTAGCTATGGGCACTTCTTGTGCCAATAGCTACGCCAATCTGTTCATGGCTGAATGGGAGCATGAGTACATGTATAGTCTACCTGCATTTATGGAACATGTTTCATTCTACAGACGTTTTGTAGATGATCTTTTCTTCTTATGGAAAGGTGAACACCAGGAATTATTGAGCTTTATACAGTCTATTAATACATCTACCACCTACCTCAGTTTCAGCCATGAGATATCTGCCAATAAGATATCATTCTTAGACATTTTTGTAGAGAAACTACCTGGTGGGTTGATTAACACAGGGGTCTATAGGAAGCCCTGTCACATGAACACCCTGTTACATCATCTCAGCATGCATCCTCCTTATGTATTCAATAACATCATTAAGGGACAGGCTACTAGAGTTTCTAGATACAATCCCAGCAATTCTGGCTTTGATCATGATATGAGTGAATTACACCACAGGCTGATTGATCGTGGTTATAGTATCAATGACATATCTAGAGGCACTGAGAGCATATTAGATCTTAGAACAGGAGCTGCAGCCCCGTATTTCTCAGAAACAGGTGCCAATCAGACAGCCCTGGTCAGTCAGTCTAGTATATCCACCATACACCATACAGCCTTCTCCATTTTTTACACCACTGATGTTGGTGATATCAAGGATATTGTTAGGACACATTGGAAGGTTTTGATGGCAGATTCTCAGATCAGAGATACCTTGGGTGAAACCCCAGTCTTTAGGCATAGGAATAAGAACAACCTTAAAAGATTACTATGTGACAGGGGATTCATAGACCCAGTATCTTCTACCCCACAAAGCGGGACATAAAGGTGTGGTCATTGCAACTTTTGCGATTACATCAATCTTAGCCACACTTTTTTACACCCAGTCACTCTACATCCATATTTCCTTAAGGCATTTGGGAATTGTATGACTAATAATATAGTTTGCCTTGCCACCTGTTCCACGTGCTGCTCATTTTATGTTGGTAAGACCAACAGGAGTTTCAGAGATCGCATACGTGAACATCTTTACAGTATCAGGATGGCACATAAGAATAATGCCTTGGCGAAGCATGTACTTGAGTGTGGTCCTCTCCATGTTTTTAGTTTCAGGATTTTAGAGACAGTTAGTATTAATGGTAGAGGAGGGGACATTAGGACGCACACAGAAGGCAGAGAGAATTTTTGGATTATGAGATTTAGATCTGACACTCCACCAGGTTTGAATGTTAAATTATCTGTCAAACCCTTCCTGAAGATGAGGAGATTGAAGGTATATACATAAGTTATATAATTTATATATTTTACATGTATATTTTCTTATTCAACATATATAATTATATAATTTTATACCTTGATCAATTTTGTATTTACATATTCAGTATATAATTATTCATGTATTTCTGGTTCATTGATGCTTTTACATTCTTATTAGTTTTATTATATATATTTTTTATCAGAGTTTTAATGGTTGCTTATATTAGTACTACATTTTTGATTGCAGTTGTTTAATTGTCTTGTTTGATTGTTTTTCCCGCCTGTTAGCGTATATAATCAATTATTGTGAGCATTGTAGTGTTGAGTCTGAGGAAGCCTGAATAGGTGAAAGCGCTAACTCGTTGTTTTGCAAATAAACTTTTTAACCTACTTTGGAGTGTTCTGAAATCTTATTGCCTTATACTGTGCCACAGAGGATATCTTATTTAAAAGAGGACTTTGTCTCTTGCCTGCTGTGTTCCGCTTCTCTGATTTTGTTCTATATCCCTAACAACTTACATTGGCTGAACCTAGTACTCAAAGGGTCTATGTATTGCCATAGATACATAAGAATGTCAGACCAGTTCCAGGTATAGCTGTAACATCAAGGTTGGTCTTTAACAGAATCCATTTTGGAATATTTGGAATTGTATTAGCCCATGTTAGATTGTGGATCAAAAATACAAATGAGTTTTTGGTTCAAATGGTTTCTATGTTAAAAATCAAACTTACATGTGTACTTCAGATATTGAAAGCCTATATACCAATATACCACATGATTTTTGTGCATTAGTGATCAAATACTGGTTACATAACTGCAATATGTAAACCAATGAGTTAAGCATGTTTTTTTTATTTCTATTAGATTAGTTCCAGAGAAAAATGTTTTTATTTTGATGGCAAATGTTGCCTTCAGTTGCAAGTCACAGCTGGGGGGGCACTTCTCCACCCATTTGTGTTGAATTATTTGCCAAATTAGAATTGATTTATGACATATTAGCTAACCTACATCCACCTAAAATAGAAATGTGGATACATTTCCTTGATGCTTGTTGACATTTATGGAATGATAATTCGGAGGCTCTTAGTTCATTTATAACTTATTTGAATCTTAACAAATTTACAGTGTGGTACAATTTTTTTAACTATGGACTTTTTAGATGTAAGGAAGTTGATTGATAGTTCTGTGCAAACTTCTCTTTTAAAAAGCCTTTGCTGTGAATGCTTTATATGCTGCTTAATAGTTGTCATCCAAGATTTATTAATAATAACATACCATACTCTTAATTCCTATTTTTAGGACATAAACTTATTTCTAGGAGACAGAATGAAAAATCTTTTCAACAAGCTAGAAATTGATCAGAACTACACAACAGGACACAGACGTTAGAGAAGAAGACTGAAGTTTAAATCTGGTGACAATTAATGAATTGTGGTTTGCTACTACTTTTGGGAGAAACAATTTTAAGATCAGAAAGATAATGAATACGTTTTGGCCCATATTAATTAATTATATAAATTTGGGTATATTACTGCAAGTTCAGTTATAGAAATAACAGAATTTTAGGACAATATATAGCTTTAAAAAATATTATTTAAGGAAGAACAGAAGCTTCTAGGCAACTATCTTGTGGTATATTTTTTCCTGTGGTTCATGTTCATCGTGTCAATATATTTTTAAGGGCAAAACCTTTTAATTTAGAAATACAAGCAAGATTTATAACATTAATTGTTTTATTACTTGCAAAAGCCATTGAATGGTATATCGGGCAAACTGCATTTGTGGTACATCCTATGATGGCCAGACTATTTGCCCTTCTTGTCAAATGGTTTCTCTGCATATGATATTAAATGTTGCAGGGATCATAGTCTGTCTACATATAGTCTGATGTTTATATACTATTTTTTCTTTTATAGCCAGTGACAGGGTTTGTTTTTCTCATAGGAAATCTGAGAAAAAAGAACTGCTAGAGCAAAGGAACAAAATGTGGATCTTATATTTGGAAGCCTTATAGATACTAGGTTTAAATGATTAATTCTGAAATATATATTATATATGATACATGGGCTTTTATAGGTTCATAGGTAAGTACTAGACTAGCTGCCTTTCTGAGCCATTTTAAGCCTAGCCAACTTCCCTTTTTGTGTTTGAAATAATCTACTCATTTGGTTATAGATTGGACTTGCCCATCCCATTGTCAATAATTATATATTACCCCTAATGAGAATAACGGGGATCATACCATAGATAATCTGAGGGTCCCGTTCATGAGATAAAGCATTTAGGAGCATTTAGGAGCTGCGTCAATTATACAGAGGGCAGTCCTATGGATTGAAACAGAAAATTTACCCCGATCTAAGTTGCATTTCAAAATTGACAGGGATGAACTTTGCTTTATGTGGATGGGGAGTCTGTTCCATAGCAGCATTCTGTGACATATACTGTCCCTCTAAAACTGTTCTGTTGATGTTGTAGAAAAGGTTTAGATCCCTAGACTGAGCATTTCTGATCCCATGTGACTTGGTGGTATGCAGTAAATACATCAGTAATGGGTCGGAAGGTGTCTTGTCTTCCAGGCACAGGTCCCCTTTCAGCAGTTTGTAGAATACCTAATATAGTGATAGGGCTTTAAGTTGGTCCATGAAGGACATGTTGCTTAGGCCTTGTGTCATTTTAGTCAGGTATCTCTGTGGATGCTACAATTGTTGTATGTGTCTGGACAGATACATGCCAAAGTAGCGCATTATATTCAAAGACTGGCATAATGTGGGCTGAGTAAAGGGGAACAATAACATCCCTAGATCTAGAAGCAATCCCTTTGTTTATAAACTGTTCAATACAGAAGGACTTTTTTACAGCAATAGACACTTGTTGGCCAAATTTAGGTCACTGTCCACATAAGTTCCTAAATCAGAAACAGGGTCAACTCTTAGGGGCTTATTGCCAATGTGGTAGTCCCCTGGGTTTGATGACTTCCCAAAGGAAACAATGATGCATTTTTGGCATTTAATTTCAGACCATGGTTTTGATACCAGTTATTTATATGGGACAAAACTTCCTGTAGGATGGCTAAGTCAATCTGGGATTTAATGACTGCTCCTAGACTGCAATCATCTGCAAACTTAGTTAGCCAGAGCCCTTTGGTTTTGGTTTTTATTTCAGAAAAGTAGATGCCAAACAGGAGAGGTTCCAGCACAGAACCCTGGGGTAGTCCACTGGTGACTAGTCTTTTTGTAGAGGTAACATACCCTATTTAATTATCTACATCTTATCTCTGAGCCAGTTAGCAATCCAGTGGGTGATGCAGGGGTTTACTCCCAGTTTGATTAGCTTTTCTGACTATGCCTGTGTGGGAAATTGTTAAAAGCTTTGGCCAGGTCAAGGTATGTTGCATGTACCATTCTACCTTCATCCATTCCTTTGATGACCTATTCAAAAAAGTCCACCAGCACCAGGCTGAGTAATCATGACCTGCCCTTGACGAATCCAAACTAAGACTGATCCAATATTTGGAGGTTTCCTATGTCCTAATTGATTAATTCCATGATAAGTCTTTCCATGGCTTTGTATATGAGGCTGGTCAGACTTATGGGTCTGTAATTGCCTAGGTCTGTGGAAGGTCCTCCCTTATGCAAGTGAATGACTGTACTTAATCCCTTATGCAAGTGAATGACTGTACATAATCTCCATTCGCTTGGTGCAAAACCTGTATAGAGGCTGAGAATGAACAGTGTTGTTAAATATATGAAAATTGTGAGTATGCCTTTATTGTACAATTCAGTTGTTGTATCATTTGCTATATTTATGGATGCAAGACATACATTTTTGTTTTTTGGATACAAGGTATATATTTTTGTTTTGGTTCAAACAAATGTGCCATCTGAGTGTCATATGAATGGGGAAGGTGAAATCATTTAACCTGCTCTTTTCCCTTTAAAGACTATTTCTGAATTTACTTATACACTGAGGAGGCCAGGAACTGGAGAAACCTGTTCATGTACATAAATTCTTTTTATGCCATCTCTTCTCTCTGCGAACAGTAGTTTAATGCATGGAAAAGCAGTGCAGGCATAATATTCTCTATGTATACATATAGATATTATATAGAATTAATTATATCTCTTTATTGCTACTTCATTTTTGCTACTGTCATTTACTTGGCATATGCCACAGGCATTGCCTCCCACAACAAAGAAGATAAATACAAACTCCCAGAGTACTTTGTATTTATTAGTTATGATTCAGGTGATTAGAGAATTCTTGTTCAGACAGACTAGAAGGCTGAACACCCTCACTGGAAACACAAACACATACACACACACACACACACACACACACACACACACACACACACACACACACAATTTAAATTTTCTCGTCATTCCAGCCCCCTGTGTTTGTTGCTCTTTGTCCCAAAAAGCTGAATTCTTCTCTTCCACCACCCCATGTCATTAGATTGAAAACAAGGTTACCCTTTAGCTATTCTGAATGATCCTCTCAATAGGCATACAACCATTATCTGTGCATAAAGCCAGTAAGTGAAGTCTAACAAAGTCAAACCCAGAAAGAGCATCATTACCAAGACTGAGCGATTCTTTAATAAGGCACTTTTTGATGAGAGAGACTATAAATGCTTCTCGCATAAAATGCTAATAGAAGAAAAGAGATTTTTTATTATTTGTATCAAGTAATTATGCTCATCTGCATTGGCTTTAAACACTGGAAGAACTCCACTACATAAAAAAAGCATTTTCGTAAATCTGTGTGAAGATACAAGGTGGACATCAAAGATCTAGAACTGGGAGAAAATGCAGCACAGACTCAGCTTGCTTCATTCTGTAACACCCTAGTCATAACACTTCATGATAAGACAATGGAGCTGTGGAACTGCAAATGTCTGAGCAGTTCTTCAGGGGTCTGGACAGTCACAACAAGAAAAAGTGCACTTTACAGAACATAAAGATCTTTACAACAATCATTTGAGACACTTGTCACTGATTCCTAACCCCACACACCCCTAACACACACAGACACACACTTGCTTATAGCCTTTTTCAATATAGTAAGTAAAGTTCTGATACTGTGCTCCCACAGCAGTAAAGAAACCTGAAAACTAAGTGTTTTCACAAACAGTCACACGGTCATGATTGGATTGTTTTATGTCTGAAATTATTTATTTTTTTATGAAGGTGCTTCTCTCTCTCTCTCTCTCATGTGAACACACTGTGTGACTATGCAGCAAGGCCTTTTTTCTTCATGTGGTTAAGATATGCTTTTTTTGAGCACACTGACAATCTTTCTAGATTGGAATGTGAAGATCATAGTGAACACTATTGGAAATCTAAATTATAGCTCTAAAACCAGTCCAAAGAAATACGTGGAGGGTGCAGTATGTCATATCATGTGTGTGTCAGCAACAGCTTCACTTTATCCATTTTCTTAGCACTATAAAATGCCAAATAATTGCCTTAAAAATGTAATGAGAATGAGTGACGTGACTGAAAATGTTCACTCAATTTGTACAGCAAATATTCTCACTGCTGCATGAGAAGTAAATGTGAGGTAGAGGGAGACCTTACAGTAATGTCGTAATTCACACGGGTCTATATATGAGCGAATAGGAAAAAATGCATACGCTCACAATCTCAAAAGTACCGGACCTCGAACTTGCTATTGTGGGGGGGGCTGTGCCTCCCACACCCTCCGCTAAATATATATTCCAACTCCGAGATTGCACTACAGTGAGGAAAGGGCAAATATTCCATTTTTCACTGTACTGTGATCTCAGGAAAATACTTCAAGGTCCAGTACTTTCGAGATTATGAGCGTTTGCGTTTTTTCCTATTCGCTCATATGATATAGACCCATTCACACTAGTAAACAATTCCAAAAATGGTAAACAGTGGGAAACATAGTGTCTAGTTATAATCTTATTACTTCAGCCTGTCCTTGCATTGCAGAAAAGGCAATATTCTAATTGCTTAATACACACACAGCACTGCAGAAACAATCAAGAAGCAGGCTCCTTTTGACTCCAGGATGGCTGCATATTGAATAACAGCTTAATTCTAGCTCTCCCAATATGAAAACAGAAACTCAGCAGAAAAGGCCAGTAGACCTTTATGTTTCTGGGTGAATTTCAATAACTCGCTAGTAAGTGCACTGCCTGAATGCCAGAAAAAAGAAATACAGAGGACCTGAAAGAAAATAAGCTACAAAAGGTGAGGAAAAAAACACTGGCTGGGAAAAGTTCTGCAGCTGTTCAGTAAAAAGCAGTGCAACCTCCAGACATGACTTTCAGTAATCTAAAGGAAAGTATAAGACAACTGCACAAAGACCTGGTTAAAACAAATGAAACACTGATGGAGTATATCAACTCAATCAACAAAAGGCTGGAAAAAAATGGAAGCAGCTTTAAACAGATATTCAGATGAGGTGATAAAACTGCAAAAATCAGAGGTCAAAATGAAGAAAAGACTGACTGAATATGAGACTGCTCAAGAAGAGATGTTTCAAAAATAATAGTATTAAAGGACAGAGCACATAGGGAATACCTGCAATTTTCAGCTATACCACAGAAGCTAGAAGGAACATTCTGTATTCATTTTATGAAAGCACAAATAAGCAATTGGGCTTGTGTTCCACAGCAGGAGCTGTTAGTTGAAAGGGCGCATTGTGTGTATGATCCAAACCTGGCTATGAGAACCTAGACCTTTAATAGTAAAGATGAAATCCTAACAGTAGAAGGAGTTGATTTTGACAAAACTGAAGCAGAAAGACAAAGTACTAAAAGTGGGAGACTGTAGAGTGTTTGTGGAGAATGATTACATGTACACCAGGTAGAAGAAGTGTAAATGTATTCCACTATTCATGGAATGTCAAGAAGCAGGCATGAGATTCAAACTGCTGTACCCAGCTATCTTCAAAATATTCTTCCCTGAAGGGACAAAATAATTTTCTGATGAAGTACATGTTAAGGAGGAAATACAAAAGTTTGTCCAACAAAAAGTGAGCTGTGAAACAGAAGAAGATACTTCTTTTTGTTCTTCTGGTAATAAAGACCACAAAGAGACCATGCCAGTGAAACCTTTTCCAATGTTTCAACAGAAAATGCTGGAGAGAAGGAAGGGAACATGAGAGTTGACTAGAAAAATCGGGAGTATGTTGGAAATGAAACAGACACAGCATTTGAGAGATGGAGATGAACAGGAATAATACCAGTAAAATATGGGATTAGAAAGTAATAATTATATTTGCGAAATATAACAGAACAAGAAAATCTGGAATATTGGACTTGTTTGGGCTTTATTGGACTTGTGAAGGACTCTATAAAGCATATGCCCTACTTTGTCATTAATGTTCAGAAAATACTTAGGGGAGGGGAAGAGGAGGAAGAATGGTAACTAAGTAAAACAATGTTTTTCTTAATACTACTATTTTTACAGTGTAAGATATTTTTTGCATGCTATAAAGTACAGTTTTCTTAGTTATTTTTAAGTGTAATGGGGATACTATTGTAAACAGGTGCTCCTGTTTTTTTTTTCTTTTTTTCTTTCTCCCTTCTTCTCTTTCTTTTTGTTCAGTTTTAAGAAATGTAGGCACTGCAATGTAAAGAAAAAAAAGTCTGATTAAAAGGGCATGAAAAAAGAAAAAGTAATGTGCTTTTTCTCATTCTTGCATGGGGGAATGACTAGATTAAGGCCCTTAGCTTGATCTAATAACATGTTTTAAGAGAAAACAAGTAAATAAAAAGAATATTGAATACTATAAGGCTTTTTTTCTAGCAAATTAATGCATTCTTCTTCTTCTTCTTTTGGCTTTTCCCAGTTAGGGGTCGCCACAGCGGATTATCTGTCCGCTTATGATTGGCAGTGGAGTTTTACGTTGGCGAGTCGCCAGCCTGGTGCCCAACCTTCCACAGAAGGCATACACATGCACACACTCACACCTAGGGCCAATTTGGAATGTCCAATCCACCTACTGCATCTAGCAAATTAATGCATGCTTAGTAGTAATTCTGTTTCTGGTCTTCATGTCTCCATGGAGACAATCCGATAACAAAATTGGCTACAATATGATAAAGAGAAATTGACTAGAAAAAAAAAAAAGAGTGAAATTGGCTAGCAGACAATGTTCTTTGAAATCATTCAGATGTTTCCCAGCTGGGACAGCTATAAAGTTAAGACAAAACCAGACAGCACTTAGTAGAAGCACAGGTTGCACTATGCATCTTAGAATGGATAACCTTTTTTTTAGGTTAACACAAGTCTGTGTATATGGCTGTCAGTTTGACACATTTGCTCCTATGGGGGGGGGGGGGTAAAACTTCAATATTTGAAGATGTACATAGTTTTCTCTGTTAGTATTAAGTTAATAAGTTTTAGAGGGGTATTGTGGGTGTGTTTAAGGGCTTTCACTAAAACAAAAACATTTTGCAAGATGTGACACAGTCTCAAATGGCTATGACAAGAAACAACTGCATAAAAGTTCAACCTGCCAAACAGTGTATGCATGTAACACAAAAGCTGGTAATAGAAGGTTAACAAAAATGCAGTTATACATAAAAAGTATGAATAATAACTTTTTAATACAATGATGCTTTCTGTAATGTCTTTAAATGTCAATGGTCTCACAGATAAATACAAAAAATAAAGAGTAGAGAACTATATTAAAAATGTAGAGTGCCAATAGTTATACTATACGTCACACGTTTGAAAAGAACTGAACAGGTGAATTTGGTAAAGAAAGGTTTTCAGGATGGTTATTCAGTGGAATACCTGGGACAAAGGAAAAGAGTACTTATATTAATTGCAAGAGGAGCTTCGATAGTGACAGAAGAAGAAATAAAAAGATAATAATGGTAGATTTGTAGTAATAAGGGGCTACTGGCAAGGGAGTAGGATTACAATGGCATGTATTTATACTCCACCACAAACTGCTATAATGGAGCTTAAGAAAATCAGCAAGAAATATTACTTAAAGGCGGAGACTAGAATTTGATTTTCAGCAGTGCAGATGTGTCTGGGAGGCCCAGAAGGGGAAGTATAACAAAGGAGGGTAGACTTTTGAAGGAAATTTATGAAAATATTTGACATGAAATATGTGAATTCAGTAACAGAAGCTCAGAGTGAATTTATATATTATTATCCAAGATACTAAACTGACATAGGTTAGACAGAATTTGCATTTCACAGCAACATGTGCATTTAATTGAAGGCCTTGATATGTACCCAATAACTATTTCAGATCATGTGCCAATAATAACTAAAATAAAAATGCAGTGTAATGAAATAAAGATGAGACACTGGCACTTTCCCACTTATCTGTTGAAAAGAGAGGAATTTTAGGAATGGGTAGTAGAAATTATTCAGGAGCTTTTAAAGAAGACAGAAATTTCTTCTGAAAATATAGCTAGGGATTGGGGTAAAATTAAAGTGGAGTTTAAAAATAGGGTGAAAATAAAAGAAATGGAGATATGGTTAAGAAGTAACAAGACTTATTTAGAGGGACTGACAAATGTTGAAGTATTGCAGAACAGGGAGAATCGCAAAGAACAAGAAGAGGAGCAATTGCAGAATGCTAAAACAGAAAATAA